>NC_086237.1:14219169-14530336 GCF_036321145.2 Pelmatolapia mariae | reverse complement strand
TTTGGTACCTCTGTCACTTCTGCTAAAGCACTCCTGCTATGCTCATTTCCATGTTCTTATTCTTGTATTCTCTAAAGTAGCTTTGCATGATTCACATACACCCTGGACAGAACTAAGAAAAATGAAAAGCCAGTCTGTGGCAGGGCTAACACAGAAAGACAGACAACTATTCACACCTACAGGCAACTTAGCATTAGCAATTAACCTATCCCCACTAACTGCATGTCTTTTGACTGTGTGAGGAAACTGGAATACCCACAGAGAACATGCAAGCTGCCAGATGATGGATTTGATGGTATTTTTAAGTGCTTGAGCAGGTGGGAGCACACATGAAATCCACTACCCAGTTCTTGTGATACATATCTGAACGCTATTGCCAGGACAGGTCTGGTTTAACTACCTACATCTATAGAGCTCATTAATTCAGGGGGTTAATCTAGTTCATTTAATCTACAAGCAATAAGTTATGCTTTTAGAATAATTTATGTGTTGAAAATTTTTCTGAAATCGTGTAAGCCACTGGCTGAGGCTCTAGGAAGACTTTATTTTTATTTCAGTGAAATAAACAGGGTCAGCCATTTATTTGGCTCAGAGTCTGGGGTAATGATGAGGCATTTATCATTAGATGTGCTGCTGGGTGGGTTGCTTTACCTCCAGCAGCAGCAGATTCAGACAACTGTTTTCCCCTGTTTCTGGTTTGATGCTGAACTAAGCTAAGAATAGTCTAATAAGCCAAGAATATCTACTACAACATGTATTAGGCTACTGGCTGTAGCTTAATACATGCTGGCATAAGCATAGTATGTTTTTCTCCTCTAACTCGTAGTTAAAGTGAACATATTTCCCCAAATATCTATTTCTTTCGGTTTACAGTGTATTATTAAGTATTCAGATATGAGAATATCACCCTCACCACATGTTGGCGTCTCCTTGAATGGAATCCTTGCTTTTTAAGATTGCATGAGCCAGGGCTTTTCCAATCGGAAATCCGTCACGAGCCAAGGCAATGCTGGGCTCAAACAGCTCCTTCCATGGCAGCCGGCCATGCCTTTTGTGTGCCATCTCATAACCGCGGATCTCTCCCGGAATGGCTATGGACAGTCCACCTGTCACGCAGAAACAGCAGTACCACTGATTTGAATTTCACAAGCTCTCTCTTTCTACCCCTTCTCTGAGTCAGGGACCACCGTGCTAAGAGACATCAAGATAGTGCGAGATATCTATCGATAAAGTGTTCTCATCCCAGAGCTTTTAAATGGGGGCAAAGGAAGGTGTAATAAGGTTGTTAAGAATGTGAGAACATCTGACAAGAGCTCGATGGACTCTAAATCCCTGTTTGATCTTGGGTAGCATCAACAACCTTAGAGAATTAAATGAAATCTGGTCTACATTTGGCCAATCAGCACCCGGGAAATACTCCAGCAGAGCACAGCAAGGTGCTACCTGTGCGAGAAAGCTTAGTGTTGTTGCCAAACATGTCTTCAGTGGCGTTCATGGGTGCAGTCTCCCTCGCATCGATGGTTTCCACCTTTCCTGTTGAGCAGAAAACGAGGACTGATTGATCAGTGTCTACTCGGTGGTCTGTGCTGGCAATTTCTAACTAATGAGGCACGCTCACCTGTGGAAGCGTTATAGATGACAAAGAAGAGCCCTCCTCCGATGCCCATGCTGTGAGCGTTCAAAAGGCCAACACACAGCAAGGCAGCGATGGAAGCATCCACAGCAGAGCCGTTTTTCTTCAGAATGTCCCTGGAAACAAGAGAATACACTTAACAGCTAAGACGCGCACAGAAGAGCACGGCATCTGCTATATGTCGTCTTACCTCCCCACTTCCGAGCACTTTCCAGCATCAGCAGCCACGGCGGCCTTTGAGTAGAAGTGATCTGAAGTGGGAGGTGTGTTTTTCTTCCCCAAACCCATGAACACCCCCAGGAACAGGCTCACTGCAGCCACCAGAAGGACCACCAGACCAGCAATCAGGGACTTCCCAACCATTTCTCTGCCGGGGGGGGGGGGGGAATCAGCACACCTCGGAAAGACACCGGATTCTTCAGCTCAGAAGCAACAGTCTTCTCCTCCAGACATCGCCTATCATTATTTTTTAATTGGGAACCAAACATTTACATACGTTTAACAATCTGAAGCAAAAAGAACACCACATTTTTATTTCACTCACCTTTGGTTTGTTTGTTTCACAGACTCATTGGAAATGCTGGACAGAACAGAAGGAATGACCTGACTCTTACTGAGCCTTAGCAGTAATGACAGTGTGTTTTATATAACTAACTAAAGTCTCCGCTGGTGTGTGCTGTGTCATCTTGGTTTGTAGGTGTGACTTCGCTTGGGTGTCACACTGTGATTCTGATGAGCAGTCCTTTCATATGAGCCATGCTGGGGGTTTTTTTTGTTTTTTTTTAGTAAGAAGAAGAAAAATAAATGTGTATATATATGGAGAGAGAGAAAAAAAAAGCATAGAGGAAGATGAGAGGTGGAAAGCAATCACCATCAAAGCTTTCTGGAGTGCCTACTGTGTGTGTGTTAGCTCTTGGGGATGTTGGAAGAAAAACAATAAGGTTCAAAATTCTGACAGAAAAAAAACACATTTGCAGACATCCACATTCAATTCTTTAAAAAAAAATCTGAATTTGGGTGCTGCAATCTATTATTTCCATCATATTTCTCTCTCCAAACAACAGCTGCTCTTCCCATCATTCATCACTTTGGAGTGAAGCTCTCAAGTTTGTCTTTCTGGTGCTCTATAACCTTCCATTTCACTCGGATATCAATCTGCCAGGTTTGCCAAAGTGAAGGTGAGAGTGATCTGTTTACAGATGCAAGCAGCATTCAGCTCTGACTCGGGGCTCTGTGTGATTGGCTCGGCCAGCAGCGTTGCCATGCTCAGTAACCGTGTCACATTCTATTTGGCTTTTTCTGCAGGCGTCCTCAGACCGATTAAGATGCCTTCGCCTTCGCCCGGGAGCACAAGTCCAAGCTGGCAGCGTCGGTGACGGTAGCTGCAGAACAGCAAATACCCTTCTGCGGTACCTCGGCTAATCCAGCGTGCACTCCTGTTGCTGGGCCACACTGATAAAGTGCTGTCAAAGGAGCCTGTGGTCTGCTGCTGCTGCTGCTATGATTGTCTCTAAATCTAATTACTATATCCTGTTCTGGATCTCCCATGTTCAGAGCCACCCCAAGAGAGGGGATTTTGTTCAGCAGGCAGAGCTGATTTATAGCAGAAGAGAGCAATTACATTTCTGTTTAGTTACAGATCACAGAGGCCTTGCTTCCTTCAGTTTTAATGCGAACGGCACTGTCACTGCACCGGGGTTGTTGTGAAATATCAGCTGGAGCTCTTTTCATATTTTTATCCGTCAGCTTAGAGGCTTATAGGTTTCGTTTTGACTTTGATGGGAGCGATGCACTCACACTACCCACCATGTTTCCCTCCAGTTGTTTTTCGTACAATAAAGAGGGAGGCTTGTTTATTCCTGTATACGCAGCAGCAGATCTGATCACACGCTGCTGTTGTTCCTCGGCGACAGGTGAAACGCAGCCTGCAGAAACACTGAGAGCAGAAAGGTGATGTAATGTGTTTTTATTGGCGGCTGCGCTCCTTTTAATGATAGGGACGCCACAGACAGGCTCTGGGATGTGTGCTGCAATTAGGAGTTGGTAGCTAAGCTGCTTCTGTCATAGCAGCACTGTACAAATGAGGGAGAACAGAGGCCACCCAATCATTTTTTGTTTGCAACCTCTTACAGTGTAGGTTGTGCATGAACGGGTCAAATTTAACACAGTGTGCAGTGTTGGGGGGGATTTTTGACTGATTTTGTAAGTTATAGGCCAAGGGGTGCAATTTGAAGTGAGGGTATCGCTGCTAGGTGGAGTGGGAAAACTGAAGGCCACAGCCACTACTTTAATATGCCCACACAACAACAGTGAAACCTGATGGGTGGTATGTGCACAAATTAAGAGAACTGGAGTTACATTTTTTCTACAGCAGCTGTTTTTGGATATATGTATGAGGACAGGGAGCATAGGGTGAGGTGTGCAATAAGACTGAAAGATGGGTTTAAGGTGGGAGTGAGATTCTATCAAGAATCAACTCTAAGACCCTTCTTGTTTGGAGTGCTGATGGGCAGGCTGACAGATGAGGTCAGGCAGGAGTCTAAATGGACTGTGATGTTTGCAGACAGCTTTGTGATCTGTAGTGAGAGCAGGGAACAGGTGCAAGAGAGCCTGGAGACGTGGAGGTATACTCTGGAGAGAAGAGGAAGGAAGGTCAGCAGAAGCAAGAAACAATACATTTGTGTGAATGTGAGGGAGACGAGTGTAACTTTGAAGCTGCAAGGGGTAAGGGTTATGAAGGTGGATGAGTTTAAATACCTGGGTTCAACCATCCAAAGCAACGGACAGTGCACAAGAGAGGGGAAGATGAGAGTGGAGGTAGGGTGGAGATTAGTGACAGGGGTGATATGTGACAGAAGAACAGCAGCAAGCATGAAAGGGAAACTATACAAGATGGTAGTGAGACGTGCTATGATGTTTGGTTTGGAGACAGTGGCACTGACAAAAAGAGAGAAGGCAAAGCTGAAGATGCTGAAGATTTTTTGGGGTGTGACGAAAATGGATGGGATTAGAATATCAGAGAGAGAGCTCAGGCTGAGCAGCTTGGAGATAAAGTCAGAGAGGCAAGGCTGAGATGGCTTGGACTTGTGCAAAGGAGAAATAGTGAATATATTGGACAAAGTATGTCCAAGATGGAGCTGTCAGGCAAGAGGAAAAGAGAGAGACCACTAAGAAATGAAGGACATGCAGAGGGTTGGTGTGACAGAGGACGATGCTGGGGATAGGGCGTGATGGAGGCTAATGTTCACTGTGGTGATCTATAGGAGAATAGGCCAGAAGAAGAAGAAATTGCTTATTATATATGAGTCATCATAATATAATTAAATGTGACAGTAGTAAACAGCCACAATAGAACATTACTATTGAGCCTACACGGATTCAACAAGCAGAACAAAAGCAATGGTCTCAGTTCGCCAACCCCAGAAAACTGTCTCACTTCAACACTGGTTGCTACTCAGAGTCAGCATCCTAACCACTAAGCTGCTTGGGGGCAAGCAAATGACATCACTGTTTCACTGTTATCCTCTTGGGTTGCATGATTTCTTTGCTATTTTGACCATGACCTGTTTTTTTTTTTGTTGTTGTTTTTTTTACTATTTCATTTGTCGTGCTACATCATGTTGATATCAATTAACCTGCAGTTCATAAACATCTTCAGCTAGAACAGTTATAGATTAACGTGCTTTGGCTTGTCAAGACAGAAAAGGACAACAAATACTGAATATTACAATAAGAGAATTCCCCATATTGTAGATAATGGGTTGATGCAAAGCTTAGAAGAGCTTTAAAATAGTAATAAAAATTTATGTATGTGTACTCACTAAATTTGTCCCATTAGACCCTCTCTGCCTGTTAAATGTGAGTCTCTTTCAAACCCTTTCTGTTCAGCTCTAAGAGCGACAACCCCGCTGCCACTGTGAAGCTGCAATCACACAGGATATAATAAAGCTGACAGAGTAGTGCTCCCTGCGATATGTAAATCGAACAGAATCTGTAAAAGTGGTGCACCTTAATCATCACCAGACCCCACCAAAAGTTGGCCACTGGGTTGAGAATCTTTTTTTTTTAATGTTCATTAACTGTTTCTAGGTGCAGATTTAATTCTCTTGTCACAAAAACTTTGCAAACCTGAAACAGGAAAGCAGAATGACCAGTTCATTTAGAGCAAGCTGTTCAATTGGGTCGCTTTACCAGCATTGCTCGGAGAGTCAAGGATCTGACAAAACAAGTCAGTGCCGTGAGGATGCTGCATTAAATTAAGGGCACCGGTCAATCATAATTACAACCTCTAGAAAAATATGCAGCTGGGCCGGTCCACAGCCAGGGAAAATAATTATTAGAGAACAGATCACAGCGCTGTGCTCTCCACTAAACAAAAGTGAGCCTGAATCATGCCAGCAAATAAGGTCAAGTCAGGATCAAAGTCCTTAAAGCCACAATGATGGGAGCTGGGCTACAAATAGAATAGGTGTGGATGGGGGCTGAAATAACTGAGAGCTGTCTATTATGTCGCTGGCTGCACCTCAGGGGCCCCCCATTCACCGACCTCCGTGGAAATAAATAAAGAGAGATGGCAATGTGACAAAAAGACGGGATGTGGATGTTTTTCAGTGAATTCTGTGACTTAGTGAAGCTGTGATTGATGCAAACAGGAGCTGACAGCTCATGCAAAGGCTGAACAACAACAAGACTGCCAAAAGAGAAATTTCAGATTTATACCGGGGCCCATGGCGAAGCACGTACTTGAGCAGCTGGAGCTAAAAGACAAACTTTCAGGTCTTCTGGAGGATAAACCGAAGACCCCCCTAAGAGAAAAAAAAAAATCAAACTGAAAGTGGCACATTCAGAGCATTTTTAAAAAATTCCCTTTATTTCAACGATTCTTTTGCCTACATTGGGCTCACAGTTTGCTCACGTGCTGAATATTCTTATGATTTAATTTCCCTTTTTGCAGCTGCACGGGGAGGAGAGGGAGGGGGGCTGAGGGGGGTTTATGGCGGGGAGGAGAGACGCGCAGCAGGCACCAGATGCTGTGATTGGTCGGACTCTCCACGTTGCACAAATCTAAACAGCAGCGTAAAGGCAGACACGACCGGAGGATGAAGCAGCCGGAGCATCTTCATCATCATCTGAGCCTTGCGCACGTAGCGCACGGTGGCAGCGACGGAGGGGAAAAACAAAGCGAGATATATTAGCGCGTGACGGGTGCACGAGGCAACGATGATCGTTTAGAGCGTTCTAGGATATTATGTGGCTCTGCACCGGATCCCCAGCCATCTGACAGCCAGTCGCAGAGCCAGACAACACGGCGCTGTTTTTTTTTGTTGTTGTTTTTTCTCTCTACCATCCACTTAGGAGCATCTGCTGGAAACGGGCAACTGGAGCTCATCATGGGATTGTCCTTTTGGTAGTGGTGCTGTCTGACTGTGTCAAAAAAAAGAAAGAAACAAGCTAACAAACAACAACAACACCATGGGCTCCAGACTGAGCAGGCAGAGCAGCCTGGACAACGAGAATTTCTCCAAAAAGCGACGCAAGCTCCTGAACAGCGCCGGAGAGAGCGAGAGGGGAGGTCGGGGCGGCGGGGACTTTCTGTTTGCGCTGATGCTCAAATCAGACAAACTGCCTGGGATGCTGCGAAGGACTAACCACAGCCCGTACATGAGGAGAGTGGCGTGGATCAAAGAGATCCAGAAGCTGCTCCGTGACCGCAGGATAGACCAGGCGACCGACGTGCTCAAATTACTGAGGAAGGTAAGGAAGGAACCTGCACAGGGCATGGTGAAGTCGGACGTTGTTTGCCAACAGCAGCGCTGCCCTAAAGCCTGCTGTGGTGCTGATGCGGGCATGCATTGTTTTCCCATCTCACAGAGAGCGATGAGGGACTGTGTACGTGCGTGAGTGAGTCTTTTGCATGCATATCCAAAATGTAGCGGTGCCACAGGTGCACTGTAGTGTTCTCCTGCAGTGTCTGTAACGGCCTCTGACCTCTGACCTCAGCCCACATTATTCGTTCATTTCCCATTGCGGTTACTATACGCGTGTGTGGGCTCACTCCTGAAGCATTTGTTTTTTATGGAAAGTAGGCCACTGGCAGAGCACTGTACCTGTGACACAGTGTTTCAGTGGCAGACACAGCACGTGACTCACCACTCTCTCTCACTGTGGCTAAACGTGCACAGTGTTGACATTAGATTTGATAGGATTACCTACCCACTGAATGAGGAAATGTTCAAACTCCACACTGTGTCATCACATTACCTCAAATTTGATTTTCTCCTGATGGTTCTGGATATTTCCTGAAATGCAGAGCACAAATAAATCTCCATCCCTCTCTGCATTTGTCCTTGTTTCCCTTCCCTTCAAAAGCCAGAGTTTCACCTTTTCCTTAGGCTGTTCTAATGTGCCCATTAGAGCGACCTAGCACCTCCATCACTCCCCACTCTTAATGTCTCTCTCTCTCTCACTGTAATGGCCTGTGCTCCAGCAGCAACAATGAGAGCCCTGAAGTCTTGTGTTCACCAATACAAAATATTATTCCACTTCAAAAGGTTTTATTAACTCTTACCTAAAGAAATGAAAATCTAGGCCACTGTCATTGCTTTCCTTATTTATTTATTTTTGTAAATATTCTAGTGTGTGTGTGTGTGTGTGCCTATAGTCATGTGAAGATTTGGTATTTTTGTCATTTTAAAATGAATTGAGGAAACTAAATCAATTACCTCTAAAATGCATCATCATCAAGCTAAGAACACACTCAGTGCGATGATTTGATGTAGTTTTTGCAACATTACGTAGGACGAGTTTTGTACACATGACCTCAAATGTCCTACACTCCACCATACAGGATCTTAATCAAAGGGCTTCTTTAAAGCCTCTTCTCGCCTGCTTTGGCAAATGTGTAAAACACGCATGAAAGGATATGTGGACACATCAAAGATACAGCAATATCCTAAGTGATCTAATTTGTTTGCTTGCCCTTAGGGCTTTCCTCTGTCTTTTAGCTGTTGTCCAGTCCGGTGTTAATTACTCTGAAGCCTTGACACAGGAGAGAGTGGAACCTCCTTAATCAAGCCAAGGAGATAAACTGGCCTGGCCAGGCTCCATGACAGCCACATCACAGGGGACGGGAGGCTCACTTTCCCCTAAATGAGCTCTACTTTTATTAAATGATCCTCACTTTATCTTTTTTTTTTCTTGCAGCGTTTGCAGCAGATATCGGCGAGATTCTGTTCTCAGAATTAGCTGCAGAGTTAATTGGTGTGTAACAGCGAGCTCTGCCGCAGATAGGAAAGAGATCTGAGCTTCGTTGCAGATATGAGGACGGATCCATGGCTTGGTTTCACACTCGCACGTGACAGTTGATCAGGCATGAACACTGAAGGGAGATATTTTTACACCTTCTCTTTCTTAGAAGTCTTTCTTAGAAGAGCAAAAGCAGCTTCTCCCGTGCTTTGGGTTCAGTCTGTGTTTACTGCCACCCTTGTTAAAAGGAGTGCCGGGAATGTGGAGCTGCCAAGCCTCCCACTCCAACTGTCTTTTACAATCAATGCAGATTGTGTTTAAGGAAGGAAAAAAAGCGGATGTGTCTGAATCTGTGTGCGTGCGCGCAGGTGTGTGCGTACCGTATGTAGTGTCTCAAAGGCTTTCTTTTCTCATTAAACTTGCATGGGCTGCACAAGTGCTCGCCATCATAGATTGGCTCATTAGGACCTTGAGGATGGACATGTGGATGAAGGCGAGTTGGTACGGTTCAGCGCGCACAGCAGCACCGCTGACTGCTGCTTGTCTCATCACTCTCTAAAGGTCATCTGACGTCTCCTCTTTTTAGTTGGTTTGATTTCTTTTTTCACCGCAGATCCTCTCGGATTCATCATAACTGCGTGCAAGCTGCCATGACAGCTGTCAGTTCTGACCTCTTTGCAGATGTATTTACGTGCAGCATAAATGAAATGTATTCAAACTCTAACATATTGAAGTGCCACGGCAAGAAGAGAATTATAAATTAGGAAAAATAGATGCATGTGCACTGAGATATTAAGTGCATTTCAAAGTTGTTGGGTTGAGTTGTTTTTTCCCCAAGTTTTAAACGACCAATGAAAGTAGAGCATGTAGAAATCAATGTTTGATCTGAGGTATTAACATGAGGTCAGAGAGAGTCAGGCATGGGTTGCTTTGTGCAAACAGTATGCACTATGGCATGTCAAGATATGCCCTGTGGATAAGTGCCACCGAGGGGTGATATGTCCAAACACAGCCTCTCCCCAGTGACTCCCCCCCACCTACATTTCACTTTGCTACTGTAGATGAAAACGCAGCCCGTCTTCTTTAATGAATATTTAAAACAAAACGCTTCTTTTATCTTTCCATTAGGAGTCACGATGCCCTTGACACAGTAGGGACCTGTTTGTCGGTCTAAATCTACATTCTTAGACCCCTAATTGTGTATTTCTGCAACTGCATCTTGCTGGGTTTGTGATTCTTTTTTGTTATCTTGTCTTCTCTGGTAGGATCTGGGTTTAGAAGGCACATCGCTCAACGACATCTTGTACAAAAACGCTGCCTTCCTCAATCTAGTGGATCCCATCTCACATGAGCTGCTGCTCAGCCTGGCTCGAGAGATGCAGTGTCCTAAGAAGGTCAGGTTTCTTTCCTTTTTTCTGTGTGTTTGTGTGTGTCCCTGACAAGCTTGGTGTTAGCACTCTGCAAAGGAAAGCTTTCTCCTAAGAACATTTCCCTTATGAATTCCTTTTGTGAATCGCTGTCTTCTTAAGAAAATCTCATTCGAGGATGTTATTGACATTCCTGCAGACAGATGCTCGAAAGAAATTCCGCCGACACATGTTACTCTCGAGGAGCTAGAAATAGCTGCTCAGTAAGAATCCTGGAAAACCGCTTAATGCAGTTTGTTAAATTTTTCATACCTGAAACTCATAAAGCCGGAGTGACCTGACAGTGCCGGCAAAATTGGAATAAATCAAAATAGCACCTTGAAACGGAATAAGGTTGAATTTTATGTGCAGATGGGAATGTGTAATTCAGCCTGTCTGAAAAATCAAAGATGAAAACTGAATCATTATTATTATTATTATTATTTTTATGTAGGCAGTGGTCACCAGGAGCCACAGCATGATTAATACATTGAAATTATCTGGGTTTATCAGTAGCTGTTGTATCTCACCTCTCCTCACTACTTCCTGTGTTTTGCTTCCCAGTGCATGCTGCATGTGATTAGATTTCCTTGCTCCAGCAAGTCAGCTAAATTGTGTTTTGTTCAGGAGTAGCTCAAGGCTTCAAGAATAATAATAAACCATATTTTTTTCTGTTCAGGTGAAATATGGTGGAGCTACAGGTTGATAAGTTTAAAAAAAAAAAGAATCGAGGCAACTTGGCAGGATTTAAAACCTTGAGAGATATAAAGAGCTGCAAAGAACTGTTTTTCTCTTTTACTTCCACAGGCAGAAAAAGCTGCTGCCTTAGTACTATTACTCTCATGCTCTGTGTTCCTTTATCAGCACTCTTTCTGTCCTCGTCTACAGGATGCAGACACCATAAAGTCTTCTGATAAGATTTGCAGACAGCTGATCTATCACCTGACCCCACACTCAAAGTGGTTGAGGCAGAGCATGTCCAGACGGAAATCCCAGGCCTGGTAAGCCCTTCTGTCCAGACATTCAGTCTGTAATAAATCAGCCGCCGCACACACAACAGAGAACAGGGCTCGGCTCCATGTCAAGCAGTAGAGATTTTCATCTTTGTACCCGACACTGAAATAGGACGGAGCTGGCCACGGGCTGACCTGATAGAAACGTTAAGAATAACCACAGCTGTCAATCATATCTGAGAGGCCCGTGCAGTGGATTTGCATCGCTACTGGCTTTTCGCTCTTCAAAAGTGGCAGCAAACGTGTCCATCTGTGTGCCAAAAAAAGCTGGGAGGGTTGTGCTAAAATGTAATTGTAGCCATTTTCATGAAAAAGTGGAATGCTTTTGATGTGCAAATGATGAATAGAGAATTAGGTTGCACACAAGAAGGCTTTTTGTGTGTCTAGGTGTTGCTTGGTAATCCTATTCATGAACAGAAAAAGCCTATCATAATTGTTTCTCGTGTAATTGCTTATTCTACATCTGGCTACACACTGCAAATAATGGATTAATTTTAAAGAGATGAAAACAATCTGAGGGCTGAAAACGAGACGATGTGAGCTCAGCGAGATCAGACGGGTTTATTGCGAGTCATTCGGAGGTGACGCGCAAAAACTGGAAGAAAAGCTTATGTAGATCAGACATTTCACTGTTCAGCTGCACAAGCAGGGCTTTGTTGTCCTCACGGACATTTATTTCAGCTCGGAAGAGGAAAAAAACACGACTTTACTGAAACTGACAGCTTCTCTGAAAATGTGTGGAATCATACAGTCGCTAAATTCCGATAGCTAAATGCTCTTTTTCACTTAGTCTTGTTGTTGGCTTCATAAACCTGCAGTGAGACGATGTGACACTGGCTGAGACAGCAGGAGCAACATGAATCATTAAAACAAGAAATCCACCCTAAAACAGAATATTAATACAGCAGGTGTTGTGATCTCTGACAGCTTCGCCTGCTGTTGTGTCCATGAACAAATACCTGTCAAGGCTAGAAAGAGATGAGACAGGTCCAGTCTGCTGCTGACTGTGAAAAGGAAGCTCACCTCCCAAACTTAAGTTTTTGGAGATAGCCTACTTTTTCCAGTTAAGAGCTTAACTCATCATTTTATTTCTGATTCAAATATTCATAAGGTCATTTAGAGTAACTTGCATTGCCTCTTCTAGCAGTTTAGCTTAGCAATTAGCTTAGCCTGGAATAACTACTAAAATTAGGCACAAAGCTTGACTTTGTTAGATATGTTTAGGACATCTGCTAGCATCTGTGAAGCTCACAAAAATCAAACCATATAATTTATTTTTTCTCTGAGATATAAAGTAAAAAGTGACTTAGCCTCCACAGACACTCTTCTTCATTTTTGACACTATTGTATAAACAAAGCCTAGTACATTAAGAAAAATTATGTGCACTTTGAACAAGAGCTGTCCACCACTGAGCTGTAATACAGCCATTGGTCAATAGGAAAAAATGTGTATTCCCCAAGTAAATTGCAACTGGTTGCTGGCTGTCACTGGATAAGATCGGTTGTAAAGATGGTCATGCACCAAAACCCTTCATGTACCCGATCAATTTCCCATCAACTGTCAGGCACCACTCACTAGCAGGTCAGGGAATAAATATTTATTCCCTTATTACTAGTGGTTGCTAAATTGTCGCAATCCAGTCTCTAGGCCTTTGTGACCGGGAACAGTCACTTATCTTCAAAACCTCAGTAGCTAATTTGCTTTCGTTGAGAACTATAAGATGGTGAATTCTTATATAACTTAAAGCTTGTGAATATTTTTTTACAGTAACTAAAGTATGTATTATACTGTGTGGCATAATTTTGTGCTTGTGTTGTAATTACTTGCCTTGTAGGTACAGAAAATATATATTATTACACTACTGTTGTGGCCAGAAGAAGAAAGTAGTGTTTTTAGGGAATGGCAGCTTTGAGTGACAGCTGGGTGCTGTATCGTCGAGTTCAGTCACACAAGAGAGTCGAATTTGGTTTGTGGAGTTCATTGAGTACAGATAATTCACAGTCAATTATAGATGTGCCTTGCTGTCCAAGCCGGCTAGTCATCGTTGGCTATAAACTGTAAAAGAACCGCTTGCTCAATTACATCTGGTTTTAAACACACAGATGACCCAGGCGAAAACCCTCGGCTTTTTCACAGTAGCTACATCCATCTTTCATATACAGTCTGTAAGCTAGCAGCTCTACAATATTACCCTCTTGTCCGAAGTCGAGTGATAAACCTAAGGCAACAGAAACCAGTAGGAGACAAACTTGTTACTATGTCCATCTTTTATAAACAGTCTATCAACTTTGAGTCTAATAAACCATTAGAACCGTGTTTTTTGTCAATAATTAAACAAAAACATCATATTTTGTTTTTAAAAAAGTGAACTTCAGAGGTGCAGCTAGGCTGCTGCTTGCGTTCTTGGCTGTAGCTTTATAACTATCACACAACCATAAGAGCTTTTTTGTAGAATTTCCAAGTCTATCCTTTGTCAAATAAGGTTTTATTGGTCTAAATTTACAGAACAAATAAACCAAAGAAAGTGTGTCACAAATAAAAAATTTAGAATGGATTTATATTCCCTTTGTCTTCCATCTTTGTTCAGCTGCAGACAGCCTGGCTCCTCTGTGCAAGTAATAAAAAAAAAAAAAAAGCAACAAATCGACTTCTGTGAGGTTTCTCTCCACTCAGAGGAAACAGAAACAGCTCAGTCCTTTTTAATGCCACGGGACTGTTCATCCCTTCATTATCTAGCATTAGTGCGGCACACGCAGTCCTCTAAGTACTGTACACACTTGTGTGACTGAAATGCCACACTGAATTAATATCTGAAACTCAGTAATCCCATTAATCTCAATCTAATCTAATTAGTTTATTTAGGATTGGCTAGAAAACTTGGTTTTTTTTTCCAAGTGCAATGAAAAAAAATGGGCTTGATGGATGCAGTGACCCAGATACGCTACTGAAGTGCTCTCACCTTAAGGCTAAATTCATGTCAGTATAAAATTTGCAGACACTTTCTGTGACCTTTTCTCTTTTTTGACTTTTACAGAAGTGTTTTTCTTTCCCATAAGCTTTACGTGACTTAATAATTCGCTTTTGTTTTCTCACCTAACACTCAGAAACAGAATAACCTGAACTATCATATAGTTTTTAGGCTTAATCTGTGTTGTATGGTCATTAAAGGATCCTCAAAAGCACCACGAGTTCCCTCAAGCACTTGCTTGGGGCTTGTAGGGACGGGTGTCAGCCGAGTCTGCAGGGATGTTAGGTAGGCGGTACATGTCAAAATAATGTCCACATAAACGCCAGGATCCAGGATTTTACAGCAGTCCATTACACTGCAACAAGATATTCAGAGTTATCCACTTTCCCTGTCAGTGGCTTTAATGTTGCGGCTGATTGGTGCATGGGAGGGAACTGCCTTTAGCGATACGGATTGTGAAGTGTGAGGTTGAATACCCTGCAGCATGAAGGACAATGCAGTGCTGAGAGGGATTATGTGCGTGTGATTTCTATCTGTAGTGCACGCCGACCTCATCTGTACGTCTTTATGATGAGCGTGCAGTGGAAAATATACGTGACATCAGGGAGCAGATGTGACGAGACTGCTCATCTCGTGCAGATGGGCTTCACCCACCAGAGCACTGAGATGAATAATAGAGAAAAGTTTGAACGTAAATGACTCGACAAAAAAGACAAAATGGCGTGAGTAATGCAATAACAGCCCAGAGGGGAGATGAGGAGAAAACTGAACTGCACATTTAGAAAAACTGTTTCTTAATTTTTAAAAAATAAATATAATCTCACTTCTACTCAGCAAGCTTTAGAATGAATATTTATTTTATTAAATCCCAACAGCGATTTGATTTGTGCTTACTGAATTAGGACGCGGCCTCGCTGCATTAAATCGCTGACACTTGGAGACTGATGAGCAACACGTAGAGACAAGCGGTGCACTCTTGGTGGGAATACTTAATATATGGCACCACAATGTAAAATTAATTGATTTCTTAACTATGTAAAGGGTGTTTATTAGGTTGTTTGTTTGTGAATATGCATTGTTATTAAAGGCTGATGTCATTACTGTAAGTCCTTACTGGATTCAGTGTCCATTATTATTTCTTTGGGCATCTACTTAGCCACAGATATCCAGCATCATACCTCTGCACTGTTTCTTAATTTAAATAGAAATTATAATTTAAACTGAGCCCTGATATTCATGTTCTTGAGGATGTAAAATCCATAAGAAAAGCCATCTACTCAAAGTTATCAGTAGCGCTCATGTTTTCTGGTATCAGATCTTGACGCAGGATGAAAGAAGCTTGTGTGTATGCCTCAGACATACTTTTTTTGTGCAGACTGGGCTCAAAAGCCTGTCTGAAAAGAAAGGAGCTATGTGATCAAAACCTATTCACACCTGGAGCGAAGCCTCTGCCACGGCCATTAGGACCTTTGTGCCTCTGGTTAAAATGAGGTTTCTGTCATGTAAAAAAGGCTGCGAAAGACAGAAGAGAGAAAGAACTCTGGCTCACAAGATTCTGATAAAAGTGCAGCATGCTTGGCATATTTCTTGTCCTCTGCACCTGATTAAAACTTCTTTTTAAATCTTGGTGTTATCTGCAGATTTTTGGGGTTTTTTCACGAGTTATTTGATCATCAGCCCATCACCTGCTTTTAAAAAAACGGAGCTGTGCATGCTGCTGAGGGCACATCCATTTTCAGCACCACAAAAAAACCCCACTTGGGTGCATAACAAGTGACAGGTGCATGTCACAGTAAGTCACAGGGGCGCTGGGAATGCTTTAATTCACTCTGACACCAAATCAGCTTGGAGGCCACTTCAGTAACAGCTCAAGTTAAACACACTGCCTCCTCTAGGGCTGGGGTGAGGAGGTGAGTGAGGAGTCGGGCGCTTGTAAATGTAACAAACAAAGGGGCAAAGGAGCGTGCAAGTAAATCAGAAATGTTTTCGGCACCCATGCTAGCTGCAGAAAAGGATCATAATATCTCCTATATTTAGATTCGGCTTCAAATCGTGCTTTCATTATGCAATGTCCTGAAAGGATTTTGAAGATATTCCAAGGGTTATACTGAATCTGCACTGAAACAGATAGAAATCCTGGGCAGAAAAGTAATCATTTAAAGCTTCCCTGATTGAATTTTAACTCAGAAATCCCCTTTAGAGACAGAAAAATCAGGCAGAGGGACTGAACTTTTAAAACATGCTATAAACGTGTTACTTTGACAAGCATTAAAGCATCTGCTGAGCTTAAACAATGTTTGTCTGCCTTGTTTATAGCAGGAGGTGTTGTAAAGTCACTGTAGCCAGATCAGTGTATGTTCATGTGAGCAAATTAAACCAATGTGCCATCAATTAATGCCTGTTAGTATCAGAGTTAATGCACTCATTTCTATGCCACCAAACTCACTGCAGTTTTCCACTGTGCTCAGTCGACCTTTATGAAAGTCCTCATACATAAGGTGCTTTGAGAAACCTGGCTGGCAGGTGTACATCTACATGTTGCTGCATGAATCACTGATCCACAGATACAGTACTGAGTAATGCTGACAAGCCACAGTCAGAAGCCAAAAACAAGATTGATATCAAGTTTTCCTTTATCAGTTCATGATCGTTTATCTGTGACATTATTCATCACTTGCTAAATGTTTTTGGCTACTTCAAACTCACATTGCATGTTCTTCCCTCTCAAAGAGGCTTGTCAAAAGCTACTGTCTAAAAACAACAAACAAACAAAAAAAGCAATAGAATCACAGTTATTATGGCACAGGCTACTTAATGTGTGAGGATCATATTTAGCTTGTAATTTATTAAGTGTTAGCTATTTGCATGAATAGTCATTCTGACGTGATAATTTATTAATGGCGAGCAGTGGGAATTAATGACACATTATTCATTGCTGCATTCCTGCGGCATATGTTTTGTGGCCTAATCATGATGTGTTACAGACATTCATACACAACATGTCAGCCACGGCTCATGAGAAGATTCTGTTATGCGTAGCAAACTGGGGACGTTTTGTGTGATTCCATACTCCTTTGCTCAATTGCACCAAAATCTGTTATCAGGTGGCACGTCGCTGACCAACAAAAGAAAAGAGGCAAAGTCATGTCTTTCTTTAGCCTCCCCATAACTGAAATGGCCAGATTTATTCAGATTAGTTCCTCCAAAGCACTTCATAATTTATCTCTGCAGGGGGAAATGGTTGTGACCTTGCGCTATAAGGATCCCCGTGCTTCTGGCCCACAGAGCTTTAAGCTCAAGCTGCTGGTTCGCTCGGATGTTTTGACTCTTCTGTTTACACTAGCAAATCCCCATGCTGGAGTCTCTGTGCCAGCCTTCCGCTCAAGCTGGACCAGTTACCCCCCCCCCCCCCCCCCCCCCCCCCCCTTTATACAGCTCAGGAAACACAGCATAAAACTACTGCTTTGTTTTTGTCATCAATCGGGGAATCATTCAAAGATCATTTCATCCTCCAGCCAAAAACAATTTCTGTCTGTCTATGTGCAAGAGACATCTAAGTAATACCACTCTCTTCTCTTCATATTCCCAACAGTCTCAAGACAACCCTACAGAAAAAAATGTCCAGCGACTCCGTCGACTTGTCTGGTATTCCTCTCTCGACCCGGGATGTCCGTCAAGTCGCCTTCTACCTCCAAAACAACAGAGACAGTGTGGTGGCTGTAGACATCAGCTTCACCGAACTTGTTGACGAAAATTTGAGGTTTCTCCTGCCTTTCCTCGCCTCGCTGCCCAAACTCAGCACCTTAGCCCTCAATGGCAACCGCCTCACCCTGGCTATACTCAAAGACCTCACCGAAATGCTCAAAGACCCCAAGAAATTTGCCAGCCTGGCCTGGATCGACCTAGGGAACAACGTGGACATTTTCACCATGCCTCAGCCTCTGCTAGTCGCGTTGCGCCGGCGCTGCAGCCTAAAGAGCAGCCTGCCGACGATCTACGAGTACACCGAGGGTCAGCCCTACTCCTACCACCTGGAGACTTCCATTGAAGAGCCCAGCCACTATGAGGAGGACGAGGAGGAAGATGAAGATGGGGAAGATGATGAGGATGATGTGGGGGACAAATTTGAGCTGGAGCCCTGGGGGTTAGGGGAGAAGCAGCTCTCCAAAGACTTTACCCTTCACTACTGTGAGAGGTGATGGGGTCATTTTGTCTCCGAGGTTCCTTCAACTGTGGTTGAAACGTCGTCCCACAGCACTCCGCTACTTTCTTCGCCTTCTTGCCCTCACACCACGAGCCCAGTTACCCCTCAAGACATGAGGGAGACCAGTGCCCACATTGTGAACTTCTTGTCCCGACACAGCTACCAAGCTATTCCTAACCATCTCTGAGTTAACCCACACAAGATAGTGACAATGAAGCGACAGCCGCAGCGGCCATGACTTACTGTGTTGGTGGATGGTGCTCTTGGGAACGAGGTGCGGTTTCATTGGAGGGGGGGCTGGAAGGATTAACGAACCAGTGCTCTCTCTCTTTCTCGCTTGCTGTCTCTCTTTCTCTCTCTCTCTTTCTCTCTGTGACAGTGGCAGCTGAGAAGCCAATCTTGAGGAGGTTTGAGATCAGTTGCTCAGATCGAGGAGCAGCATCCCGGCGGTAGCTGAAGAGGAACTCGAGCCAGTTTGGAAATAGTGGGTCCCTCCGGGTTTCTCTACCAGGACTGAGTCTATCTCTGGCAGGCAGGGCCTAGCTCCACATTGTGTGTTCTCTGTTAATCTCTCAACAAAAGCTATGACACAAGTTCAACAGACTATACAGCCGACGACCCATCACGTGACGCCCGGCAAAACTGCTAGGTCGACTTTTTGCGTTTTCCCCCCCTTTCCAAATGTCCACTTGTGAATACCCACGCACACCCTTGTGTAGTTGTAAATGAGGACACAAAACATGGCTCTGTTGTGTTTCCACAGGCTATTTTTGTGCACTTTTCGGTGAACAAAGCAATCTTAGAAGACAACAGGTAGGACCAAACAATGGATAGCTGTCACTGATTGTTTTTGTACTCGCCCGAATGCTCTTATTCCCTTCTCTGTGTGATTATTGAGATGTTGTGCTCATCCCCACTGTGTGTTTCAGTGCATTTGTGACACCACAGCCAGCTGTTCGTGCGGGCCACTAAGTCAGAGCAGTGCCCAAGCTGCCCTTTCCTACTGCCGTGTGTCTCTACAGATATGTTGTCGTTCCCATTTATTGATGCTGTACTGTAGTGGTCCTGTGTTTTCTAATCAGACGCAGCCATGACTGTTATCTATTGGTTCTAGTCTGCTTGTAGTAGCACATGATGTTTAAGTTAGACTGACCGAAACACTGCGATGCACTTTAAGGCAGTTTGTTTTTTTGTTTTTTTTTTACATATTTCAGTTTCATCATAGCATAGACTCTGTGTACATCGATTATAAGCAGTGATGCAGACAGCTGAAAGTATACCTGCAGACGGGGAAATGACGGCTCCTGATTGTTGAAGCAATCATTAAAAAATCATCACTAGATATATAATAAATGTTTGCTGTGTGTTATATGTGTTTGTATATGTAATTTGTCCGATTATTGCTGTAATGATTTGTGTTATTGTTTCGGTGTTTCGTCACTTGTCCGACTCAGTAGTTACAATAACGACTATGAAACTGAGCCCTGCGACCCGCTGTTGGCTCGAGCAATAGAGCAAAAGGGGAAGCGGCCGATGGGACGACGCAATAAAACAGAAAATAGATCAGTGAATGTAGTTCACAGTCAGAGCGGACACCTCTTTTCATGTCGAATGTTTACTGTGAGTGATGGAGAAGGCTGTCCACCTGGTTTGTAGTTTGTTTTCATGTGTCAATGTCAAACTCTTCCTTGTTGTAGCCTTTGTGTATCTGTCTCATGCCCAACACTGACTGCCAATAAATGAACCAATTCAAACTAAGAGCAGATGTCGGGTTTTATTTTAACAGTCAAAGTACACACCGAACAGCTGGAACATCTGGGTCACCAGAAGAGCCCGCACCTGACCCCCAAAAAGAGGATTTATTTATTTATGCAGATTAGGCTGCAAATAGGGCAATCAAAGAAATCAGCTCAGCCCGTGCTGTTTGGGATTGGTTATTGGAGCGTCGTGCTTGTTTCCCAGCCAGCGGATCATCTGCGCTGCTGTGAGCTGTCAGGGAAATGCCTGAACTGCTACTGTTTGCCAGGGAAAAGCAGGGTGGTCATCGCATGAGGCCCTACCCATGATCCTCTCCTGGCAACCTTTTGTTCCTGCTGCCAGACATGGTAATGTGACATTTGCAGCAGGTGGCTCCTATAAGGTCAGGGCACAGTGTGACTGTCACACCCCCCGAGGTCCAAATACCATGTGATGGGGCAAAGCAGCCCACCCTAAAAATCACCAGGATCTTATCATCTGACCTTTTCCCTTCAGGATTGATTTATTTTCCTGTATTAGGAGTAAAATAACATTTTATCTGCGTTGCTGTGAGAATTGATTGCGTGCCGTAGGTGTTCACTGGAAAGTGCGTCAAACTTTCGCTCAGCAAACGTCTCTGCTGAATGTATGAGTCAACGTTTGATCGGATTATCTTGTTCCAACTGCTACAATGTCCCCCCACCAAAAAATTTCAACCTGATCTATGAGAAACAGCACAGAGAGGCCGCACAGACTGTTCAGACTACATTACGGTGCAGGGGAATGGATTTACAGAGCACACATCAATAACAGTGACCTCAGGTTGGAGGGAGAGACCAACAGCAGAAGGGCACATTGGTGCATCCACAAAAAAGCCATTACTGCCTGGCAGTCAAACATCGACTGCGACCAGAATTTTTTTTTTCCTTTTGTTTACTTTATTTTCAGCTGTGTATTCACTTTTTATCATTTTGGTTTTATAAATAAAAACAGAAACCAGATTTTCAATGCATCTATAACATTTTAAGGTAAAATTTCAAGTACTGACCATTCAACCATTTATTATAAAAATGAGCATCTTTGAAGATGTATCCATCATTATTATTATTATTATTATACACACGGGGAAAATGTTTTGCACAAATGCAAATTTTTCATTTGATATATGTACATAAAATAAACAGTGACAAAGCAGCTCATGTGCAAAAGGTAAAAATGCTATGCATGAACAGGTATTTAAATCTCAGACATAGAACCTCTGTTCCAAAAGAAAAAAAAAAAAAACTAAAGTTAAGAAGCAAAAAAATATTTAGTATTTTTTTTTTTTTAAGAATTTTAAATTGAATGACTTCGCAAATGATGCGACACACCATGCAACCACATGGACGAATATCTCAATTTAAGACAACATTATGAATTAATCTCTATAGTCTGTTACATCTAGATTTTGTGAAGCTGACAATGATAACTGCACCAGTGTTATTTGGTTTAGCCTATTTAGTTGTAATTGTGAGTTTTACAAAGCCTGTACAAGTGGGGCACGGGCACTGTGAACTTACCCACTACTTTGAAGTGTTCTATTTCTAAAGTCTTATGCCTGTCACCATTTTTTTGTTTCATCCCTCTGAACAATCATGTGAAGTATAGTTTACAAAACATGCAATCTATAAGACTTAAAAGCAAGAACTGAGCCTATAAATCCACCTGGGAAGTGTTTACTAGAACCAAAGGACAAACAATCGAGCCTTTTACCCACAGATTTATATACAACTGTCTCTTGCTGGCCCAATGCTTAGAAAGAACGCAGGTTTAAGTAATTCTGAACTATGCGCTTCTTTCACTTCTTTTATCTACAGTCTATGTGAATGATTGTTGTTTTTTTTATTCAGTCTTTTGGTGCCATGTCCAAAACAAAGAATATGTTTTGAATAGCTGCATGATTGTGACTTACAGACTTGCATCAACATCTAAGAGAAAGATTTGGCTGTTAAATATCAGACCAATTATTATCCTAAATTGGCTGATAGAAATTTAGATAATGAAATTTAATATCGATTAATATATACCCAATCATTTTTAAAATATAATACAAATTTTTCAGTTTTTACGACGTATGTGTTTTCTTTGTACTCTTTTGGGCTTTATGATTTGAACATTGAATTATTTTATCATTAAATTCAGTTTTGTTATACACATGCCTGAAACATGAGTGTTGTATCATGTATCTTACATATGTATCCGTTGCTTTTACAACAAAAAACCTGAAAGAAATGCCAGAAAAGAGAAATACCAGATGGTAAAATGTGTACAAATAAGCAGAATAGTAAAAGGGGGGCGTCAGGCACAGTCACAGATAAGGCTGTTGCTTCTTCTTGTGCAGCAGAAATCCATCATGTTACTGTTAGAGTCAGTTCTGTCTAGAGGCCACAAGTTCAACTGCTACATGCTTCTGTAGGTACTCAGCTGAAGAAGACAGATAATCAGCATCTTGTTCAATGATTTTCCAGCAGGACAGACACCATCTGCTACAGATTTTGTGGTTTTGTGGCTGCAAGAATTTGTATAACCTTAAAGCCAGGCTATTAAACTAACATCCCTGGCTTTTGGCCTCAGTAACCAGCTGCTTTGCCTTTTTTCCTTTCATCAGACCATGCAGAGATACAGCTGTCCTCCTTTTCCACAGCGTTAACTACATTGTAGAATCTTGTTGCTGGTTGATGATTGTGTCCCTTTTTCTTAAGAGCCTCAATTACATCCTGAAGTACAAAGAGGAGAAGAGATTCAGATGGAACCAAAGCAGAATTTCTTATTGTGTTAACATTTAAATACACTGAATATTTACACATACCTTTTCAAAGTTGGGTTCAAACTTCACTGCATTTTCAGAGTCGACATAAACAACTGGAGTATTAATTGCATCCTTAAGGCTCTTTCCAAACCAAAGGTGGTTCATGAGTGCCTTGGAGAGAAATAGTAGAATACATTGCAGTCTTTCAGATGGGAAAGTGATAATTAAGCAATGGATTAGGTTGAAAACGCCTCTGACTACAATGTTTACTCTAACACCAAAGAGGGTTTGCATCATTTTATTTCCTGGACACGTACCGAGGCCATTCCAGTAGTGATCATACTCCCACCAGTCGATCCAATCACCAGTGTCTTCGACTGAGACTTCAGCAGAACTGGGGCCATAGAGGAGGGAGGCTGCTCTCCTGAGAAATACAACAAAAGCCTTGAGTGACAGGACAAAACTACAATCCACACTCATCACTGTTAGGAGAAAAATGATCACAAAATGATTGCTTCTGAATGATGTGAAGCAGAGGGTGAAGGGCATTTATTCAACCCTGACATGTGCCATTTACTTTTGTTCAGCATCTGACATCAGACACTGATGGAAAATTTTCACAGAACTATTTCTGTACAAAAAATATTCTAAAGTTCAGCCTAATTCTTCAGCAGGCAACACTAATTAAGTGGATATCTATAGGTAGTTAGTCTCTCTTAGTACAAAGGACACTCTCCATATTGGGACTCAATAAAAACACTGTCTGTGAATGAGAAATTTCTTCTAATTTGAAAAACTGAAAGATATCCATGGCTGCTAAAGGTGTAAAAGGTGCTAAAGCTTCATATTAACTAGCTCTAGAATTTTTGCAAGGAATTTGTAGTTACATAGGATTTTGTCCCTCCATCACATAGATTCAAGCTGTGTTTTTTGTAAGTGCCTGTAAGCGCTGCTGCATTTTTTTGAGGGAAGTTTTAGCTGAAGTGCAGCACAGCCGTAGTCATGAACCCCTGCTTTGGTACAGCAGAGCTTTAAACAGCTAACAATAGCATGTCGCCATGCTAATTTTAGCTAAATGCTAAAATTAGCATGCCAACATGCTCACAACCTAACATGCTAATATTAAATATGCATGTTTATCAGGTATATAAATACCTCAATTACATCAACATATGATACATCGACAGAAAAGTGCCAGTGTAGCTAAGTACTCACGTGTTTGTACAGAAATATAAAAAGAAATTTCAAATATGTCTGGACCAACAATAGTATCCAAATAGAAAATGATTTATTCAAATGCCCAACCACAAACACATAAAATGTGCCGCAAAGGAAACAGATTATTTCTAACCTTGGACAGCTTGTAGACTATTTGAAGTTGGCGAAATCTCTATTACAATTACTAGCAAAAACACCATTCTGTATTTAGTGGTGACTTGACCAATACACAGATGCAAATGTTGGTCACCTTTAAGTTAGATACAGGTGGGGTACACTGAACGTGACATGTGAAACAAACAAAAACAGAAAACGTAACGTCGCATTTGCAGGGGGATGATGAAAAAAACATTTTTAAAAAATTGCTGTATTAATAATATTAATAATTTCTGTATGTGTGACGATGTTTGTGCAAAGTTTTGTTCAGATTAGGTCACCAGTTAAGGAGGTGATAGGGTACATACAGACATGTATACACACATATGCTATGATCATTATAGTAAGTTGCAACCTAATTGTTTTGGAACTGTGGAAATTTCTCTGGATTTATGTAACTACATCATAAGTGTGAAGTCTCTCCTTTGGGCCCCAAACTGTCCCAGTGACCTAGATGAGCAGCTGGCTGGCACTGACATTACCTGATTTTGAGGAATATGTGTCTTAAAGTTACGGCAGCCTTATCTGAATTTTTGACATAATTACATAAAATAAAAATATCTTGTGTCAGGAAAATAATTTCAGAACTGTGAGATAATAATAAGTCACAACAAGATGCGTTTACTTCGTTTATCTTGACGTAAGGTAGGATAACGTTTTGGGGGTTTTCTTTGTATCAAGCTTCTGAGTCACCCGTTACTCCAGTTTAAAACTGGTCTCACAAGATTTGTCTAACAATGAGGCAGTGTTTCATTAATCCCACTGCTGAAAGGGAAAATAACAGTTACCAGTAAAAAATAAACTCCCTGTGCCATTAGTAAAAAGCCATTTAACAAATCATCACTGTGCCTCCTCTTCTGCACAATGCTCTCCCCTGATTGCTTGAGTTTCATAAATATTAAATGTAAAATGCATCGTGCCGATCCTTTACCTGTAGAGATATTATCAGCTCTTCTACAGAAGTCATACAACTGGTTGTTGAGGATGATTCCAGTGCTTGGAGAGAAGACTTTGGAGCCAAATCTGTAAAGAAAACAACATTAAATCAACTAGATCTACACCCTGTGACGCAGACAACACAAACTCATTCTGCAGTACAGCCATTGTACAAAGCAGCTTCTAAAAATAATCTCTTAAACCTTTTTAATCTTTCAGTTTCAAAGGAAGACACATTTTTGATAGCTGGTTCCTAACAGTGAAACAGATTCATCCAGACACTGACATGTGGTTGATGCTGCTGGTGACAGACACAGCGGATCCATCTTCAGTCAGCACAGACACATGTGTGGTACCCATGCTCTCCAAATACAAGCTGATGCTGTAATACTGGAGATCGTGAGTCTTGTCGCTGCTGATCAAGCTCCGTATGTTGTCTGCAAAGCTACCCTCTGTGAAATTCCTTGCCATCTGTTAGAAGTACGGATGGCAAAAAACAAACGCATTAGAGAAAATACAGGAATATCAAGACAAACAACAAATTAGAGCCAAATCTAAAAGGGATTTGAGTTCATCTGCTTTTAGAACTCTTATTTGTTACTTATTTATTTCAAACATTACACCACCTGTCAGAATTATCATATTGAAATGAAAATGCAGATTTACGGGGGAAAGCACTCTATGCAGTAATGTGAAAAATTAAGTACACCCTTACTGCTTCCATAAGAATTAAGAGGGTAAGTAGCAGCCAGATGCTGTTAATCAAATGCACTTGATCAGATGTAAGTGTGAGCACCCATACATGTATAAAAGAAGACGTTTGCTAGTCTAGAGTGTTCCATTGTGTTAACACAATGCTACAATCTTCCCACGACTGGAAACTGCTGTAAATTTACCCCAAAGTGAAAGTGTGCATTGCTCAAAGAAATTTCTATAAACTAGAGAAAAACTCTAAACTCACAGTACAGCGAGAAAAGATTAACACTAATGGCTTGTTTGGAAGGGTTGACAGAAGAAGGCCCCTTCTCCAAACCACCTCAACTTGAGGAGTAGTGGCTGAACTCTGAGCCCCTCCTGAGCTCCTCATCCTAACTCAGAGGCTAAGCACAGTCACCCTTCAGAGGAAGCTCATTTTCACTGCCTGTATCTCTTCCTTTCTCACTACCCAGAGCTCGTGATCATAGGTGAGAGTAGGAATCTATAGACTGAGCAGTAAATAGACAGTTTCGCTTTCACACTCAGATCTCTCTTCACCACAACAGACCGCTACATTTTCTGCTTAAGACTCCAAAAATACTTATACTCCATCTCGCCCATATAGCTCTATCCTGGACCTACCATCCAGAGGTGAGGCTGTATGTAGGCGTTTGGTTCAGCATGGATTGGACCACAGTCAAAGGCAGAGGCTTAATTGGTGTGTTCCTCAGTTACTGAAACTGACTTTGGGTTCATGGAACATCACCAACACCAGAATTGACCAAAACCAAACACAGCATATCATCACAAACACCTCATAACAAACTGTCAAGCACAGTAGTAGGAGGGACGATTTGGGCTTTGGCACCTTGTGAAGCATGTAAAAGGCAGACATTTTTTTGCAAACGTTCAGTTTTGCAAACGTTCAGTCATGATCCAGACCCTAGAGAGGGCCAAATTCCTCCAAAGTAATGTGAGAGACTGATAAAGCCGTATAGAAAATGATTGTTTTAAGATAGTGTTGCTAAAAGTGGTTCAACACACCACTGAATCATGGGGTGTACTTAGTTTTCAACAAGACTGTACAGCAAAGGTCCTGCAAGTTCTTTTTCACATTACTGTACAGTGAAGGGGAAATAATTACTTGATCCCCTGATTAATTTGCAAGTTTACAATGAAATGTCTCTAATTTATGGTACTTTCATTTTAACGGAGACAGAATATCAACCAAACATGAAAACATGACTTTGTACTTGTTGGAAAAACTAATGCCTGAATCTTCTTGGTGGCATTTTCAGATACTTACTTTATCTGGGTGGAACTTTGGATCTCGGATATGTTTCTTTAATCCATTGGCAAATTTGAAAGCTTCAATATAACGGTGATAAAATAATATTTTTTCATCAGTCGTCTTAAGTTCTGAGTTCATTTTATATCCTGAAAATATAAACAATTGTTATTTCTTTTATTTAAAAATCTATTCTCACTGTATCACACTTGTAAAGATTTGATAGGACCTGTTTCTTCCATGCAAAAAACACCATATGCAACAACCAATAAATGCAATAATTTGAACAGCTCAGCTCAAAAAATAAAATGATCCAAAAGCATCACTTCGTGATTTCAAAGTATAGATGATCAGAATCTCTGCAGTCAGTGTCTAACAGGAACCTTTCATGATGTTGAGGATGAGGCTGAGGATGATTCCTCCGGCAGGGGGCGGAGGGAAGTACATCTGGTACTCTCCCAAAGGAACAGCCCACGCATCAGTCACGTTAACTTTATATGAGGCCAAGTCCTGCAGTGTGAGGTTTCCTCCTGAGCAAAAACATTGAAACAAATGGTTCTGCTAAGCACAACTGAACACAGTGCATCTCATAATCAAAACTTTTAATGGATCCAGACAGCTCACAGTGTAGCCTATGAGGGATCATGGCAGAGATTCACAGAGCCAATTGATTTGTTCGTTTGTAATTAGATCATTGTGCCTGGCAGACATAGAAAATGGTCAGAAAAGAGAGCAGGATGAAACCTGTCTGACAATACCTTCTTTCTGTATGTCACTGATTAAATCCTTTGCTATTGTTCCGTTGTAAAACACATCTGGTCCCTCGTTTGCGATCATCTCCAAAGTGTCAGCCAGTTTCTCAAATTTCACAGTATCACCGGCTTTAAGAAGGTTTCCGTTCTCATCTGAATATAGTTTCCTAAAAGACAAAGACAGGGAGATAAAACATTAATTGCTTGCTCCTCATATTTTTGAGCTCACATTGTCGACATATTTCATACCGCAGTGACTGGGTGTTGCTTGTATTGATGGTTGGGAGGTATAGACTTTGGACGTAAGGAAGAGGGAATCCTTCCCTGGCCAGTTTGATGGTCGGCTGAAAGAGGTCGGCCCACAGCAACTTCCCATACAGCCGGTGTGCCTCTGCATAACCTCGAATTTCCCCAGGAACCCCAATCCATCTGCTATCTGATCACAGTAACACATACATTTACTCATGTTTTGAGTAACTCCTTTATCATCCTTATATAGCGCTCTATCTGAGCACTCAAAGCGCTTTATACAACTTGTTCATTCACCCAATCACTTTGCTAGGTTTTTAGTGCTATCTAACTAACATGCATCCGTCGAGCTCCTCGATGGATGCATCGGAGAGCAACCTGGGGTTAGTATCTTGCCCAAGGATATTTGGCATGCAGACTGGAGCAGACTGGGATCGAAACAACCTTCCAGTTAGTAGGTGACTCGCTCTACTACCTGAGCTACAGCCGGCCCATGTTTCTATTTGACTATTTGCTTTTACATGTCTACAGTTTTCCTGGCTTAATAATTTTTACACAATATCATTTACATACTTTACTTTCTATTTATGTCCGCCTACATTTACACTAAACTGAATAGAAGATTAATCACTTTGCTGTTCCAGCACGTGTGATCTTGCAGGACCTTGGGTATGTAATCACAGCTACTTGAAGTCATCCCTGTCAAAGAAAATATATCTGCAGAATGGTCTGACAGGATCTGCTGCTTATGTCATGACAAACCACCAAACAGAAGTCTTTAAACTTTGAGCCCTGAGCTTGTAAATTCATTACTCAATGTGGAGCTTCTCAAGCCTGTAATTAGGCATGACACATGGAAAGATTAAAACAAGAAAGACAGCCTACAAAAGACGCAGGGGAATAAAAAAACTGATGCAGAAGTCTTTCAAAAGAAAAGCAGCCTACCTTTTTTAACTTGAATAGTGCTGTTACATGACTTAAGCAGGTCAGGGTTCAAGTTTGCAGGGGCGGTCTCTCTGGAATTGATGATTTTCACTTTACCTTTGAAAAGATGAGACATTATAACTTGATTCTCCCCGGCAGGCCTGAAGCACTGCATTAGAATAAGGGAAATGAGGGTGTCTTGTTACCAGAGACGTCCATAATTGTGAATATGGACCCCCCTCCGATACCCGCACTCTGTGGATTCATGATTGAGGTGCACAGCAGCGCAGCAATGGCGCCATCTACTGGCGAGCCGCCTTTCTGAAGAATGTCCCTGAAAGAACAGAAGAATGTCCTTCATCACTTTGCGTTCCTATTTTCGTTATCGAGTGCGCCTTAAAAGTAGGGAAATGTTTATGTTTTGCATAGACCGCTGTTTTGCAAATCACCTCCAATTTCCTCTCTTATGAAATGTTACATGGTTATGTAATCGCATACTGAAGCGTGCTAAAGAAGCTCTTTTATCATTTAAAATGAACTCATTGCTTGGGTGAGGAGCTGCCTCGTAAATAGAGAAACACCATAATCCTCCACTTCCGTGATGATAATTATCCAGGTTAAGATCCCCAAAATGTTTTAGTGTTTGCCAAACTTTGGTTAAGAAAACCAGCATATTTTGCCTTCGTTGGAACATAGTGAAGAGAGCAAGTTGGTTGAAAAGTCTCAAATGTCACTCACCGTCCGACCTCTGAACATCTCTCTGAGTCTGCGGCCACTGCAGCTTTCGAGAAAGTGCCAGTTGGGCATTTGCGTCTCGCAAGTACAGCAATACACACAATTATAACAACCAAGCAGAGTAGTATCAGTGCGCAACAAGTGTACACTCTCGCCTTAGACCTCGCCATGGCTGTTGTTTCTCTGTGTCACCACTTCATCTGACCGACTACTTCTCTAAAATTTTACAACCTGATGAATAAATTGGGACGTGCCTGGCTCCACCCACCGCGATAAGCGCTCGGAGAGGAGGACAGGAAAGAAACCAGCTCCTGATCCAGTCCCAGAACTTTGCGCAGAGAAATCATAGAGTTGATAGAGTCGAATAGCTCGATAAAACGTGCTTATTAAAATAATAGTGCAGAATTTTAGGATTTGCTGGAGATGCACAAAAACATTACAGCTTAAATCGTCAAGAATATGAGGTTTCATGATGTGCAGTTGTTCCTGTGATGTGCTACTGTTGCCGTTAATCTTTTGTGGGGGCGTGGGAGGGGAGGAGGGGTCTTCTTTTAGCCTGGAAGCTGCTTTTTGTGTGATATCTTCACAAGTGTTTAAGAAAATGTCTGCCTTTTACATAAACCAGCCAGGGCCTGTCAAAATGATATTCAGAAAGAAGTCACAGGTAACAGTGCCATATCATGTTACTATATGTTGTTGTGCTTGTTCTACGAGTGAGTCTCGTTTAGAAAGGAGAGTGCACGGCTGTAGATTTCCCTGTGGTGGAACCCAGAATGATTGTACGGTGTCCAGCTTTTGTTTTAAAGACAGGAACATATATTATAGACAGACTCCAGATACTCCAGATCTCCAAAATAACCTTCTTTTGGGCCTTATTGCAAGCTTCAAAAAATGTGATAAAGCTGACAGATGTGCTCTGGAAAGTAAAACTGATTTCATCATCACTAAAATGTGTTTGCAAAAGAATTTGCAAAGTGATGCTGATTCATCACGAAACACTGAACCAAACTCCTTTATAAGTTAAAAGTATTCCTATTAGTATTGGTATTGGCAATGGTGGCCCTGTATTTACTTGGTTTCAGATCAATACCAAAATTTATTGTATTGCACAGCACTACCAAACTCTCAAACCACAGGCGATGGGCGAGCCATGAGAAGGACCTCCCAGCTCAGTGAAGAGATTATGAGACAAAAAATGGATATAAGTCAATATTACCTTCAAAGTAAAGTAACCACCCATGGCAAATTTGGAAACTGTTGGCAGTTGACTATCTTCAACACATCTGCATTTGTTTTGCAATTTTCCAGTAGGCTCATGTGTTAAAACTACCTGTGCAAGCTCTTAGTTTCAAAGTGGCTCAAAGTACTTCCCAAAGTCTGCATAGACCCATCTGCTCAGTGTCCTCCTCAGTCACGCTGGTTACCAGGATTTCTGGTACAGTTCAGTTTAACTTACACCCACAGTGTATCAGTGGAATTCAGCTGTGTGTGTGTATCAGTGGACATAATTTAGTGGACAGTTTAGGACATAATTACAAAACTTGTCCCATCCTGACGACCTCTTCCACTGTGATCTGGACCAGTCTGTATTTTGTCTCTTCTACACCCTCCAACTTGAACTTAAGTATGTGAAATATACTTTTATCAAGATTAAAGCGAGTACTGCTTGTTGCTGACTTTAATGTAAATTAACTTTACTGTTAACATTCCCCGTCTTTTACTTTGAAAGGTACAAATAGAAATAGTATTGGACATTCCTTTCTTTGCTACAGGCTGGGTGGGCTCCTAGTAAAGTTTGCAGTATTTACATCAGTGTTATCTGAAGCCTGTCCATCACAGACAGTGAATCCACCTGTTGGATGTACATCTTTTAATGAATTTATTTGATGGTTCTTGGTTCCAGTCAGCTCTGTACATTTATTAGCTCCAGTCTTGGTTCCTGTATGACTGTAGCACACACACACATACTGACAGGGAAGAAAAAACACACAGTTGGTAGTTCACCGACACAGGTCCAGAGGAACCATCTCCCGCAGAGTGTGCACTCAGTCTGCTATAAACTGAAGCATAAGTTACATGACTCTTCTATAATTAACACATCAACTGTGAGCATTCCCAATTTCCCTTACCTATCTCTCATGTTGGCCACACACCTGAGGCTATTCAGACAGATCTGTTGATCACATATAATTATGTTGTTTTCTAAAGCAAACTTGCATTTGACAACTGAAGAGCATTTTAAGCCAGTAAGTTTCTTTCTGGAATCATTGGGCCATTCAGAGTTCATTGATGCACGCTCATTAAATGAGAACACCTCTTCTTTAAAAATCAAGTCTGCCAACTTTAATAAGAAATGAGTTGAAACACAAGCATTAAAAAAAGTAGTAAGAAAAATGTACGGATTTAAAAAAGCATTCAGTTATGTTACACACAATAACTCCATTTGATGTTACATCTTTATGATTTGTGTGATCAGTGGGAGCAGATGACTCCTCAATGCCTCATTGAAAGACTTTGTGGTTCACTAAACATGCATCTCCCTCCCACCATTACTACCAGAAAATACTGTAAATACAATGCAGCAAACAAAGTGGTGGACCTCCTGTAACGTGTCACATTTCTGCAGTTTCAGAACCTCAATGAAAGCCCCACATGCACCAGGAGAGTGGTTTTCTTCATCATCACTTACCTTCCTTGGGCTTTTGTTTATTAAAGAATCTATTAAAGATCCTTTTTTGTCTACTCTGATATATTTGAGTAAAGTGCTCAGGCATTGAAATTAAGTTTTAATTTACACAGAAAATACCTGATTCATTCACTATCTGACTCACCTCTCTTTCCACAGGTTTCTTCAGCATCAAGGTGTTTCCTCAGGTTTTTTGAAAACAACCTATATGAACCAATTTTTCTTTTGCCTCCATATTACACTGGGCAATCTGAAGAGCAGTTTCAGACAACAGGTTCCTTCAACCCCGCTGTCTGAGGGAACGCTACAGGAGGTCGTTCCTTCCTTCCACTTGGGTCACATCGACACATGTGGAACAGGATTAATCACACAGCGCTGCACTCTGTCACTTTTGTACACCATGATATATATTTGCACACATACTTGTCCTTTTATATTTATATGTATATATATGTTCACATCTTTACCTATATCTCTATATTTATCTTGATATTTAGCCACTAATATTTCTGTTTCTACACTACTGATTCTGATTGTGAAATATCCACTGTATAGCTGTAATCTGCTTCCTCAGGACTTAAAATTTCTTGTACATGTCTTGACCAATCACCCATGAATTTGGACTTACTTATGCACATGAGGATTGTATTGCCTTAACTTATATTCCTTTGTGGATAGAACCACTTCTTACTCTTTTGCATATCTGCTAGATTATCCTTAATCCTGGGTCTTCAAAACAAGTGTGCCAAGTACTGGACTTAGAGCAATCTACATCTGGGTTATAAAGATCATTCTTGTCAAATAATCCAGGAGGAAGCAGAGTTTTGGCCTTCATTAGCAGCACATGGTTTGGGTTTAAGGCCTCTTGAGATGGGTTGGCTATTGATAATCGCTTAACTTCACACATCAATGTGTGCAGGCCCTCCTCATCAATCGTTTGCTCTTTCACAGTGAAACTGAGCACTTTGTGCAATTACAGGATCTTTAGCTTTCATACTACTCTGCAAAGCAGCTGGGGCTTTGAGTAACCATGCGATGCCTTTTGACACCAAGATAACTCAGATCTCTACATTATCCAAAGCCTGCACTGCAACCTGCTCCTCCCTTTTCGATGAATGGTGCCTCATCAGGTATGAATCCTTCCATCGCATAGCTCACCACAATCTGACTTTCAATGTTTCCATTACGATGCCCACACAGTTTAGATTGTAACAGAGCTTTCCTGACAGCAGCATATGTCCAGCACTGCTGTCATACCTTTGATAAGAGGTGCATCTTGCCAAGCTCCTCGTGTGGAGATATGAAAATTAGAGAGGTTTTTGTCTGAGATCGGAGTGTGTTTTGCCTTCTCTTTGCATGCCTGATTGCATGCATGACTGGCGACAACTGATATAGAAGGCTACCTCTTGATAACCACTTTCCTTCTTGTTGTTCAGCATTTTTTCCACAGAACTGCTTCCCTTGACTGAAGAGCACGATCTATATCTCTGCCTCTGCCATGTCACCTAAAGTGGCAGAACAGGAAGTGAAGTCTTGACTTTCTTCCTTTTTTGGCATGAGTATGCACTTTTAATCTGAGAATTAAATCAGCAACAGGTAATTCAAATTATGAATATACACTTACTAGTTTCCTATACTTCTTGATAATCACATTGTCCAGCTTCTATGACCACTCAGATTCTGGTTTTGCAATTCTGTGTTGACTTATCTCCACTGCCTGCTTTACACTTTACACGTTTTGTTGCCTGTGAGGTGATCTGTGTCTGGTTGTCCTCAGCACAGTTTTGCAGCATGTAGCTTGTCCAGCTCGGTGACGCAGTTGCACAAAATGAGCTAACGAGCAACTTGTATTCTTTTAGTTCTTGATAGAGATCTCTCTGTAGCTATCACAAAAATCTAAGCATGCTGTAGCTTCAACAGGACTTGGTGAGATGTTCCTTCAATGAGGGAGTTAGTTAGGTCTTTCCCTGCCACAGCTGTGAAATCAGGGAAGTGCTTTGATATGTGGCTGTGCAGTCAAAGACTACCTATAACCTGTTTTAATGCATTTTGCATAATATTATGCTACCATCTTTACAAGTCTCCATCATGGAAATTTCCTCAGGAAACCTTTTTTCCAGAGTTTCTGTCAGGAACTTTTCAGCTTTTTACTTTAGTTTGTCCATCTTTATCAATTGGTTCTTTTCCTTCTTCTTTTGGGTTTAATTATTGTTGGCTAAGCTGAGCAGAGTTCGTGTTATTTCTTCTTTTTGGTTCCTGACGACTCTTTTCTCACAACCAACATATATTAGATACTTGTATAGATGTTTTCCTGTATTGCTGATGTCCCATTTCCAGCTTTTCTCTGTTGCTCTGTTGGGTGTTCTGTATCTCAGTTTTGCTGCCTGACATTTAACAGATCTTGAATATCAACAACCTACACTGAGCATTTCTGAACTGGTTGCTAGCTTTAGCATTCAGCTGATGAGGTCTGCTATTCCTTTCTGAGCTCTGTCACATCCAGCCTACTTCTTTGGTGAAAATCTCCAGATTCTGACTGCATGGCTCTGGAGCCGCCCTCACTCTTTTGTCCTAAAGCTCTTTGGTAGTCATTCCATCCTTAAGGTCAACACAAGTGTTATGAGCTGGCTACTTTACAGTTAGCATCTGCCTTGCCAGTAACCCTGCACTTACTCCAAAAAGCTCCTTAAATATTTAGACTTTGGCTCAGACCACTGTGTTTGATCATGAAGAACTTCCCAGTCATCACTGGCTGCACAAAAAAAAACTGTGTACGTGTTTGTGACATGAGCAGAGAAATATTATGAACCTTTAAAGTAACCCGTTTGACTCTTGTACTTCATAAAAGGCAGCTTGGATGTAGTCCCATAATAAAACAAGGAAGATGTACAAAAATGTTTAAAATGTATTTTATACAACATCAACATTACCAAACAAACATATCCAGCTGGAGTCTGGGTTATCACTTCCTTTCACTATAACACGCAAAGCAACTACAAAGTACAGTCAGGAAACTGTTGCTCCCCGACCTGCTTACCCTACAAATTTTTAAGCTGAGCGCAACAGCTTATAAATTGTCACACTGATTTATGACAATCATATACATACATAATACAAAAATATATACACAATAGCAGGACAAACTAATGGAGCACAAAATCTTAATATCCATCCTTCTGTTTATCTTTATTTGGAGAGAGGCAGGGTACATCCTGGACAAGAAGGATGCCAATCTGATGCATGGCTAACACAGAGAGGCAGACAACCATTCACACCAATGGGCAATTTAGAATTAAAATTAACCAATTAATTTTAATTAATAACTAAAATAAAAATAAAAATCAGTATTTGGCTCAGTATTTTCAGACAAAAAAATGAGCTGATCTTTCTGTTTGGCTCTAACAGCGAGATCTCGCTTTGCTGATGCTGACACACCTGTAACAACAACTGCACCGGTGATGTTGGACTCTATAATTGTGAGTTTCACTTATACTGTATATAAAAGAAGAACATAGACACTGTGAAGTTTCATTTATCAAGTCTGAAACTGAGCATTTTGACTGTTACATCTTGTTAATTCTTTGTTATAATTTGACTTTATATATTACCAAGATTGGTATCGTTAAATATTCAAAATTGCACTCAAGGGCATTAACTTGTTTTAGTTTGATTCACAATAACATCGAGGTTGTAACAAGGGTAAAGCTTAAGAAACCTTGATTAGCCCAGCTGGAAGTCATAAAGTGTCAAACAGATATAAACTGTTCTCATTCTCTTAAGCAAACTTTTGGTCATTATTCCTCAATCAAGAAAAAAAAAGGGTCAGTCTTTTTGCTTTCAAAGAAAACAAAGTTTACCACTATGAATTCACTTTTCTCTTGGCTCGCTCTTTTGCCTCAGAAATGGGTAGGAGACAAACTTTGAGACAGTGAGGATCGGGATCATCGGTCATCGGGATGCTGTACATGAAACTATGCAATCGCAAGGCGTGAAACAGACGCAAACTGAGAAGGAGGAAAGAGAGGCTCTCAGATATGTTAAAAAGGTTGGTCTAACATCGGGGTTAACTGTTTTGTTTTGTTTTGTTTTTAAAAAAACACAAATCAACTGGTAAATAACTTAAGGCTGCCTAAAGTGTACCCTACTTTATCTCTCTTATTGGGAGTCATGAGGGCTAAAATTTACAGATTAAACAATGTGTTTACTGGTGGAATGGAGCAGGAAGTCTCTAACCGTTTTTCTAATAGACTTTTTACAAATGAATATTTTGGCGATCAGAGTCGCCTCCTGCTGGTGGATTCTTAAAAAGCTTTCTAACATGAAAGCTGTTTAAGAATCTATTCTATATGTATTTTTGTTTTTGTTTTTCAGCTTTACATAATACTGCACTCCATTGTGTTTTGCCCCAACTTTCTGAAAACATTGTTAAGATTAAAATAAGGAATCTTGATTGTGAAATTTGATGCAGATATTAATGTTTAAGATAACAATTTGGCTGAAAGTTCAGCCAATGCACTGGTGTAACAACACTGCATGGTTTTTACAACACTGTTTTTGCACTGCTTTTAATGAAATTTGGGATTTAAATAATCTGATGGCCACATTATGTTTTCAGTATAAAAATCTATTTCAGACACACAAGTAAAACATAAGTGTATGATTAAGTCACAGATGTTTATAGCTGGAAAAATAAACATGGACAGTGATCTTTACTGAGCTCACCATTAACCTGTGAGAAATGGCAGCAAAGAGTCAGAATGTGCACAATTTATCTGAACAGAACAGTGAAAAGAGATCAGATTCAGTCACAGATGAGCTGTTTCTTCTTGATCATCTTTACTGAGAATCAGAAAACTGTTTTACTTTGTGGTTTCTTGGCTGCAGGAGTGTCCATAACCTTAAAGCCGTGCTGTATATGTAACATCACTGACTCTTGGTCTCAGTAACCAGCTGCTTTGCCTTTTTTCCTTTCATCAGACCATGCAGAGATACAGCCATCGCTCTCCTTCTCCACAGAGTTAACGACATTGTAAAATTTTAATATTTGATGTCCCTTAGCTTCAAGAGCATCAACTACATCCTACAAGGCAAAGAGGAGAAAAGACTCAGATGGAACAAAAGCTGCAGAATTTATCATTTTATCATATAAATTACTGACTTTACTACCTTTTTAGTCTTGGATTCAAACTTTACTTCACCTTTAGAGTTAACATAAACAATTGGAGAATCAATTGCCTCCTTAAGGCTCTTTCCAAACCAAAGGTGGTTCATGATCGCCTTGGAGAGAAATAGAAAACTAAATGTCAATCTTTGAGATGACAAAGTGATGATTATAGGATGGATTAGGGTGAAGACGCTCTTGATTATGATGCAAGCTATAACAAAGAGGGGGATCAGTCTGAATTAATTTGTCTCGATGGCACTTTGTATGTTTACCGAGGCCACGCCTGGTGTGATCATGCTCCCACCAGACCCTCCTATCACCAGTGTCTTTGACTTAGACTTCAGCATAGATGGAGCCATATTGGAGGGAGGCCGCTCCCCTGAGGAGTACAACAAAGGCTTTGAGTGGCATGAAAAAAAACCCAACAGTCTATAAAGTATCCATGAATCTCTGTGAATGATGAGAAAACCCAGAAGAAAACAGAAAACAGTGTGGACACACAAAGTTGTGCTTGAATCATGTGTACAAATGCTTCACACATAAATCAGTGATCCATCATTGTTTCCATACCTGCATTTTTTTTATACTCTATAAACAAATTTAGAAGTGCTTCTCCCGATGCATAAACAAATGATGAAGGCCTGGCTGTCTTCAAAAATGTTAAGATGTCTTAAGACTGAATAAACTTAACTTCAATTAAAGAGGTCGAAGAAAGATGTGCAGGAGAATTCACAAGGACTTAGGAAAAGAGCACAGTGGTGCACCGAGAATCCGACCACACTGACGCTGACATTAGTCTCTTTGACAATATGACACCGTATGTCTGCTGTGAAAAAAAAACTACAATGTGCAGAGGATGGACTACAAAACCAGAACCTTACTTGACCACATGGTGTTCTTTACCTGTTAATACAAAGGCTGGAATTTTAAAAGAGAAGGAACATATTATATAAAATAAAAAAGCATGTCATGTTTGTTGTGGTTGTGTTGCTTCTTTGAGTGTTTATTTATTATTCATTATAATATGAAGGGGTGAAGTTACCAGAACGAGTGTGTAATTGGAACAAGTGGATGGTCAAAGCTCAAAACTGTGAGGTGCAATGCCAGGGGAGATGGAGCCTATCCCAGCTGTCTTAGGGCGAGACGCAGCATACACCCTCGACAAATCTGTCGCAGGGCTAACACATAGACACAAACAACCATTCACACTCGCACTCACATTCACACTTATGGGCAATTTAGAGTTTCCAATTAACCCATTCCCACTAACTGCATGACTTTGGACTGTGGGATGAAGCCGGAGTACCCGGAGAGAACCCACGCAAACACAGGGACAACCTGCAAACTCCACACAGAAAGACCTCGGCCTGATGGTGGAGCTGAACTCAGGACCTTCTTGCAGTGAAGCAACAGTTCTAATGCAGATGAGTTCAAATTTGCTTAATTACCAAAAGAGAGAAAGCTCATAATACTGGTATTCTAATGTGTTTATATGTTTAGAATATTATTGAGTAGCAACAGCATCCATGAGAGATCTTCAAATATCCAATTCACAAAATTTCCATTCACCACAAAATTAAGGGATTATTTTTATCCTTCAACAGATTGGTGTTTGTATTATTACTTACATTATCTAACTGTCTTAAAATGTTGTTTGAGAAAAGAATAGTTGTCTGTATGTCTGAAACTACATCAGTGTACAGGATGTTTTCCACAGCAATAAAAACTTCCTGAGCAGCCTGCTAGATGTGTCTCCAGACCTCGTTGTGTTGTTAGCTTTCAAAGAATCCTTACTATGGCTCAGCATCTGCACGCTTCTCTGCTCTGATTACTTGTGTTTCATATATATATTAAATGTAAAATGCATCCTGCCGATCCCTTACCAGGAGAGATGCTATCCATTTTATGACAGAAGTCATACACCTGGTTGTTGAGGATGACTCCAGTGCTTGGAGAAAAGACTTTGGAGCCAAACCTAAAAAGAAAAAAAATACATGAATACATGAACTAGATCTAGACTTTATTGCACAGACACCACCATGACCCAGCGGAGTGGAGAAATTTTGTAAAAATGTGGTCTAAGGAGCTTGGAAAGAAAAAAGCGTCTGGACTTCTTTAAGTTGCTTGAAGACATTTCACCTCTCATCTGAGCTTCTTCAGTTCTAAGGTGAAATGGTGGAGAGTCCCAGATTTAAGCCCTATGGGAGTGTCCCCCCAAGGGGGGCAATGGACACATGTGTAATGATCCTCTACCTAATCACACGAGCCAAGGTGTGAAAATGGGTGTCGGTCACAATCAGCCATGGTTTCAGGTGAACTCATTTTGAAACCTAGCCCCACCCTATCATGTGATTTCCTGAGGTCAGGAAATCTGGGAAGGGATCTCAAAACTGGATTATAGATGGCAGACAGTTGGTGTCTTAAGCCACAGCCTCTGTTCAAAGATGGTCGTTCACAGCGAACATAGATGGCTTCTTTCACTCCTCTTTCACACCATCTGTCTTCTCTGTCCAAAATGTGAACATTGGTGTCCTCGAAGGAGTGACCTTTGTCCTTTAGATGCAGATGGACCGCCGAGTCTTGTGCCGTCGAGGTGGCTCTTCCATGTTGTGCCACGCGTTTATGAAGTGGCTGTTTGGTCTCTCCAATGTAGAGGTCTGAGCATTCCTCGTTACACTGTACAGCATACACTACGTTGTTAAGTTTGTGTTTAGGAGTCCTGTCTTTGGGATGAACCAGAGAGACATTTTCTTTCCAAGCTCCTTAGACTACGATGACCTGGATGACTGAGAATCTTCACAGATTCTCAGTCATCCAGTGTTTCTCCATAATCTCTTAAACCTTTTAATCTTTCAGTTTCAAAGGAAGACTAATTTTTGATAGCTGGCTCCTAACAGTGAAACAGATTCATCCAGATACTGACATGTGGTTGATGCTGCTGGTGGCAGACACAGCGGATCCATCCTCAGCCAGCACAGACACATGTGTGGTACCCATGCTCTCCAGATATGGAGTGATGCTGTAATACTGGAGCTCATGAGTCTTGTTAGTGATCAAGCTGCGTATGTGGTTGGCAAAGCTATCCTCTGTGAATTTCTCGGTCATCTGTTTGAACTATAGAGCATCAAACAAATGAACACATTACAGACGGCACAGAGAGACTGATAAAAAATAACAAATTTGAGCCAAATATTAACATGATTTGGGTTCATCTCATTTAAAAACTCTTGTTATTTATTTGTGTCAAGTGTTACACAATTTGTCATGTTTGTCATCATGTTGAAGTGAAAATGCACTCTATTCAGACCTTTAAAAGACTAAGTAGACCTTCACTGCACTTATTTAACAGATCGTCACCATCAAGTGTGAGCATCTCCATAAAAGGAAAAGATTTGTCAGTTTGCTCATCCGGAGCATTCAGGTATGTCAACACAACACTACAATCTTTCCAGGAGTGGACGTCCCACAAAATTCACTTCAAAGTCTGATTGTGCAACACTTAGAGAAACCGCAAACTCCTGGTCTGTTCACATCACCAAAAATGAAGAATGTGCATAAACTTATAAAACACGACAGCAAACTGTCATTCAAGTCAAACCATGTCACTGAAATTTAAACACAGGTAGCCTCCCCTACTTTAGATGGCTTCAACTAAACCTGATGCATACATGATAATCTTCACAGCACATGATATGATACGCAAGACTCACTGAACTCAGAGAGCTTGAACGGCCTTTGCTTTCAAATAAGATGTAAAACTGGCACTGCTGTGCTCTGAACTCTCACTCTGAAAAAGACAGTTTCCTGTTCGATCAGGAAAAGTGCATTCAGGGGCAAAGGTCGATCGCAGATGTGTTAAAGTCAAATGATAATAATAATATTTTGCTAATAATAATACTTTTGAGACCCGGACTTTATTTTTAAATATTTTATAATATCTATAGTTAGTTATTTGAGGTGTGGTATTGCTACTTTTACTCTTGTTCTGTGCAACAAAAATGTGCAAATACATGAATCTTCTTGGTGGTATTTTGAGATACTTACTTGTTCTGAGTTGAACTCTGGATCTCTGATATGTTTCTTTAATCCATTGGCAAATTTTAAAGCTTCAGTATAACGGTGATAAAATAATGTCTTTTCATTGGTCATCTTAGGTTCTGAGTTCATTTTATATCCTGAAAATATAACAGGCTGTTATTGTTTGTTGCTTTGTTTTTTTAAAAACAAAATTCATTCGCAGGGCTTCATAAATGCAAAGAAAGGTTAGCATCCTTTTTTCTTCCATGAAGTAGAAGCTACATGCTAAGTGGGACGATCAATAAATGCATTAATTTGAACAGCTCAGCTAAACACATAAAATGATTCAACAAACAGCATTTTGTTATTTCACAGTGTAGATGAGCAGCAGCTCTACAGTCAGTGTCTAACAGGAACCTTTCATTATGTTGAGGATGAGGCTGAGGATGGCTCCTCCTGCAGGGGGCGGAGGGAAGTACATCTTATAATCTCCCAAAGAAATATTCCATGCATCAGTCACATTAGCTTTATATGATGCCAAGTCCTCCAGTGTGAGTGTTCCTCCTGAGCAAAGACAGTGAAACAAAAGATTATGCTGAGCAAAAATGAACACAATGTATTTAATAATCAAAACTTTGAACTGATCCAGACAGATCACAGTGTAGCCTGTGAGGGATCATGATAGATTTTTACAGAAAAAATTGATTTTTTAAAAATTTGTAATTAGATCATTGTGCCTGGCAGACATAGAAAACGGTCAGAAAAGAGAGCAGGATGAAACCTCTCTGATAATACCTGCTTTCTGTATGTCACTGATTAAATTCTTTGCTATTGTTCCGTTGTAAAACACATCTGCTCCCTCGTTTGCGATCGTCTCCAAAGTGTCAGCCAGTTTCTCAAATTTCACAGTATCACCGGTCTTAAGTAGGTTCCCATTTTTATCTGAAAAAAACTTCCTAAAAGACAAAGACAGTGAGATAAAACTGAAACATTCATTATTTGCTCCTCATATTTTTGAACTGACATACTGGGTGTATTTCATACCATAGTGACGTATTAGCAATGCGTGGGATGTATTGACCTTGGACATAAGGAATAGGAAATCCTTCTCTGGCCAGTTTGATGGTCGGCTGAAAGAGTTCAGCCCACGGTAACTTCCCATAAAGCCGGTGTGCCACTGCATAACCTCGAATTTCCCCAGGAACCCCAATCCATCTGCTATCTGATCAGATGAATAATGGATAGTCAGTGCTGGAAAGTAACACATACATTTGCTCGTGTTTGGAGTATACTGTGAAGTTTAATATTTATTGCCCAAAGATGACTTTAGCGCTATATATTTAAAACTCAACTTATTTCTAATCTATTTCAGAGGCAAACCTTTGCTCTTTACATTTATTTATTTCACTATATTTAGACTTTTCCTGACTTAAAGCTTAAAGATATCATACATGGCACCAATCTGTCTGTCAATCTCATGCTTCCCCTTCCTCTTACTCATAAACAAGACCCTGAGATACTTATATTCCTCTACTTGTGGCAGCAGGTTATCCCTGACCCAAATTGCCTTTTTCCATTAGTATCTATGTGGGTTGGCTAGGCACAGTTTTTAGGCCACAGACCGTGCAGCAGGTATACCATCACCTTGATGCCCTCCTTTGTTTTGGGATTTGTGACACATACAAATGACATCCCAGGATGGTTGGCCGTGTTGCTATAAAGACCCCATGCACATTAGGTTGTATTTGATCATAATGAAGAACATATTGAGTAGAGTTGTGCCGCACTGAGTTACGTCAAGCCAATCTGAGTAGATACCAATGAAGAAGGGCTAAACGTGGGCACTCCACCTGGCTGAGCAACATGACCTAATTGGAGGTGCTAATTTTCATTCCCCCACTTCTTCCAACACTCGGCTCAATCTATAAATTCTGCCCATAAAAATTATGAACAGAATCACTGACAATAGTTAGCCCTGGTGGAGTTCAATACCCACCAGAAACTCCCACGTGCCCTCAAAAATCCTTGTCAGTGTCAGTGGGATTAAGAAACTCTCCCAAGTATTCCTTCAACTATTGTTCCTTATCCTGGTTACCTGACTAAGATCTTATTTATGATCTCCGCTCTCACTCTGGCAAATGGCACCATGCTACAAAAGTGACTGCATATCTTCTGGTACAAGCTGTGCTTTATAAAAGGTACAGACCTGTGGTGATAGCAATTGCCATTGCTTTACTCCCAACTCCAAATTGTCCATCTTCGTTCAGAGACCATCTGTTATCAAATGTTCTCCGAAGGAAGCAATGTGGAAAAATACGTGATACAACCAGTCTGTGGGCTAATCTGTTGTTGGTCCATCAGCCAGACACAGAGAAGAGCCACGTGTGAACTGTTAGGAATACCTCATTTATGTTTTATTTTTGAATAGTTCATTTATGTTTTATCTTTATTTCACATTCATGTTCTGTAGGATAATATAAAGAAGAGTGTTGAAAGAAAACGCCACACCCATATATCACAAGCCTGTAGCGGAAAATTACTGGACACGATGGATAGGGCATAGATTCTGGTGTAAGTAGGGAGGAGTTTTTTCTCTTCACAGGGAGATAGCTGACTGGAGTGGAATGTATGATGAGATGAGAACCAGATCAAGTGCAAAAAAAGGGAGAGCTTTCAGTGGGTAAATACTTTTACAAACAGACAAAACTGCAGTAACACAAATTAAGCATAACTTCTAATGTGAGCACACAGGAGCAGGATTACCTGAAATTTATGACAGCAGAATAGATTTGTGACAGTAGGAGGAACTAATAAAGCACAAAGTTAAAGCAGGTTAAAGCTCTGTCATGCAAAAAGGAGTCATATGTAGTTGGGTGCTGGGTGAGTCTGGGTGCTTTGATAAACTGGAAACATCTGGAGCATCATGACATGAAAATGATCCCATTTCATCAGCCTGAAACACAGCGGCATCCTCAAAGTGCCTCTCTTACCTTACAGATTCACTAGACCTACATACAAAAAACAGATGTAGGTCTTATGGCATTATGGCAGATAAGCAGCCCACCTTCTTTCCAGCTATAATCTTTGGGACATGTCTGAAGCAGGTCAGGGCTCGTGGTTGTGGGGACAGTCTCTCTGGAGTTGATAATTTTCACTTTACCTTTGAAAAAGACGGGATATTGTTACTTTATTCCGCAGCAGGGCTGAAGTGCGACATCAGAATAAGGACATCTTGTTACCATAGCTGTCCATCACAGTGAATATGACCCCGCCTCCGATGCCCGCACTCTGTGGGTTAATGATGGAGGTGCACAGGAGCGCAGCAATGGCGCCATCTACTGCAGAGCCGCCTTTCTGAAGAATGTCCCTGAAAGAGTTCACGGTTATCACCTCCGGTGTCACTGTTATTGCTGCTGTGTTAGGGCTGAAAATGAATCGAATCTCGATCACGATTTTGGTGTGAAATTGAAATTGAATTTATTTATTTATTTATTTTGAAAAAGCATGCCCTTCAAAAGGAAAAGCAGAGCAAATAATCCATAATCAGCGCTTGACAACGTGCCCCATTAGCCAGTCACAGCTGTTCCTTGGACCGTGCTGCTTTAAAGTTCCTGTATGAGTAACACTATTTTAAAGACATTTACAACTAAATCCACCTGTCTGGCAAAGCAGAAGGCGACGTGCTTGTTCTGAAAGCAGAAGAAGAAATAAAAGTTAAAGAAGTGTGTCTGTGGACCAAAGCAACATAATGTTTAACCGCCAGAAAGCCCTCTCACATCAACTGAGGCTCAAAAAACAAACAAACAAACAAATCTCAAGTTATTTTTCTCTCTTTTTTTATTGGCAAAACCTGAGCTCTATGCAAAACGTAACAGGTAAAAATATAGACCGATCTCAAAGCTGCCGAGTTTTACTGACATCCATCATGCAGTTTTAATGAATGGAGCGGAAGACGTTGTATTTTCCTGTAATATGCGCTTTAACAGTCAGGTTTTAATTAGCAGAGATGTACACTTTTACATCGTGCGCACGATGTAAAAGTGAAAGCACTGTCATGTTGATTTAACCCTGTGTTAAGGTTTTGTGCAGTTTGTTATCATTATTAGTGGTAGTAGTATGTATATTTTTCTTCCAAGAGATGCAGGTAGGTAAACGAGGCAAACAACATCAGTTTGATGCAAACAAACTGTACATTGTACATTACCAGAAATAGCACAGCATGGACGTATTTTCATCCAAGTGAAAAAAAAACTTTTTTGCTACTAATAAAAAAATAAATAAATCAGTGAATAACGTGAAAAATATTTTCTATCATGATCTCATATTTACTAGAAATGACCGCGATTGGTATTTTGGCTGTAATCGTGCAGGGTGTGCCTTACATCCATGGAAAAAGGTCTGTGTCACACTGTAAAAACTTTCAGTTTTCGCCTTTATAAAACAATATATGAACAAAATATGGGCATGTGTACAGTACATTTTACTGGAGAATATCTGTTAAGTATGAGTAGTTATATTGTGATGTGGAGGGAAAATAAAACCTTTTAAAACAAGACGCGGGTTAAGGGGCGTCATGTGAATTCTTTGTTAGTACTGAATAGAAGAAATCGTAAATAAAATACTCACCGTCCAATCTCTGAACATTTGAGAGAGTCTGCGGCCACTGCAGCTTTCAGGCACTCGGGCCTCAAAAGTACAACACACAAAATTATAACAAGCACGCAGAGCAATGTGATGATCGGTATCATGTACTTAAGCTTCGCCATGGCTCTTTCTTCTCTGAGGTTCAAAACAGAGTTTGTGAAAGCCCTAAGGGTTTTACGCCTTTGTGAAAGCGTGTCTCAATGCCTGAAGAAATAAAAACGCTTAATTTTTAATTTTTAAATCTAGCATCGCATTCAAAATGTTCCCTGTGCATACACATATCTAAAAGATCTGTGGTTTCCTTTCCGGTCACTTACAGATCGTTACGTCCCTAAAAGGCACGATTCCCCCTGACAGGAACTGATCACGTTACATTTTGGCTTTTCGGACTTTCGAGGTTCTTCACGCCGTCAGCTCCCCACGGATTCACAAAGGTAAGCTGCGTTCAAGTGCTACTGTAAAACTGGGATATCTGGACGTCTTCTGTGTTGTGTCAAAATAGTATATATATTTTTTAATTTATTGATTGATTTTTTTTGTTGTTGTTTATTTTATTTACAGCAAATATAGCAGCAAATGAAGGAATAGTCAGGCATCCTTATGGATCATCCACGGAAGCGATATAATCTAGCAGAGGTGGGGGTACGCCAGGCCTCAAGGGCTGGTGTTGGATGTGTCCTTGGTCTAACGCAGCTAGTTTTAATGGCTAAATTACCTCCTCAACATGTCTTGAAGTTTTCCAGAGGCCTGGTAATTGCAGTGCAATCATGCGGAACAGTCCCTATTACACTGGCCATGATCATGAATGTTATGAACAGACTAGTCATGAATCCAAAACTGTGCAGGAATCACGTCAAATATCGAAGTATAAAGAAAGAAACCTGAAAAATTTGACTGCAGAGAATTTCGCTCCTTAAAAGCTCCTTTGAGGATGTTTTCATTATATAAAGCATCTGAACAAAAGGGACATTTTTTGTATGAATATTCATATTTAATTGAATATATGTATATACAATAAACTTTAAGAAAAGGTTAATTTATAAAAAAGTATAAGGACATTAAAATCCCCTTTGAAAGCACGAGGGCAACATATCAGATGCTGAAACTTGTTTTATTTTTTTAAATATATGCAAAATATAAATTTTAAATTTGCTTACTTCACGGATGATGTCCTACAACTTGATGACCATATGGACAGTAGATTCCTCCATTTAACACAGATGTACTTTTTGCTGCTTCTTCATGCTCGAAGTAGAAATCACAATGGATGGATGTTTGATTTGGCACAGATTTTACATAATATGTTCTGTCTGACGCAACCCTCCAATTTATCCTGCTTGGGACCCACAATAAGAGTAAAGTCACTTGCGATTCCCTAGAGGTGGGTTTGATATTTAATATAATATTATAAATAAATCTCCAGTGTTTATAACAGACCTTCCCAAAGTGTTGTGTGTGTGTGTGGGGGGGGGGGGGGGGGGGGGGGGGCGCAGAGCCATTGCAGGGGCCAAAGACTAGAAAATATGATGAAGCATATCTTCCCTTTGGTTTCACCTGCACAAGTACCAAGGTAGGTCTCCCCTGCATAATTGGTTTTCGCTGCGTCAGGAGCACGCACTGGGCTGTTCAAATCACGGACAAACAGTATCCCACATTCTTGATTTTTAGTTCACAAACACTTCTTGTAATGACTAACTACTCCTGACATACATACAAATAATATCAGGCTGATCCTGCCACAATTTGTTCCCCTTGTCTATGTTTTTAAACCCATTTTGCACAGAGAGGCATTTTTTGAAAAATGCATTGATAGCAATGTTGAATATTACACAGGAAAAAAACAACTACACGTAAAATAATCACACCGTGATGCCACTGCCTTTCTAAATGGAGGGACAGTAACTGTGTGTGTATATGTAAGCGTGTAAAACCTGAAGACAGTCAGATTAACAGTATTAGTAAAATTTTAAATGTTAAATCTAAATGCTAATTGTTAAATCTAAATGCTAAATGTTAAATCTAAATGCTAAATGTTAAATGTAAATGCTAAATGTTAAATCTAAATATTATATCTAAATTTAAATGTTAAATGTTAAATCTAAATATTATATATAAATCTAAATGTTAAATGTTAAATCTAAATATTATATATAAATCTAAATGTTAAATGTTAAATCTAAATATTATATATAAATCTAAATGTTAAATGTTAAATCTAAATGTTACGGGAAACTATATATTTAGCTAATATGCAAATTTATTGTACGGGTCAACGGAAATACCAAAATAAAAGCTTCAAGAAAACCTCCCGCGCTAAAGTGTGCCGGTCGTGTTCAGGTTGTGTGTCTGCGCTCCTCTCACGGTCACTTTTCACTGCCATGAGCTGCTTCACCAATTCCCTACCAGCATGTCCAGCGATTTAGCTGAAAACACTGGAAGAGCCGTTTTGTCGGCCATCCAACGATTCAGCGGTAGTGCACCCTCAACCTCACAAACGCCGCTGCACTTGGTAAGTTCATTGCATTTTGGACGGGTTGATAGCAGTGTTAGCAAAACTAGCAAAGCTAAATTACTTAGCTAGTCCTCAATTATTTCATTTGGTAGGCAGCAGACAGAGATCGAACATCATACAACTCTATTTATTTATTTGGTAGGTAACAGTAGTTCTTGATGTAAATGTTTCCTTAGGAATCCAGCAATGCACCTGGACCAAGTAGATCTGCCGTCTCCACTGGGATACCGTACCGCTCGGTAGGCCTTCTTACACATATCATTTAGCTGACTGGTTTTTGTTTTTTCTTTAGTGTAATATGTCACCTTAAATTAAATCCTGTCAAAGTAATGATTCTGATTCTACATACATTTCATCTTCTTAGGGGTCCATCATTAGCAGTGTCACATCACCACCAACAACATTCACAAGTTTTACGTCATATTTTATTACTGTTTTTGCTGTGAAGTGTCTTTTGATTGCTCACTTTAATATTTTAAAAATATTGATAAAATATTACTCTCTAGCTAATCTGTCACAGTATAATTGCCTCAAATTACCCATCTTTTGTTATAGAATTGTGCTAATTGAGATTATCTGTGCCGTGTTCTAGGATGGTTACCAAGGAAGGCTTCAGATTTCCAAAGAGGAATTGGAAAATGTTCTTTCCCTGAAAACATCGTTTACTGAAGCTGCATCTATCCTTTCCATCTCCAGGCCCAATCTGTATAAGTTACTGCAAGACTATAATATCTCAGTGTCAAAATTTAATGTAATCAGTGACCATGAGTTAGATCAGATAGTGTCCCAGATAAAAACTGAACATCCAAATGTTGGAGAAGTGATGCTGATGGGTCATCTGCGTTCCAAAAACATAATGGTTCAAAGATGGCGTGTAAGAGAGTCACTGCGGAGGGTGGACTCGGCTGGTGTTCTATCCAGGAGAAGAACTGCAGTTGCTCGGCGAGTATATTCTGTGCCTCATCCAAATTTCATATGGCACATAGATGGAAATCACAAGCTGATTCGTTGGAAGTTTGTTGTTCATGGTGCAATAGATGGATACAGCAGGATGTTGATGTTTCTTCATTGCTCCAGCAATAATCGAGCTGAGACTGTGAAAGCTCTCTTTACTGCAGCTATTGGACAATTTGGCAGACCCCTGCATATCAGGACTGATCATGGAGGAGAGAATGCTCAGATTTGGGAGGACATGCGAGCAAGCAGGGGTGAAAGCTCTGTCTTAATGGGAAGTTCTGTGCACAACCAGAGGATTGAGCGTTTCAACCGAGACTTAAACAATAACTGTAGCCGCATTTATGCACCTATATTTTATGAATTGGAATCACTTGGTATCCTAGACTTAGAAAATGCAACAGACCTATTTTGCCTTCATTATGTGTTTCTACCACGAATCAACCGCACTTTGAAGGAATTCAAAGCTGGATATAAGAATCACTCTATTTCCACTGAAGGTAATAGAACTCCCATCCAGCTTTTTGCCTGCAGAACTCATGTGTTTCATTGTCACAACCCAGAACTTTCTACAGCAGAGGTCTCCATACCCTCCTTGTCAAACTCTCAAAGTAGGTTTGTCCCATTAAATGACAGCGATTTGCAAGAGCTATATACAAGCATTCACCCTTTTGAAGAAGACAACAATAATGGTAAAACATTGTTTCAACGAACACAGTATATTTTTAACAAACTTGTAAATGTGTGACTTCAACCACAGGATACCAGTGACGTTCTAGAGAGTGATGACACTTAGTATTAAATGCTGTACAGCAAATGTGTTCCAGAAGCCCCCTCCCCTCTAGCAGTGATACCTCCTGCCACATAAGGACTCAAAGTTAATGACTGATAGTGACTCATAGGCTATTCAGAAGGCTACAACTACATTTGGTTTATGGGTAAAAACAGTTATTCAGATTGCAGTAAAGCCATCAAATTCACACTGTACCCGTGTAATACAGTATAACAGTGAAAATTATCAACATGGAACAGTCAGTCTTTAAATCAATTCACAAGATTATCTACAGTATTGTGCTAATCATTGTAAAGTTGCAATAGTCTTAATAAATGTTGCTGTTAGATGTCTAAGTAATCCTGGCTTGTTCTACAAAGCATGTTTAGTATACTCTGTGCATAAACTGTTTTGAAATGTCCTTGTTTAAAAAAAGAAAACGCTTAATAAAATTATTAATTGTATTACACCAGTGACTTTATTGATTTGTTGTTGAAAATACAGAGTTAGCATTTTTATAAATCTATTGAAGCTTTGAAAATTATAACATTTCAACATTAAATGCAGTCAGAATTTATTTCAACTATCTTGTATGAAGCAAAGTTACTTGGAACTACAATTAATGAACAGGATTAGGGTTAACAAACCCACCATTTTAATTTCACTTTTTTGGAACATGTTTAGATGGTGCTGAATAAAGCTCCATTCATGAGTGCTACTAAGAAGCAGTAATGAAAAGCATCATCATCAGCCATTGTTGTTTCATTCACAAAAAGCTGAAGCTCATTTGCACATGTGTGTGCAATCGGGAGATGTTTGCTTTCATCATGAACGAATGTTATTTTAGGAGCTGGTTGAAAACCTATGGCTGGAACCTTGCTGCTCCCGGTGGCAAAAGCCAAGATGTGACCAGGCCTCAAAGCCTTCATCCTTGGTAAGAGTCCTTTCTCCAAGTGCGTCTCTCAGCTCTTCATCTAAAAACAAAGAAAAACCCCCGTTAACCTGGGGACACTAAAATAGTTAAAGCTTGAGCTAACAACTAAATGATAACTAATGTATTTATAAAAATACAGAGGTTCTGTCTTTGCTTTGCTTGTCAGTTGTAAGCTTTCATACATCTTTATTCCTGTTTTGTGTGTGCATGTGACATAAAAAGACAAATTAAGTTTTACTTTAGTGTCCTGAATTGTTTCATGGCCAGACTACATTATATGTGAATTTCTGCTTACTTTCGACACACTGGAGAAATTCCCGAAATTTGACCACCATCAGCTCCTCTCTAACTCTTCTGTTGCTCCCAAGGACAGAATAGCTTGGCCTGAGAACCCCAGCAATTAAACTGGCTGTCAGATCTTTGTCCTCCCCCGATAGGTCAAGCAGAACACGCAAACTGGGGTTCTCTCTCAGGAGTGATAAAATCTAGACAGAAAAGTTTAAATAATGGTTAAATTCCAGTTTTAAATACAAAAAGTAGCTCACTCTAAATGTTTATTATAAAATAATGACCAATTGATACAGAAAAAATATAAATCTCACTCCATAGTAGGACAAGCCATCAGTTAGCTGATCGAAACAGCTTTGCCGTTGCAGGACTGCAAGGTATAGAGCTGCATTTTTCACAAACAGATCTTTATTGGCCATGGTGACTGTGAGTGGAAGACCTTCAACTTGATATCGCCATGAGTCGCAGCAGCTGACTGCTTTCTCCAAATCATGTTGAGTTGTTGCATTTACAACCTAAATATTTAAGAAAAACACTTTAAATGTTTGGTTTTTTTACCAGTGTACACAAATACTGCAGATGGTTCATTTTAATTGGACTCGAAACGTTTTTGTTTTGGTTTATTTGGCTGTATTTCACCAATAAAATTTTTTTTTAACAAAAAGGAAACAAATTAAAAATATAATACATGGAATTGCCTCTAATAAATGGTAAATGGCCTGTATTTATATAGCGCTTTACTAGTCCCTAAGGACCCCAAAGCGCTTTACATATCCAGTCATCCACCCATTCACGCACACATTCACACACTGGTGATTTTGATAATAACCAAAAGTGTATTTATTATATATTATAAAAGAAGACCAGAAGACTTGTGAATATAGGAAATATTACAATATTCTTGTTATAATATTGCAATTCACCTTTTTCAGATTCTCTCTTAACTCAGGGTCACCTATATCATCCGGTGTTAGGTGTACTTGAAGAATGTCTCCTGACACAATGTAGTCTACTACATGTGGAGAGAGAAAGGCTGGTGCTTCTCCACCTTGCACTATTATCGTGGACAACATCCTGCCAATGGTTCGATATACTCCATTTTGCAAGTGTAGGATGTTAAATTTCAGTGTGCATCCATTTGGTGTAGCTGAAAAATAACACACAAAAAAAGTATATTCTGTGCAGACGCCAACTGATATCTTGAGATTGACAGACAAAAATGTATTACTTTTTTTTTTTGTACTGTTTCAGACACACAGAAGATAACATAACAGATGTATTATCTGTAGTCATTTATTAACTTGTTAATGTTCTGTCAAACAATGTTCAGATCAGGTGGTTGTTGCGTTTGTAACATTATAAAAACAAGTGTCGTCAACAAGCCTTTAGGCCTTGAGTAAGTAAGTTAGTTAGTTTGTCTATGAAATCATATTACCTTCAAAAGCACCACTGTCCTGAAAGATGGCCTTCACCAGTAAACGGAAAAACTCCCGCCTTGGCCCCCCAAGGTCAGCAGCATCTTCCTCTGTATCATGTTCATCGCTTGCAAATGTGACATAAAGCATCTCACAGCTTTCTGCAAACTTGGGTCTCTTGAACTGACGCAAAGCAGTCGACCACACATTGGCTCGACTGATATGGAGTTGTCTTGTTCCTGGTGTAATGACTTTCTCACTATGAGCTCTAAGAAGACCTTCAATTTCTTCTTTGCTGAGCTTCTTAAAAGACCTATATAAAAAAGGGACAATGACAAACAGATCTTGGGGAAAAATGGAAATTTGCTGTACATTTGACTCAAGTGCACAGAGTTACAGATAATTATGTTGTGATAGTCCATATTAAATTAGTCAGAAATGAGCAATTACCTTTGTAATTGTGTAACTTCAAAAAAATGATGCAAGTAAAGATGCAAATAAGATATTCAATAATCAGAGGTTACTTTCAAATCTTACCTTGAAATATGAATATGTCTGTGAAGGTTCTCAGTCATCCAGGTCATCGTAGTCTAAGGAGCTTGGAAAGAAAAGCGTCTGGACTTCTTTAAGTTGCTTGAAGACGTTTCACCTCTCATCCGAGAAGCTTCTTCAGTTCTAAGGTCAAATGGTCGAGAGTCCCAGATTTAAACCCAGTGGGAGTATCCCCCCAAAGAGGGACAAAGGACCCCCTGGCGATCCTCTAATCACATGAGCCAAGGTGTGAAAGCGGGTGTGGGACCTAATCAGCCAGGGTTTCGGGTGAGCTCATTGTTAAACCTGGCCCCACCCTATCATGTGAATTCCTGAGGTCAGATGGCCCAGAATGTGAGTGGGCGTTAAGGCGTCTGGGAAGGGATCTCAAAACTGGATTATAGATGGCAGACAATTGGTGTCGTAAACCACCGCCTCTGTTCAAAGATGGTCGCTCACAGTGGACATAGATGGCCTCTTTCACTCCTCTTTCAAACCATCTGTCCTCTCTGTCCAAAATGTGAACATTGGCATCCTCGAAAGAGTGACCTTTGTCCTCAAGATGCAGATGGACAGCTGAGTCTTGTCCTGTGGAGGTGGCTCTTCTATGTTGTGCCATGCGCTTGTGAAGTGGCTGTTTGGTCTCTCCAATGTAGAGGTCTGGGCATTCCTCGCTGCACTGTACAGCATACACCACGTTGCGTACACCACGACAAGCATACACCACAAGACGTGGAATGCCCAGACCTCTACATTGGAGAGACCAAACAGCCACTTCACAAGCGCATGGCACAACATAGAAGAGCCACCTCCACAGGACAAGACTCAGCTGTCCATCTGCATCTTAAGGACAAAGGTCACTCTTTCGAGGATGCCAATGTTCACATTTTGGACAGAGAGGACAGATGGTTTGAAAGAGGAGTGAAAGAGGCCATCTATGTCCACTGTGAGCGACCATCTTTGAACAGAGGCGGTGGTTTACGACACCAATTGTCTGCCATCTATAATCCAGTTTTGAGATCCCTTCCCAGACGCCTTAACGCCCACTCACATTCTGGGCCATCTGACCTCAGGAATTCACATGATAGGGTGGGGCCAGGTTTAACAATGAGCTCACCCGAAACCCTGGCTGATTAGGTCCCACACCCGCTTTCACACCTTGGCTCATGTGATTAGAGGATCGCCAGGGGATCCTTTGTCCCTCTTTGGGGGGATACTCCCACTGGGTTTAAATCTGGGACTCTCGACCATTTGACCTTAGAACTGAAGAAGCTTCTCGGATGAGAGGTGAAACGTCTTCAAGCAACTTAAAGAAGTCCAGACGCTTTTCTTTCCAAGCTCCTTAGACCTTGAAATACGAACTTCACTTTGTCTATCAGACTCTTCTAGGAGGCTACGCTGAATTGCCTCTTCAAGAGCTTCATCTTCCTCCAGAAAAATAGGGCTAAGTAGACATGAGATATTAGAAATCATAAAACATGTCAGCCTTGAAGAATTTCTCACACTACATCATTAAAAAAAAATTTAATGTAAATCCTAAAGTTGCAGTCATTCAGCAAAAAACAAACAAACAAACAAACAAACATGCAAATTGGAAACCTGCATCAAAACAATATCCTAAACAACTTCTAGAATGAAGGATTTCTTTAACCCCTAGACAACAGCTTACACAAATTCTGCCACATTGTATGGAAACATCTGCTGTCCCTCTGCCTGTCCCTCATTTTCACTCTCCTGAATGCAGCCCTCTGTTTCCTGATGCTTGGCCTCACTTTCACCTGGTGCTGTAGGCAACGCATGATGCACTGAACAAAGGAAAGAAGGTCAGCATGACTTGCTTCATAATGTTAACAGAGCCTTTGTATATCCTTATATTAGTTCAAGTGAAAGTTGGGCACATATTCCTCCTTGGCTGTAATCACCTGTGATAATCCGTAAACATTAAAATCGGACAAATTAATGATGCTCTCATCAAACAAACCTCCCAGGAATTATTACTCACTGCAGTAACAAAATCTAACTGGTCATTGAGCTTAGAACCTCACTAGGTTTTCATTCACGTCACATACCTCGTCTTCTCCGGCAGACTGGACTTTCAAAGTCACTATCAGACAGCTCTTCTGGTTCCTCCTGAGGGAAAAGAAAGCATGTTCTACATAAAATCAAATACAGCTGCACCAAATTACTGGTAACACAGAGGCACATGGCTGCACTAAAAACTGTTTACACCTGCTAAAAGTGCAATATTAATTAACATAATTTTATTAATTGTATTAAGGGAACAGACTCACTTTTTAGACAATAAATATTTCTGCACTACAATATAAAATGTTTACCTGTGCAGGTTTTTGTATCCCTGCCATTATATAGAGGCAGGTGGTGGAACAAATCGAGCCAACTTCTTGGCCACCCCAAAGAAAACTGCTAGAAACATTTGGTTTCATTAGTCGTTTACATCCTCTAATTGTACTCAAATACTCAAAAGGGAATGTCTGGCCAGTTGACAGTGCAAATGTTCTTCTGAAGATTGCTGCTATTTCTTCTCTATGTTGTGCTTCAGACCAGTCAGATGTAAAGGAGATCTTCCCAATAAGGCCATCTTGTGCTAGTTTTGCTCTTGAATCTCCTCTCGGTATGAGAAACGTTGATGCTGAAGACAAGGGCAAGCACACAACATCTTTTGTATAGTGTTTGCAGGTCTTGTTTTTTCTCACAAAATGTGAGCGCGTAGCATGAGCTTGAGGAACTGATGGAAGAGGAACCTGAAATGAATTCAAACACAGATACAGATAGACACCTATGCATTACAATAGACTCAGACCATCTTACTATTGTCTACCCATTACACAGAAAACTGAACCTTTTGTATCTTGTAGATTAGCATTTGGTGATTGTTGGTCAAGTTGGTGATTCAGTCCCCAGGTACTCTAATCTACAGCTCCCAATGGGTTTATCTGAGTATGACTGTGTGCGAATGTTGGACAGAAAAAGTGCTTGTATTAATCTGTGCCTGTGAATGGGTAAATGAGATCTGTTGTATAAAGTGCTTTGAGCACTCAATTAGAGTAGAAAAGGCCTGCAGTTAGGTCAATGTGTATTTGGACCCTAACAAGTTTTATTTTGTTGCCCGTTTACTGAAACATTTTCCAATCATAATTATATCATGAACATGATGTGCAGACTCAGCTTTAATTTAGGGTATCCATATTAAAATCATGATGTCATTACCAATTAAGCAGATAAAAGGCCTGGAATTGATTTGAGACGTAGTGTTTGCATTTTGAAAATTTTACTGTGAACAGACAACATGCGGTCAAAGAGAACATAACAGAAAAAAGAAAATTAAGAAATTAATATAGCCACTACAGTGACCATCAAAACAATGAAAAATATTGACGTAAAATTTATTTTGCGACAACACAGAACAAATGATAGCGTATAATATGAAATGATAGATGTTTTTATATCGTCATATTGAACGGCCCTAATACAGAGGGTTCACTGCAAGGTGCAAGCCACTCATAAGCCTCAAGAATAGAAAGGCTAGAATGGACTTAACAAAAAACAAAACAAATAAAAACATGTAGTAAAAGCCAGCAACATTTTGGAAAAACATTCTTTGGACAGATAAAACCAAGATCAACCTCTACCAGAATGATGGCAAGAAAAAAGTATGGAGAAGGTATGGAACGACTCATGATCCAAAGCATACCACATCATCTGTAAAACATGGCAGAGGCAGTGTGATGGTTTGGGAATGCATGGCTGCCAGTGGCACTGGTAGTGTTTACTGAATATGTGACACAGGACTGAAGCAGCTGAATGTGTTCAGAGACATACTTGTCTGCTTAAGTCCAGCTAAAAGTAGTCACAATGATTGGGTAGCATTTAATAATAAAGATGGAAGATGACCCAAAACATACAGTCCAAGCACCCCATGACTTTATTAAAGTAAAGAAATAGATATTTCTTGAATGGCCAAGTCAGTCACTGGATTTTAACCCAATTGAGCATACATTTCACTTGTTGAAGACTAAATTTAGGACAGAAAGGCCCACAAACAAACAGCAACTGAAAGCCAATGCAGTAAAGGCCTGGCAGAGCCTTAGTAAGGAGGAATGCCAGCATCTGGTGGTGTCCATAACTTCAAGACTTCAGGCTGTCATTGCCAACAAAGGGTTTTGAACAAAGTAATAGAAATGATCATTTTATTTTCAGTTATTTAATTTGTCTAATTACTTTAGAGCCTCTGAAATGATAGGATTGTGTTTACAAATTACTTTTTCCCCCTCACATTTTTATGCAACCATTTCGTCCAGCCCATTGAATTAAAACTTAAAGTCTGCACTTCAACTGCATTGGAGTCGTTTCATTTTTAATTCATTCTGGTAATGTACAGAAGCAACATTAGAAAATATGTCTGTGTCAAAAATATTTATGAACCTGACTGTATATTAAAACCAGTCAGCTAAATGATATGTGTAAGAAGGCCTACCGAGCGGTACGGTATCCCAGTGGAGACGGCAGATCTACTTGGTCCAGGTGCATTGCTGGATTCCTAAGGAAAAATTTACATCAAGAACTACTGTTACCTACCAAATAAATAAATAGAGTTGTATGATGTTCGATCTCTGTCTGCTGCCTACCAAATGAAATAATTGAGGACTAGCTAAGTAATTTAGCTTTGCTAGTTTTGCTAACACTGCTATCAACCCGTCCAAAATGCAATGAACTTCCAAAATACAATGAACTTACCAAGTGCAGCGGCGTTTGTGAGGTTGAGGGTGCACTACCGCTGAATCGTTGGATGGCCGACAAAACGGCTCTTCCAGTGTTTTCAGCTAAATCGCTGGACATGCTGGTAGGGAATTGGTGAAGCAGCTCATGGCAGTGAAAAGTGACCGTGAGAGGAGCGCAGACACACAACCTGAACACGACCGGCACACTTTAGCGCGGGAGGTTTTCTTGAAGCTTTTATTTTGGTATTTCCGTTGACCCGTACAATAAATTTGCATATTAGCTAAATATTTAGTTTCCCGTAACATTTAGATTTAACATTTAACATTTAACATTTAGATTTAACATTTAACATTTAGATTTATATATAATATTTAGATTTAACATTTAACATTTAGATTTATATATAATATTTAGATTTAACATTTAACATTTAAATTTATATATAATATTTAGATTTAACATTTAGCATTTAGATTTATATATAATATTTAGATTTAACATTTAGCATTTAGATTTAACATTTAGCATTTAGATTTAACATTTAACATTTAGATTTAACATTTAGCATTTAGATTTAACATTTAGCATTTAGATTTAACATTTAGCATTTAGATTTAACATTTAAAATTTTACTAAATGTTGTAAAAAATGACTCGAAAAAACATGTTTTGTAAGATTTAGAGCTAAATGTGGAAAAATGTTGCCGTTAATTTCGGCATGTTTCAGTTTACAAACGGCGCCCCATAACAGCGTGAGGTGAAAAAAGGCACATACCTTTGACGTTGCATGACCTCTGTATTCCTCGTCCACACGTAAAACGCAAAAAAGGAGTTTTAAAAAATCTCCGTTTCCTGTGATTCGAAACGCCGTTTACGTGTGGACGAAACAGCTGCGTTTTCAAAAATACCCGTGTAGGTGTGGACGTAGCGTAAAAGAGTTAGTGGTTTATTTTATTACTACCTGTAACTTATTGCAGACTTATTGCAGGTATAGTTTTGTACTGGCCGCTATTGTCACTTGCAATATTATTTTTACCGTCCTGTGTTTTGATTTTGTCTCTGCCACCAATGCTTATGATCGGGGCACGATGTTGTATATCAAAGATTCAATGGAGAGCTACTTCGACAGCTGGGACAGCTACAGGAAATTTTTCCCTCCACCCTTTGTGTGTTCCTCACCTGAGTGCATGTTACCGTACATATCGGTGGGATTAAACACGAAGAAAAGAAGAAATAGGGGAACCAGGGCCGGTGTTCAGGTGCGTCTGAGAAGGTACCGAAGATTAGCTTCTTGGATGTGGGAAGAATCCCGGTGCCTACGACCAATTCATCTGCTATCACCTGGTGCCGACGCTACACTTCAGTTCCCAGCTCGGAATCTATGGTCTGATGGCCCCATGTTCACTTAGCGTCCCTCCTTCGACCGCCGTTTTGATGGCAGAGGTGATGTACCACTATGGATATTAGCCTCTGCTAGCCCTGGAGTCCCCGCCCGGCGTAACAGGTGTAGAGGTGCGCACAAGTGTTTAATTCGAGTGCCACTGCAGTCAGCTGTTGACTGCACCAACCAAACGACTTCAATCAGGTTTGCCCTGCTCAACACTCGCTCAATCACAAACAAATCGTTTATTTTAAACGATCTTTTTATAAAGGAATCTCTCAACTTCTTGTGTTTAACTGAGACGTGGCAACAAAACATGGATTATATACATCTGAAGGAAATTTGTTCGACTGGCTGCTCCGTCATCGGAACTCCACGTCTTTCGGGACGTGGTGGAGGTCTAGCTGTTGTGCACCAGGACAGATTCACATGCAGACTGATGAACTCGGATTCTTTTACCTCCTTTGAACTTCAGATGATCAAGGTCGGCTCTTTGCACACCTTTTATTGTATTTTAATCTACCGACCTCCTGGCCCTGCCGGAGTCTTTTTAACTGAATTTAACGACCTCCTATCATCCATTATTAAATTAGAGAAGGTGGTAATGTTGGGAGATTTTAACCTTCATATTGATGATGCATCCTGCAATATGGCTGCTGACTTCATGACTATCACAGAGTCTTTTAATTTTATGCAGCATGTTTCTGGCCCTACACATGTAAAGGGTCACACATTGGACCTTGTTTTCTCATTGGGTTTAAATATAAAAGACATTCGTGTGGAAAATGTCCATGTGAGTGACCATAGCTGCATATATTTTAACTTGTCATTTTATTTGGATCCCCCGGCTCCCAAAATAACGATTGAAAGGCGAATCATAAACCAGAACGCCAGCAAAAGGTTCTCTGCCATGTTCGACGCTGAAATGACTTACAATGATTTGGACTCTCTTGTCTCATCCTTTAATAACCAGTGTAATTCTATTTTAGACATAGTGGCACCTCTGAAAAAAAGTACTGTCCTATGTTTGAAATCTCGTCCTTGGATAAATGAAAACATTCGTAATTTCAGGAGATACTGTCGCAAGCTAGAACGTTTGTGGAAGGCTTCCAAGCTTGAGGTTTATAAGTTACACCTTAAAGAATCTATCCTCTTGCTAAATGACATGTGGAAAAATGCTAGAACAGAGTATTTTTCACACCTCATAGCTTCAAAAAAGAGAGATCCTAAATTCTTGTTTAAAACAATTAAGAGTATTGTTTCTCCTGATGCTCCTTGTGCACCAGTTCACTCAACGTCCGAATGCAATGAGTTTATGAACTACTTCAGAAATAAGGTCATTGCCATCAGGTCTAATATCTCTCCATCATCTTCTCAATATCAGACTTTCAACTTGCTCTCCTCTGATACTTGGTCCTCTTTTACTCCTGTTACATTACAAGACATCAGAGGTCTGCTTTGTCATATAAAACAGACTTCAAGCCCCCTTGATGTCCTTCCATCTTCATTTTTCACTAGTGTGTTTGATTCAGTTGGCCCCTGTATTGTGGAAATGATAAATACTTCTCTTCTTACTGGCTCTGTCCCCAGCTTCTTTAAACAAGCTGTTGTTGAGCCAATATTAAAGAAACCCCAGCTGGATCCATCTCTTCCTAACAGTTATAGGCCAATATCCAAATTGCCTTTTATATCGAAAATTTTAGAAAAAGTAGTACTAGAACAACTTAACTATTTCCTGGATAAAAATGCTGTTATGGACACTTTCCAGTCTGGTTTTCGTAAATTGCATTCCACTGAAACGGCCTTACTTAGAGTATCTAGTGATATCTTGATGGCAGCAGACTCTGGAGAATACACAGTGCTGGTCCTGTTGGATCTCAGCTCTGCTTTTGACACTGTAGATCACAGTATCATGATAAACAGACTCGAGAACTTGTTTGGGATTACTGGTGTTGTTTTAAAATGGTTTATATCATATCTGTCTGAGAGATCTTTTACTGTTTGCATGAATCATGTTACATCAGAATCAACAGTTTTGCCGTGTGGGGTACCTCAGGGATCTGTCCTGGGTCCAATTCTCTTTTTACTTTATGTATTTCCCCTAGGCCAAATTATTAAGCGCTATAAATATATCTCCTATCATCTCTATGCTGACGACATCCAACTATACTGTTCCTTCAAAATGTCTGAGTTTTATAAATTGTCTAATTTAAGTAATTGCCTGACAGAAATTAACAAATGGTTACATGACAATTTTCTCCAACTAAACTCTGATAAAACAGAAACTCTAATTATTGCTCCAGACCACATGGTCCCAGAAATTAGACAGCATATCAGCTTCTTAGAACCTTATGTAAAATCAAGCCTTAGAAATCTCGGTGTCATATTTGACAGCTCAATGTCGCTCGAGCAGCATTCTAAGCAGCTGGTCCGAAACTGTTTTTATCATTTACGGAATATTTCTAAACTCAGACTAATGGTATCCAAGCTTGAACTTGAGATGATTATTCATGCTTTTATTTCTTCTCGTTTAGACTATTGTAATGGCCTTTTTACTTGTTTTAACAAATCAGCCTTAAGTCGTCTTCAGACTGTGCAGAATGCTGCAGCACGACTCTTAACAGGCACCAAGAGAAGATCGCATATCACTCCAGTCTTGGCCTCCCTTCACTGGTTGCCTGTAAATTTTAGGTTTCATTTTAAAATTTTAGTTCTAACATTTAGGGCCCTACATGGTCAGGCTCCTCAATATTTATCTGACCTGCTGAAACCACACACACCTTCTCGGGCTTTAAGGTCACTAGATCAGAGACTGCTGGTGGTACCGCGCACTCGCTTTAAAACTCGTGGTGATCGGGCCTTTCAGACTGTGGCACCACGGTTGTGGAATTCTCTCCCACTGTCTCTTCGCTGCACGGACTCCATTGATTCTTTTAAGAAACAGCTGAAGACATTTTTATTTAGAAAAGCATTTGATTAATTTCTTCTTATGCTGTTCTTATAGTTTTATTGTTTTACATTGTTTTATTTACTGTTATATTGTCTTTATATTCCCATTTCCTGTGTTGTAAAGCACTTTGTGATTTTTATCTGTGAAAAGCGCTATATAAATAAATTTTACTTTTTACTTTACTTGTATTTGCTTAATTGTTTACTAAATGTTTTTCTTGTAAAACAAAGGGGGCCCAGCAAAAAAAGTTTGGGAACCACTGGTTTATAAGATGTAGCTTTGCTAAAACTGACATGCCCGTGACAATAACTGCACCAGCGTTTTTGGACTCAGGCAAATTAGCTGTGATTGTGTGTTACAGATATACTGTATATTAGAAGTTGGGTGTGGTATTAGGTTAATGGGGCAATCACTTTTTCACACAGGGCCATGTAGGTTTGGATGTTTTCCCCTTGACAATAAACGCCTTCATTTAGAAACTGGATTTTCTGACGAGTAAACAGGACATACAGAAATACAGTTTCTATATAGGACGGTAGGACCTGAAAGATGTTGAACTATGCCTGAGCAGAGCGAAACTCTGGTGGAGGCCCGTAGCTGTCCTGACGAGCAAGTTGAATTGAACTTGTGTAATATTTACATTTGTTTGATAAACTGAAACATGTAAGTGTGACAAACACAAAAAATAGGAAATCAGGAAGGAACAAACACTTTTTCACACCACTGTAGATGGACAATGATCTGTGCTGAGCTTTACAATAATAAACTTTGCTCATGTTTCAGGGATGCTGTAAGAGATCGATATTCAATGCCCTGAGATGACATTGAATTTTAATGATATAGCACCAACTAATAACAACTACATTCTAATCAACTACATTTCAGAGGAAAATAGTAGGGGGTGGGGTGGGGGTCTATTTATAACTAGTTTTGTTAGTGTTAACAGTTTGCATGTTTTACCTACCTTTGCACTTTATATTATGTTAAATTATGTTTACACTTTTTCAGGACCAACAGTGTTTTCAGGATATCAGATAATTAACGTCCTTTCTATTTAGGCAGCTCAAAAAGGGGTGTAGCATGAATTTCTTGGCATTATACATAGACAGTTTCTTAGGGCACTTCCTTCCTTAATCCAAAGCTCTCACGCTGACTGTTCCTTCATTTCCCATGGTGCAGAGCAGAACACCAGGCCTTTTGTCCTGTAACCTTGAAATATCTTATCGGTGCATTTGTACAGAAGGTTCCAGTGCTTCCTGGATCTAGGAACACGTATAACTCAACTTTTTTTTGCTCCCTAAACAACAGACCTTCAACTGCATGATTACAAGTAAAGTGGAATGGAAATCTGAGTGTCAGTGAAACTGAGGTTGCTTAAAGTTATGAAGACAGTCATGAACCCAGTCTAGAAAGTTCATCATAGGCTATTTGTGAAAAGTGTGTGATACAACAAGCTGGGGGCATATTGTGTGACGCAACTCATATCATGTATTCACAATATGCACTGTTCCCTTCTGGAAGAGGATACAGAGATCTAAACTGTTAGTTTAAATTAATTTAATGTTCTGAGCAGCAGCTTGCATTGTGGAGTTTGCTGGGTTAGTGCAACATAACAGTCTATGTTTATTATGATGTATATTAAATGTTTCTAAATTGTTATTTCTTGTGCTGTGTTTGTAAGTGATGCACCTAATTAACCTACGTTGAGCTAATGCTGATTTTGTGATTTTGAGATTGAACAGAAGAACAGGCACATCCAGGCCTGAAGAAGCACTTATCTCTTCCATGTGGATACAGCTCATGTCTTCTACTCATTGCAAGAACTAAGAAAAACCACCCCAAATGTTCTTAGTCAGCCTCTTTCATGCTCTTTTGATTAAATACATAGAAATATGTTTTCTCTTTAAAACTCTATTTGTTGATTACAGTAAACCCAATACAATTTCGTTTATTAAAAGTGAGACATTCTTTCAGATTAGTGGCTTCTTGGTGTCGTTCACCCACTGCCCCCTCCTTTACTTCCTCAAACATACACACACTCACATCTTCCAAGGCCGTTTCTTATTGATTATATTGGTTAAACTTACACCTGATTATACCCCAATCTGCTTTAAGCAATTAAGTATAATTAACTATCATTAAAATCACATATGAATTATGGTAAAGTGTTCAACAGTTAATACCTCTTTCTTTTAATCAGAATCATGTCTAATGTTGAATTGGCAGCACATTTTTTATCTTTCACATTCCTGCAGCCACACACAGACACTAATCTGTCAAAGGTCAAAGCTGGATCATGTCTATGCATACAAAATCTGGACATTAAAATTATTTTCTCAAACTGCATTTCTCATTCAACATACTGATCAAACTTAGATTTTAATTATATCTTTAAGACTAAAGATGATTAACTATAAGCAAATATAGATAAGATCTGTTATAGTGCTCTGCGTCATTTTAAATATAAAAGGCTGGATGTCTTTACCCTCTCTCATATGTCCAAGAACTGGGACAAGGGGACTCTCAATCCCACCTTGAACTCTATAACAAAAGGGCATGCTTTATAATTAACATTACTCTTGCACTCAGTAACCAGCTGCTTTGCCCTTTTTCCTTTCATCAGACCATGCAGAGGTGCAGCCATAATCCCCCTTCCCCACAGCATTAACTGTATTGTAGAATTTTGATATTTTATGTCCCAGAGCTTCAAGACCATCCACTACACCCTGCAGGGCAAAGAGGAGAGAGACTCAGACAAAAGCAGCAGTATTTCTTATTTTATCATATAAATACACTGAATGTTACCTTTTCAGCCTTGGGTTCAAGCTTTACGTCACTTTGAGAGTTGACAAAAACAACTTGAGTATCAATTGCATCCTTAAGGCTCTTTCCAGACCAAAGGTGATTCACAAGTGCCTTGGAGAGAAAAGCAAGAATACATATTAATCTTCCAAATGGCAAGAGGATGCTCGCAGGATGAATTAGGGTGAAGACACTTAAGACTATGATTATTGCTATGAGGACAGAGAAGGGCATTAGTCTGCATCAATTTATCTTAATGACACTTTATGTGATGACCATGGAGCATACTGAGGCCATTCCAGTTGTAAACCAACTCCCACCAAACATTGCAATCACCAGCATCCTTGACTGGGTCTTCAGCACAGCTGGGGCCATATTGGAGGGAGACTGCTCCGCTGAGAAATACAATAAAACCCTTGAATGACTGGACAAAGCTAAAATTGAGACTTGTCACTGTTAGAAAAAAAAGAACAAAAATGAAACTCTGTGAAACATTCACACAACTCAGTGATTCAGCATTATTTCAACACCTGAATTTGTTTCATAGTATCCTTGTATACCATGTATACCAGTGTTTCTCAAATCTTCCCTATGTTTCTTCTTCCATGGTGTTGTTTCTGGAACAAGTGTTCTAATTCACCACCTGTGGGTCTTTTGTAGCCCGTCCCAGGGCATTCATGGTTCCACATCGTAATGGATTTTGTCTACCTGCCTACCTCCATTAGCAGGTAATACACCATACTCACCATGGCTGACTATTTTTCCAAAGCTCTTCCTGAGCTCCCTTCAGCCCCACATGGACCACATGTTCCGACTTCATGGGATACCTGCTGACATTTGGAATTAGGACCCCGATTCACCTCTCAGATTTGAAGGATGTTCTACGTACGAGAGGTTAGTCTCTCCTGTGGTTTTCACCAGTAGACTAATGGTCACACTAAGAGAGACAAGAGCAGGAAGCAGTCCTATGGTGCATGGTCCAATCCAACCAATCAACTTGGAGCTCACAGTTGGCCTGGGCTGATCAGGCTCACAATTCCATAATCTCATCTACTACTGGACTATCTCTGTTCAAGGCCTCTTTAGGATATCACCCACCACTGCTTCCAGGTCCACAGAAATATGCTGTCTGTTTTTTGGTTGTTTTTTTTTTGTCCAGCACCACCTTCGTCATTGCTGCTGGCTATACAGGATCACCAAGGCAACCTTCCTCAGAACAGCAGAACAGAACTGATCATCATTTGACCCTTGGCCCCCAACTATGTCAGAAAGTTTGGTTGTCTTCCAAAAATACTCAATTAAGAACATAATCTAAGAAACTGGAACCCCACTCTACTGGTCTATTTGAAACAGAGTCTCTCATGAACCCTGTCAGATGCCCTGCCAGCTAGAAGACATCCCTTCCACGTCTCCCAGCTGAAACTGGTTCAGTCCAATCCTCCGTCCTCTAAAGCTGAAAAAGAGATAAAGACAGATGCTTTCCCCTACTTCAGGTGACTGTATCTAAATTTGATACATATATGTTAGTCTTAAAAGAATGAGGAGGATACACCATGATACACTAAGACTCACCGAACTCAGAAAGCAGAACGTTCTGACAGACAGACTAAAGCTTTTCAGAAAAATAGATAATAACATTCTTCTTTGAAGAAGGGACCTTCACTTTTTAAATAGTTTATACCATCTATATTTGGTGTTTTGTGGTATTTCTGGTATTGCTACATTCACTCTGATCAAGGATTTATTTCTTTAATCTACTGGCAAATTTAAAAGATTGATCATAACGATGATAAAATAATTCTTTTTCATCAATTGTGTTAGGCTCTTCACTTTTTTTTAAACAACTTTATTTTTAAAAATTCCATTCTCAAGGCCTTTACACACCACACATGCAAAAATCATGCCAATATTTTGTGCATTCAAAATATTTTTCGGACTGAGCTATTTTTCAACTTTTGCAATTGTTCACATGTTCACACCGACCGCATAATTTCTCTGGCATCATTTATTTTTTGAACCAAGCTTGATTTTCTTCATCTAAATAAACTGATCCGACCAGTCAGAACACTGCATTTGGCAACAGTTGCTCTCATGACTCAAAACGCACACTGGTACTGAAAATACAACGATATGGAAAGAGTAAAATAAAACTGTTTTATCTCAGGCACACAGCTGGATGCTTCTCTGGCTAAGACGCTTGTCTAATATTATTTGTCTGCCTCCTCAGATGTGCTCCTCCTTAAATCCTGAAACGTGTACAAAAGTGATCGTAATACATCCAGCATCCTGGATCACATCATAAAATTCTCCCTTCTGTTGCCTTCTTGTGGGAACTAGGGTAAACTATTTAGTCCTTTTCCTGTTTAAAAACATCAGGACGAGCTGATCATCACTTGATGTCATTTTTAATTTTTCCACAATGTTTTTTGAAAATACATTTTCTGCAAAAATGCAATCCCTTCAGTGTGTATATAGATAATATAAGTTTAATTTTAATTTTGTGACAGTGTGCTCTATGTGTCATGGCTTTCAGTCTTTAAAAAAATTGTAAAATTTTGGGAAGGATAATTTTTTCCAAGTAATAGACATTGTATTCATTGTATTCAACAATCAATAGCTGCATTAATGTGAACAGCTCAGCTCAAAACTAAATTATCTAACAAGCATCATTTTGTGATTTCAAAGAGTAGACGCACTGCAGTCCGTGTCTAACAGGAACCTTTCATGATGTTGAATGGAGGGGTGGAGGGAAGTACATCTTGCACTCACCCAAAGGAACATCCCACACATCAGTCACTGTAACTTTATAGATGCCAAATCCTCAGGTGTGAGTGTTCCACCTGAAATAGATCGAAACATAGTTCTGCAGAGCAACACATTTCATAATCTAGACTTTAAATTGATTCAGACAGTGGACAATGTAGGATCATGGCAGGGCTTTAAAGAGCCAACTGATGTGTTTATTTGTAATTAGATCATTGTGCCTGGCAGACATAGAAAACTGTGAGAAAAGAGAGCAGGATGAATCCCATCTGACAAGACCTGTTATTACACGTAGTCCCAAAACACATGATAATATTGTTGTTGTTGTTGTTGTTGTTGTGAGCACACGTCAGCAGAATTAACTGAAATTACCTGAAATTTATGACAGCAGAATCGATTTGTGACAGCAGGAAGAATAATAAATCATTAATTAAGCACAAAATAAACAAATAAAAATCAAGATTAAATATTACAAAATGCTACAAAATAAAGGAAATGTTATATTAAAGGAAATGTTATATTAGTAATAATAACAAAGTAATAATAACAAAATACTTCAATATATTTGTGTCTCAGTATGTTCACGTTAAAGTCTGACTTGAATTTCTCTATGGCAAAAACACTACCTAAGCAGTGAGGGTATAATTAATTTTTGCACATGCCATCTATAACTACAGGTTAAAGCTCTGTCATGCAAGAAGGGGTCATAATGTAGTTGGGTGCTGGGTGACGCTGGGTGCTTTGACAAACTGGAAACATCTGGATCATCGTGACATGAAAATGACAAAGAGCCTGTTTAGACTGTTTAGAGACTGCTGCTGAAATATGAAAATGCTTGCTTGAGTGCACACAGGTATGTTGCTGTGCTAATGACAACACAATAAGGAGTAAGGAATCAGTGTTACTGTGGTATTTTTGTGGCATCAGTAACATGTCTGAAGCAGGTCAGGGCTCGTGGTTGTGGAGACAGTCTCTCTGGAGTTGATCATTTTGACTTTAACTTTGAAAAGATGGGATATCATTACTTTATTCCCCGGCACGGCTGAAGTGCTGCATCAGAATAAGGATATCTTGTTACCATAGCTGTCCATCACAGTGAATATGACCCCGCCTCCGATGCCCGCACTCTGTGGGTTAATGATGGAGGTGCACAGCAGCGCAGCAATGGCGCCATCTACTGCAGAGCCTCCTTTCTCAAGAATGTCCCTGAAAGAGTTCCCCGTTATCACCTCGGGTGTCACTGTTATTGCTGCTGTGTTAGGGCTGAAAAATCAATCGAATCTCGATCACGATTTTGGTGTGAAATTAAAATTGGAAGGAAAAAAAATGAAAAAGCATGCCCTGCAAAAGAAAAAGAAAATAATCCATAATCAGCGCTTGAAAGTTCCTGGATGAGTAACACTACATTTAAAACATTTACAACTAAAATCCACCTGTTAGGTTTGATCCCCAGAAAGCGTACCACAAGCTCTTTCACATCAACTGAAGCTTAAAAAAACGAGCCTCAATTTATTTTTCTTTCTTTTTTTGTATGCAAAACAAGTCACAGGTAAAAATATAGAGGGGTCTCACAGCTGTTTTACTGACATCCATCACATAGTTTTAATGAATGGAGTGAAAGACTCTTTTTGCTATAAGATGCGTTTAGATGAGGACAGTGAAGCCTTTATTTAAACAGCGAGGTTTTAATTAGCAGAGATGTAGCACGATGTTAAGCATTGCAATGTTGATATAATCCAGTGATAAGGTTTGGTGCAATTTGTTATTATCATTATTATTGTTGTTGTTGTTGTTGTTGCTGCTGCTGTTGTCATTATCATTATTAGTGCTTGTAGTGTAATGGGAAGGCTTTAGGACCCAGGGGATCAAAGGGAGGGTATAAAAGAGGAAGTAGCAGCAGGCGCTCTTCTCTATCAGTAGAATACGAACAGGCCTCTGCTTTTTAAATGGTACTCTTTTTAGGATAGGGAAACATCCGAATGGGTTGTGTGATGGGTGCAATGCTATGGAGACGGTTGAGCATGTGCTCCTTAGTTGTAGGAAGTATGCAAATCACAGGAGGGTGATGTGGGGTGAAATGAGTGGTGGAAGGGAACTTACGTTTGAACAAGTGTTAATAAGTTAAGACATGGTGAAGGGAAAGTGGTGGTTTTTCGTTTTTTGAGAAATACTGGTCTCATCAAGAGGATCTGAGGATTCTTGAGTGACGGAAGATTAAAAGCCAGGAGATGGCAGTAATGCAACAATTTTGGATGCAGGCTGCCATTAAAATTGACAGAAGAAGAAGAAGGCGCTCTTCTCTTCTCATTTGCACTGTTGAGTGGCGGTGAGCAGTGGTGATTTGGAAAAGTAGAGAGTCTGAGAAGATTTAGTTGCCATTCACACACTGAAGCTGTATTGCCCTATGGCGGAGATTAAAGGTACAGTCTGTTTTTTTTTTCTTAGTCAGTTTTCTTTAGGTTTGTTGAAATGCATTTGATGTTTATTGTATTTTATGTTTTTAGTGGTGATCTAAGATGACACTAAGCAAGTTGTGCAGCAAACAGCAGTCATCTGGAGGTATGTTAATTTAATATATTTCACATAAGAAAGGAAATGTATGCACTGGCATGTAATTTATATTGTATTGTCTCCTGTAGGACGATTGTGTCACAGTTGTTTCTTTTTCTGCTTATGTTGCACTTTTCTCCCAGGTTTGTTTTAGAGTAAGGGTCGCATTTTAAAACTACGTTGTTGTTTTTTTGGTATTTGGTTTTCCTTTTATGTTAACTGGGTCAGGTGGAATATTTGACATGCAATGTGCAAACCCTGAGCTGGGGCTCATAACTTATAGAAATTAGGCCTTTCATAGGTGCTCATGGTGAACCGATTTGCTGTGTTTAAGATAACTTGATTGCAGTGATAACAGTCATTTCCTTAGGGAAACAGTGCATGTGACGAGTAGTAATATATATATTCACTTTTTTGAACATAGACTTCATAAATAGTAAGGAAAACACTGCTATTACTGTATTTTATAAATGTGTATCAGTATACAATATTCAATCTATTTTCTTTTCTAAAACAAAAGCTTGATTTTTAGGAAGGTGTAAGAACGACACAGGAGACGTTTTACAGGTGGAAGGTTGGTGTTTTTTACGTCTTTTAAAATATACTGATAGCCATCCTCTGACACAAAATAGTATCTTTGTACTGTGTGTCTAATATTAGAGAAATCATCTGCTGAATTTTATTTCATATAGTAACATGGCATGTGTCTGTGTTTTTCTTCAGAAACATCCGCTTTTTATTCTTATACATTTTAAAATGATGTATTAACTGTGCTTTTCTCCGACTTGCACACAGGGTTAATAAACTGACCGGAAAAGCCTTCAGACTCTGTGGTCGTAAGACCAAGCCTTACGCCAGGTGTGTATGCAATTGTCTGTATGTGTGTGTCGGAATTTAAAATGGTTTAAATGACTACAAATGATCTATTCCCCCTGTATTTTTATACCTACAGGCCGGAGAGAGACCGCGATGAACTGGACACCACCCAAATAGCACTGGACAAACAGTAAGTACAGTCATAAAGAAAAAGACACGTGTATATTCTGTTTTCAAACGACGTAGTGCGTATATATAATGTTTTAACACATGTCTGTCTGCATAGCAGGCACAGAACCCCTCTGCATGATGAGGATGATGATGAGCCCATGACATTTCTGGAATATTTACGTCGTATAGAACAGGAAGAAGAAGACAAAAAACAAGCAACTACAATACAGGCTGTGTGTGATAGTGGAGAGCTAGACCCATTTTTTTTTTTTTTTAACAACTGGTCATCTGCACCTCAGGGTGAGTGCGTGCCTGGTGATTTTATCAGTGTTTTTGAGCACAGTGTATGAGACTTTAATTTAGATCTCTTACCTACCATACCCTGGTGCATTAGAATTAATGATGATGATGATGATGATGAAGTTACACACATAGATTTTGAAGAAGGTTGTAAAACAGATTCTCAACTAGCAGAGGCTTATGAACCCTGCATGAATACCACCGGTGCTCTGCTTTCTGACCAGAGTTCTAGCGACCCAATAGCTGATAACATGTGGTAGAAGCTAAACTTAACCAACAACAACAAGCAACACATGAATACTTACAAGAGATAGTCGGAGCTCTGATTTTAACGTGGCAATAAACAAAACGTGCTGTCTATTAGATAACATCTGTACCAGGATTTTTAATGTGTGACTTTTAAAGCCCTCCCCATGGACCCTCTTAATAAGTTATTCAAACACAGCAATGGTACCGCTAAGCCTGTTAGATGGTTTGACTTTGAGGTATTTAATCAGAGGATTGAAGAAATTTTAACGAAATGTGATATTTTACACAGAAGACTGAATAGTATGCGTATCTGTGAGAACGCAACCCGTGCCACACCATCTGATGCCGCGAATGCTGTTTCTGCTGCTCCTGCACACATCACAGTACATCCCCATTAGGGGTGGGCGATAGAAACGATATAAATTTGGCCAACGATAGAGATTTTAACTATATCGCTCTATCGCGATAGCGCATGTTGATGATGTCATCAAGCTGCGCCTGTTTTGGTCGAAAGCATCGCAGCGGCTACAACCATTATCATCTGCAAATTATGCTGGGCGACAGTCATAGCAAAGAGATGAAGCACTTTTGAAATATGGGGAAAGCCAAAAACTGCGCTTCCTCCACTTCTGTAACATTGATTCATTAATATTGAATTCTCTCGCAGTTGTTCTATTCCCATATTGTTGCAGTATATTAATAACTGACCTTGTATTGTGGATGAATAATCTCAGTTGTTCTCCTGACTGAAGTTTGGCCCGTGTATAGCATCCTGCTATGCGATTGCATTTGTCCCTAACCACCAGAACCCCTCACCTTAACTTTTATCAAGTGGAAAAAAAGCTGGTGTTCATCCTCCAGCTTCACTGTGCAAATGTTATGCTAACATAGCTGTGTCGCTAGCAATCACGTAGCACAACATTATATACCAGGTAGTCCAACTTCAGTAACTCTGCAAACGCCACTGCTGTTTAGTTTTCTGTCTTCATTTATGTTGGAAGTGATAGCAGAGCTGAACGTTTTAATTAGTTTCAAAAATCTCTCAGTCAGAACATGGTATGTCATGTTTAGGTGGAAACTAGCGAGCTAACTTCCTGTTAACTTCTAACTCAGTTAAATTTAATAAATTCTGTTTTCATGGATGCATGGATGTTAAACTTAATTGTTACACCTGGTAAAGCAGCAACGCTGATGATTTTATTAAAGATGGAAGAATTTAGACTGTTTTTAACTCTGTGTTCGTTTGACTTTGGGACCTGAAGTGACGGAGTTTTGGATCCAGATTACTCCGCGAAGCTCCTCAGTACGGCAGCCATAATGCTCTGACATCAAAACATTTTTTTAACAGATTTCTGCACGCCAAAATCGGTTCGAGGTCAGTAAGCACAACCAGAATTCATACATAAAGCACACTCGATTTTTGAGAAAATTAAAGGATTTTAAGTGTGCCTTATAGTGGGGAAAATATGTTATACAGAAGAAAAGAATATATCGTGATATATATCGTTACCGCACATGTTTCAAATTATATCGCGATATGGATTTTAGGCCATATCGCCCAGCCCTAATCCCCATTCCTCTAACGTGATCACTATTCCTTCTGCATGAGCCCTCCAACACAGAAAATGTGTTATGTGTTAATCCTTCACAGACAAGAGCTGCCCTTACCAAACCCGTTGTACAGCATGAGACATACCTGCTTCTAATGCAAGAGAATTGCGTGAGCGTATTGATTTTAGAGACATAAGCATGGATATTCCAGACCAGCTACCAGCGAGGGTAAGAGATTGCGTAGCCAATGTCATAGAAAGAGCAGTGTCCGGCTGTCAGCTGGGCAAATGTTGTTTTGAGAGGCCCTTCCCTGGCTTCTGATGTACAGACTGTTTTAAATGCTGAAGATGAGTACGATACAGATCTGTTTCATGTTGAAATAGCGCAGGTCATGCAGAGTAATGATGGTTCTATAGGTGATGGCAAATTAGAGTTTATTGTCACAGTAACGTAGAACAGTAGCGCTGGTGCCTGTTTAAGACTGGCACGCATACCATATGACAACATACTGTCAAAGAACAGTAAACATTTGTACATACCAAACAATGTCCCCAAAAAGCTTGTCCCTTTGCATAGCACATGCATTTAATGCAACATCGCCTGAGCATGAAAAACTAGCTACAGCTAAACAACTACATATAGAGGTACAGCTATGTGACACACAACAAGTAGCACTCTCTGATGTTAGTGGATTTGAGAAACACTTAAACATCAAGATCGTAATCTAGTATGCTGCAGGGTGTAAACGCCTGCATTGTTCATTTCACACATGATGAGCCCAAGCCCAAAAACACTTATGTTGTATCTGCACAATGAATGTTACCAGCTGACTGAAAAACCCACAGCTTTTCTCAGGGCTGCTTATGTGTGTAATTTCTGTTACAGTACATATGAAGCACCGCTTTACCACAGCTGTAAATACAGATGTAACATATGTTTCACACTCTGTCATCAGCACGGCGGACCACTGCGAAGTGCGCCGACTGTAACCGCATCTGCAAATCACAACACTGTTACTAACAGCACAAATTAGCAGAAATGAAACATAACATGGTACCTTGTGATAATATGAAGCATTGTATGTGTTGCGGTATCGCGTATAGGCAAGCAAAGAAAAAACCCCACAGATGTGCTCAGCCCACATGTGAGTACTGCCGTGAGCCTAAACTAGCCAGCGACTCAGACCACCAGTGTTTCATACAGCCTATTGAAAAAGAGAAACCTCATGAAAATATGATTTTGAGACCCGGTATCACAACGGCAAACACAAGGCTAATTTTGTGTGTACATTGGATCTGAAGGGCAATAAGTTCTCATTTAATACACTAAAATGTGTGGCTGCTTTCGTGAAGCATTACCGATGCTCAAAATTTTGTGGGTACACGTTCAAAGCACATTAACCCTGTCAGCAAGGCATCCTACGACTGCTGCATCGCGCGTTTTGTGATAAAGTGAATGCGTTGAGATCACAACAGTGTGAACGTGGTTGTGATGTGGGAATGTGAATGGGAGACATTGAAGCAGATACACAAAGCCTTGAGATGCCCCCTTTGGAGAGCGCACCAACACCATGAAACTGTACCGCAAGACTACTTGTGATGAAAATTTTTTTTACTATGACTTTACCAGCCTCTATCTCACAGTGCAGTTTAAAAAGATTATCATGTCAGGCACCCACACATCATTTACAACAACTTTGACAGGCTAGAAAATTATTTCGGCTTTGTTAAATGCTAAGTACTCCCACCTAAAGGTCTGTTTCACCCAGTCCTTTCTTACAGATGCCACAACAAACTGATGTTCCCACTCTGTAGCATGTGTGCTGAAAAGCAGAACAAGCAGATAGCGTGCCTGCCCACTGACTGAGAGAATGTTGTCGGGCACCTGGGTGTCGTTTGAGCTCGAAAAAGCTCTCGAAAGGACACAGGATTGTTTCTATTGATGAGGTGCTGCATTTTCCCAATAAGACAGACACGTTGTTTAAAGCCTTTAAAAACTTAAACAGGAGGCTTCAGGCTATGCAGAACATGTTAAAACTCCTGATGACCAGCAGAAACACACTGACGAGTGTTAGGAGGAGGAGGGAATAATGCTAGACTCGACCAAGATATGTGTAAATAAAGCTGTTAGAAACTGTAACAAACATGCCTTCATCTGAGTTGATCACGGACCCTTCTAGATTTAGCCAGTTAATGTTTAGTGACTAGTACAACGTGCGTCAGTTTAGTTTCATCTCAGATGATGTCGTCATGGTGCAGTGGCGCCATGCTAATGGTAGAGATGCTCGTGTGAAGGATGTTAATGTCTTTGTGGGTGCCATGACCACTGCAAATGCTAGACTGATGATGTATGATTTGCTAGACAAGCTATCGAAGCGCATGTTGTATTGTGACACGGGCAGTGTCATTTTCACAGCACGCCCTGGCGACTGGATGCCACCTCTAGGACCTTTCCTCCGGAATCTCACTAGTGAATTAGACTCTGGAGAAGGGGGTGCGGAGGATTACATAGTCGAATTTGTGTCCGCAGGGCCAAAATGCTATGCATATCACACCTTGCAGGGTAATACATACAAGTTAAATGTAAATTTGTAACATTGAACGCGCTAAACACAAAAGTTAATTTGAAGAATGTAACTGTTGTGAAGAAGGTTTAAAGCGGACTACAACTAGCGCCGTGTTTCCAGACTATACAACACGCCCTTATGGATATTAAATTAGATTAAGGGTTTAATGGCAGACTCCAGCAACCCTTTTAGCATGGTTATCAGTGGCCCCAGTAACTGCAGAAAGACTTTTTTTTTTCTTTTTTTTCTTTTTTTTTTGTCAAAAACGTTGTTGAAAATGCTTCCAGGATGATGATGATTATTATTATTGTTATTTCACATAGTATTGAAAGATTAAAGGGGGGTCCCTTTGAGTGGCTGGATTTTTGAAATAAAATCTTTTTTTATAATTAAAATGTTGTTGGTTTTTTTCTGTTATTACCGCTAAAATGTTTTTCTTGTATTTCTGCTAAAATGTTTGTTGGTGGTTTTTCACTTTATTCCCGCTAAAATATTTGTTTCTTTTATTTCTGCTCCAATGTTTATTTTTACTCATTACAGCTAAATAATGAATTTTTCATTTCTGCTAAAGCGGCTATGATGTGAATGTATAATATACACTAAAATTGATAATAAATACTGTTGACTCGATTAAATCATGCTCTCATAATGTTTTATTATTCTCAATAGTACATATCACTATTCACGTTGCGCACACACATAATCACAGCATACACCAACAGGTTGTATGTTGTTGACAAAACGACACATAGCATCATTACAAATAAAATTAGCACCATACATGTTAAGCTGATGTGAATAAGATATACTATTTTGTATATCAAATAAAAAAAATACATGTTGTTATTCTGTTTCTCAGCATATAGAGAGAGGAATTCTGTATCGCAGTTCTCAAAGTTTAACGGATTATGCGTGTAGTTTCTCGTGTATCCTTCATTGTCAACGAAAGCAATTTGGGTATCTGACCCATAAATAAATTATTGTTAGTTGATATTCTTGTTCCCACTGGTGTGGAAAAACTTTAAAGATACCCTGTCTACAGCGTATTTTGCGTTTGCATGATGCAGGGCCGTGCGCTAACCTGATACTTGGTGAAACACAGACTTTCCGCTCAGGCACAGCCCTACTTGAGATGTAGGCAATTCCTCTCAGAAGTGGGTGTCACGGCGGAGACGTCAGGGGGCGGAAGGCAGTCTCTCAGTGGCTCTCCTCTTCTGAAATTGTGTAAAAACATAAGTCAATGTAGTGTAAGCAGCTTAGAAAAAAAGTAATTGAACTTCTTCAAATTTATTGGAATTGTTTGATCAAACGTAAATATTTGAGATGACCTCACATTTGCCATTTCTGCTCTCTCTGACTCACTATCACGAGTTTCAAAAATGTGACCCAACCCACTGGATGGCTTCATATTATGTGAGACTGGGGGTGTGCTGAAATGCTGAAATTAACAGCAACATTTTTCCACATTTAGCTCTGTTGTGGAAGTTTTTTCCACTTAAATAAAGCCTGCAGACGAGCGGTGAGCGGTAGCTAACATTCTTTAATCCGGACACACAAAGACAACGGACAACCAAACTTGTGGAGAGCCTGCATGTCCGCGGGACAGACGGTCAGCAGAGTTCTCACTGAGCCTAGCATGGCTCTCAGTTTAAATACCTTCTTCAGGAACAAAAGGCAGTACACAGCTGTTTCACACCTTAAGGTTCACATTCCCTTGCTACCTCCCAGAGTCCTTGAAGAGACAAAAGACTCTTCCTGTGGAGTGGTCTGCTCCCCCCCAACTTCCCTCTTACAGTATGGGTGTCAGACATGGCATTATACAATAAAATAATGTGATTAGTACATAAGTGAAAGAAATTCCATTACAATCCCACCCTTTGATTCTTAAATCAAGAATCACATTAAAACCAGAATTTCTTTCCTGACTTTCTGTATATCACATCAACATTATTTTACACTTAAAGGAGTTTCACACTGTGTATCCTCACTTCACCATTCTCCCACCACCCTTTGTTCATCTTTAATCCTCCCCACAATCTAAGCTCTCACATGCAAATGGCTACAACAATGATACAGAGGAAAGGTCTTCTCCAGAGTGTCAAAGTACTTTGCATGGCAAAGTGAAACAGTATTAGGTGGTCATTCGGTCATGGCTCCTGGTGTCTGTGCCATTTACAGAGTCATAATTCCAACGCTGGTCTCCCTCTGCGCTGTCACTTTTGGAGCTTGGCACGCTCTCTTCATCCCTCGATTTCTGTTCCAACGCGGCTGTAGATTTAAGGCAGAGCACGTCGTACACCTTAGTTGTCTTCCTCAACGTCAACGGCGAAACTCTTTCATTTTATTTTAAGATTTTGCTGTTCAAAATCTCCTCGTGACAATCATTTGGAAGCCCAGTGGTGCAGCCCACTGTCGTTTGTCAGCTGTCCTGCAGATGGTCCCTGCTTCTCACTGGTCCTGTTGAAGCATTCTCTCCCGGTCGTGGTCTGTATCTGCGTCAATCCTTCCATATCCCTCATGTCACGGTCACTGCAATTTAAAAATGAAAGCTTCCACGGAAAACCCTCTTTTGCCCTATGTCAGCTTAGCACAATTAGACATGCACAATGAAGTTGTGCATTGTCTCTTAAAAATTCCCAGAGATTCTCCCCTGGAGTAGTTTCACTCCAGGCCCTGTCGTACGAAAACATTAGCCAGTGGTGTGTCCTGCTGTAAATCATGTGATTAGATCATATGATTAGCCCTCTGCTGTGGAAAAAGTGATGTAGGTGTTAGCGCAGCGCATCTGTATGCACACTTTCTCACAGTGACCTCTGCACTGTAAACAATACAAGGTCATGAATAACACACCGCTGATAAATTCACAAAGACACAGAAAGTGGCGATTAAAGGTTAAGTCGGCATGCCCCAAAGGTCACGCAGCCTGTTGCTGTCATCTTTCTGCTCCTGTAAAAAGAAACATACATACATCCACCCTTTTGTCAGGTCAAGGTGAAGGTGCAGTCTTGCATACTGGTGTCAAGTCAGTCAAGCTTTTGTCAGTCCAGTCAGTCCCCATTTTTATTTGCTGACAGTAGAACCTTTCGTGACGCAATAAGTTTCTAGTGCCAGCAATGACGTCATTTCAAAAAAAGAAAAATAATTTAGACTGGATTACATCGCTGAATCCTTTTTGGCAGGGACTTGTTTTCTGATTGTCCCAAATAAGTGGCTTTCTCCTGAGCCCATTTTAATTTTTGGAGAAACTCTCTTGCGATTGTTCAACATGTTGTGTAGCGCTTTCGATCCCGATCTTGCAGGCCTGCTTCAAAAGAGAAAATTGCCAAACAAAAATCTCAGTGCACTGTTAAAATCAAAAAAATATGAAGGCCTCTTTTTAGAAGTTGTCTAAGCATACTCTCTTAGAATGATAGATCAAAACAAAACTAATTGGCAGTTTCAAAGTGGTACCAAAAGAAAATGCATCAGCCAAGTAAATCCCCAAAACTTTCATCCACCAGTCACACCTCACACAACAATATTCTATTAGATAATGAGTTTTGTTTTCTCCCATGTACCCAGATGTGTGTTATGATAAGACCTCCCCCACACATCAGAAACAAGAAACTCAATAATCTATTAGTCCCCACTCATCTGGCCCCCCTGCATCATTCTGTTCACCCCTGCAATGATTCAATCATCCTTTCCCAAATAATACTAGTTCACTAGTCTATGTATCACTTCTTAACCCACTAAGTGAACCGGACAAGATGATGGTAACAGCAATGCATGCTTAAAATACTATTTGGTCTTCATGAGCTTCATTGCATGTGTGTTTGTGTTAGTAGGATTAATGCATTTTTCTGTTTGTGTAATTTTTGTGTACCTCTCCTCTTTGCGGTGCTCCAGACACTTTTCAATTCTCCACGCAAGGCAGTCGTTTTTTCTTCCCAGTTTCCTAAACCCAAATTTCATTTCCCACACTAAAACAGCCATGTTCTCCCTTGCTCCTTCCACTGTGGTCTCATCTCTCCCCCTTGCAGCAGTCCAGTGAGAGTCAGTTGTCTTTCAGCTTTGTCCTGTGTTTTCCACTGTCTCATCTTGCCATTTTGCTCCAAAGGTGGCAAATGTCCAACTCAGACAGTCTTTTCAAAAGTCCAGTCACACACAGTGAAGTTGCAGCTCGTTGGAAATGCACATCCATCCATCCAGTCATGATGATGCCATTTTTCTCCTTGCTGTCGCTGTCTTGCACAGCTGTTTGCTGCTGCTGCTGCTGCTGGACCTTTTCTTCACTGCTCAGGGTGCTGCTGTGAGCTCTTGAGATCCATCTCGTTGTTCTGGAACTGCATTTCTTGTCTTCAGGGAGAGATTCTTGGAGCTTGTGTTCTCAGGGTGACAAAGACATGGAAGTTAAGCTGTAAAACAATTCAGCCAAAACTTGGCTTGAATGTTTCTAATGGTGTTGACCTATAATTTTTCCCGACTGCTGAACGTGGAAAATTGATCCGGGTCTGCTCTTCACCTGCAAGTGACACACTGAGACATTTTGATCATTCTTCTCATTGCTTAAAACAACACGTCTCCCCCCTCTGGTTCTGAAAACTCCCCTTTCTTAAAAACCCAGAGAGATTGTAGTTGTTCTACACTGAAAATCACCAAACCCTCTTCCTATTTTTATTGCTTATTTTCATCAACAAGTCTGCAGAAGTCTTGTGTGTCCACTCTAGGGGAGCCGGTGGTCTGCAGTACCACCCTCTCCCGCTAGTTGGAAACAACTTTTACACACATTTCTACACTCCTCTCTTTTTTTTTTTTTTTCTTGTTTTTGTTCCCCATTTTCAACATTTTGAACCCCATTTTTCAGTTTTTTTTACACACACGTCAACTTTTTTTTTTTCACACAACCACTCTCTTTCATCTCACAACATACTTTTACTCAGTTCTTAACATACAATCACACATTGAGTTTTGTCCCTGGCCGCCCGGTGGGACGTCTGCCGCAGTCGCCTCTCAAGCCGCTAATCCGGCTCCGCTGACTGCCCCTGGAATCTAGATTCTCTATTACTGCACGAGGCGTCCCCCGTGAGGTTCCTTGCCTTCTACGGACCAAGGAACGAACACCGCCACCCCCAGTCTCCTTCGAAGAAGTTAGGATCTTTTAGAAGATGCTAGGGATGTCACTCCGTGATTCTACACGAAGACTCTCCGTGATTCTACACGAAGACTCCCTCGGAGCTCTTGCCCTGGAAGGTCGTAACACACCTTCTTGGGCTCCCCGAAGGCTGCAACACACTCACCTCCTCGGCCAGACACAAAACTCTCGTGACTTGTTACAAGTTAGCTATCACTCACCCATCTGCAGGGGTCCCCTCAAATCGATGGTCTCGGTGGTGACTGAAACACACGGCTCCGTGACTCCTCCATTTCCTTTGCTTCAACAGCCGGTAGGACAAAGGTACCTTTTCCCTCAGGGGTGATCAGCCCATCCACGGAACCGTTGTTCAGCGACCACACGGACCACCCTGCTCGCAGCGCCATTCTGTTGTGGAAGTTTTTTCCACTTAAATAAAGCCTGCAGACGAGCGGTGAGCGGTAGCTAACATTCTTTAATCCAGACACACAAAGACAACGGACAACCAAGCTTGTGGAGAGCCTGCATGTCCGCGGGACAGACGGTCAGCAGAGTTCTCACTGAGCCTAGCATGGCTCTCAGTTTAAATACCTTCTTCAGGAACAAAAGGCAGTACACATCTGTTTCACACCTTAAGGTTCACATTCCCTTGCTACCTCCCAGAGTCCTTGAAGAGACAAAAGACTCTTCCTGTGGAGTGGTCTGCCCTCCCCCAACTTCCCTCTTACAGTATGGGTGTCAGACATGAGAGAGTGATATTAGGCCCCTTATGCCAAAATATTCATGAGCTTTTTGAGTGATAGGTTGAAATGAATTATTCATGAGCTCCGGAAGTAATAACGGAAGTAATTAAAATATGATATTCATAAAAATATGATATTCATAAAAAATATGATTTTCATAAAATTATGATATTCATCCAAAATATACTAGTTCATAGCTCATTGCTTTTTCTTCCCTCAAAAACCTACTAATTGATTATTTAGAAAGATTTATTTTATATCAAATAGCATTCTTTTATTTTTAAGCTATTAAAAAAGTTTTTACTTTTTTATGCTTAAAAAACGCCATCTACTGGTGGGTCAGCGCATGAGCGCACAGGGCGCGCGCCCGCGCCTGTGTCTCTAGGCGCGCCCGTGAGCGCGCCTCTCTCTGCATCGGGCCTGTGTGTTTCTGGGACCGTGCTTGTCTGTGAAAATGTGTTAAACCAGTATAAATGTGCTTAGTTAAACTTGTGCTTTGTAACGTTCAGTATGGGCAGACATACAGGGTGTATGCCTTTGGGGAAAACTTTATTTCAATTTATATGCATTTGTTTAATCCGAACAAGGAGATTTAAAATCAAACTCAGAATCGCAAAAAACTCTCGCAATCCCCGTTGCTCCCACCCCGAGCATAAACGCGCCGCTGCTCCCAACATAAAAAACTTTCTCAAAAAACTATTTTCTCCCAAAAAACGCTCCCACCCCGAGCATAAACGCACCGCTGCTCCCAAACCCCGATCCTTAGGCAAATAAGCAGGAAACCTCCTGAAAAACCCTCCGCGTTTTTCTCCAAAAACCCCAAGAATAACTAGTAGGGAACCCACCCTCGTATACCCAAATCCTTATATTCGATAACAGGGGGAAAAATCCTGAAAAACCCTTAGTCTTTTTTCTTCAAAAACCAGCCCTCTCACTAGCTCCGTGTAAAATTAAGCGCAGAGTCTAAGTTCTACCTCGCTCTTACTCGACCCACAACCGCGCTCAGCGCACAATGTTTCCTTCTTGTTCGCTCCCTGGCTCAGCTCACGAATGCTCTATACCTAGTTTGAAAATTTGCGCAGCAGACCAACTCCTCCTCCCAGGTGTACCTAACTGCCCCGCTGCCAATAACATAACAAAGGGGCGGCTCCACTCGCACCCCCGGTTAGCCAATCGCACTCAGCTCGGATTTTTATGATCTCCCGCAGAGGTTAAGACTTGCTTCGGTCTCTCACAAGCCATCTGACTTCGGAAGCATGGACAGCTGGCTCTCACTCAGGTTAAATAATTTAACATTTAGGCCTAAATGTAACTCTTCTTTTCTACCGGAAAAAAAACCCTATGCAAGAGAGATTCAGATTTTGGGGCTATGCCTTCAGCCTAAGAGAGAGCAAAATCTTTTTCTATCAGCTAAAAGCAGGTGAAAGTTTTGGTCCGCTCACACCGCGGATCGCCTTTACTTTGTCTAATTGGGGTGTTTTGAGCCTCATCGCGACGGGCGAAGTGCAGAAGAGCCTGCGAGAAACGAGCTCGCAACAACTGCGAACCAGGGATCATCAACAACTGCCGTTGCTTTCCCTATGTGCATATCAATCGGTAAGTGTTAATCTTCCTGTCTAACTACATTTTTGCATTTTCCTTTTGACCATTCTCTCAATCCTTTCATTTAAGAAAAAATATATAACAATGGTTTGTAACACGTACAATACACCATCCATCCATTCGCTTCCACTTATCCTTTTTCAGGCTGCTGGAGCCTATCCCACGTACAATACACTTTAAAAATATATATAAGCTCAAGTTTAACTCCCGTGAAAGCTTATACATTACATGTCTACATCACCTATCATTTCCTCATTAGGTATCATTTTATGCTCCTTTGATATTTTGCTAGTTTGCGTCTTTTTGTTTTTCTTTATATTTTTAGACTCTGATTTAAGCCAGATGTGTTAACCTGATCCCTGCGAAACACCAGCTCTGCGTGGATTTTGACCGCGAGTGACCGGATGTTGTTTCCAGCCTGAGGTTGCCTGAAATGCCGTGAGGCTTGTTTGAAAGATTGCGCCCGAGACCAACTCCGCCTCCAAGGCGTGCCTACCTTTAGCTGCCACCAGTGAGATATCAGAGCCGGGCTCCACATATCCAATCAGGAGCACGAGCAAGACAGCTTTTGCAGACTCTCCAGAAATATACAAGTCCTTACCAACTGCTCTGCAACCCAGTGTTTCTGGTTCCCTCACCAACATCGCTTTTTGAGATATTTTTTATGAACCACCAAAAAAGCAATTTTACCCCCCAGTACAGAAGACTGGATCTGAGGGCAGCAGCGGGGACAAATGATTGTAATGAAGCGACGGACACTTCATGGCTGGTCTTAGATATTCGTGAGTTATTGTGTCTTATGGTGAAAAGTACATAGTTTTGCAAGAGGCATGCAAGCACTGTAGAAAAAGTAATCATAAAACGGTTTTTGTGAACACTTTGCTCCCTATGTTATGCTTTAAAAAATGTGATACATGTAATGTGATCATCAAAGAACATGATTTTTTTTTTACTTTTATTCTTATGCTTTTAAAGTGTGTCAGATTATCTTAAAACACTTATTTGTATGTTATAATGATTTTCTTACACCATGTGTAATTTTTTAGACACCTTGTTCATTGTATCAATGTGTAAATATGTATCTTTGATAAATAAATAACATATTTAATCTTGTATTTGTGTACTTTCTGGTGATTCAATAAAAAATTAGTCACATATCGCTCTGATAAACACAGATGTCTGAAAGAAATGTTTGATGGAACAAAGGAAACAAGTGTCTTGCTGCTAAACTTTTAAGTCACCATGGTTTAAATGAGAAAATGCCACTAGGAAACTAGCAGCCCTATGTCTTTATGTAAAACATGAAAAACTCCATATCAGTGATATCTACAAAGGTGTACTCATTTCTTTGTTATGGTACTTTACTGTTCCAATGAAACGAAAGAAAATCTCATTTTTAAAGTACATTTTTAGCCATCCTGACCTATTTTCAGGGACAACAATGTTGATGTTAGACTGTGTTTTAAATCAGGTTTTGATCTTAAACTAACTATCACAGCACTGATTTTACTGATTACAGTTGTAATCTCAATTAGAATCCCAAACTGGCTTTTCTCCAGTCAGTGTTATGGTGAAATTTAACTTGTTCTTTTTGTGTAATTGCACATGGCCCACCACAGGACCCCTTAGTAAGCTGTACAGCACAAGTTTTCAATTCACTTTTGTCTGTAAAACTTCACAGTATGAGAAGTTACAGCACAGTTTCTCCAAATGTGTGCTTCTTTTTCAGTCAGCGTGCTTTTAGAGCATCTACATTAGCTCATGTAATAAAAGTACAATCAGTAAGTGTACTTTAACTTTTGAGATTCCGAGTGACTCTTGCTTAGATCATGTTAACTATTTCATGAACCTTTTTTTTGTATAATGCATCAAACCTGCTCAATTCAGTTTATTTTCAATTTATTTCAACTAATCTAGAGACAAGGATCTCCTTTTTTCACCTTCTGTGATGCATTTACTTCTTACACCTTAATCTAGATGTTAGTGTTCTCAAAGTTAACATGTCTCATGTTACCATCATGTATTTCTAAAACCCCGCCTCAGTCTATGCCCTATAGACTCTCACATGGAAACACCATTGATCTAGATATTCACAAATTTCATCAGGACATCTCTAACATCTAAAGTTTTTGTTTTTTTATGTTTTACATAAAAAAAAAACCCTTTAGATTTTCAAATGAAAGCAAAGTGACATGCAAGGATATTTTTCTTTAGTGATGTTGCTTCAGCAATCTCAAATACTAATTATTCTGGGAATTTTTATGGTCAAACTATGTGATTTTCCAAATGTGTGTTTGTGTGTGTGTGGAGTAAAATGACCTTCTTCTTATGATGTCACCACGAATCATTCAGGATTAACAACACAAATTGTTTCGACAGCAGAAACAGTCTGTCTTATAGTTCTCACACGTTACCGCTAGTTTTTACAAACACAGTCTTCTTCAGGTCTGTTTATGTAGCTTTTATGAAACTGATTTTCCATAGTACAAGTAGAATGTAATTTTTCTTTGCTCTCCAGTATAAATGCAATAATTTGCAGCCTTTTTATTGAAACTGTCACAAATGTAACACTCAATGCCTAAAACAGAGTTGATCCATGTTTCTATGAACAATGCTTCATATATAAACAGCTCTGAAAATATCTTCTTCTTTTTTTCAAGTAATGTAGGACAGGATCTCTCACTCTCTGTGTCTCAAAAAAACCCAACCAAACTGGCAATCACCACTAAACAAATGGAAGTAGTTTATGGCTTTTTTATCAGCTGCATTCACCATGTAACACTGGGATGTTAGATTCCTTTACCAGTCAGTGTTGTTAGCCCCAACCCCCAGGCCCCAGGTCTCTGAGCTCTAACCCTGGCTGCCAAATGTCCCCCTGAGGCCTTTGTGCCTTTTTACCACCAGACTAAGTTTGTAGTCCTATCTACTAATATTATTTTATTTTTTATTATAGCACAAGGTTCAGATAGGTTACTACTTTGACTTCCTCAATTTGAGCACATTTCTGACCCGATACTTTATCAAACTTGTACTCGGGTGTTTTTGACACTAGCAGCTGTACTTCTACTTAAGTAAAAATTGCCTGCAATTTTGCCACCTCAGTTGCCACTTTTCTGGAGTTTGTACAGTTTTTATATTGAAACGTTCAACATTTTACGTGTTATCCTTGATCACAGTACTAAACAAGTTAACTTTCTTGACTTCAAAGTAACCCAAAAAAGAAACTATATGTCCAGTTCTCTTTACTCCAAACCTGGTTTAAGGCTATGATGTTGTTGTGATATGGCCATACAAATAATATTAAATTGAATTAATCTTAAGAAAAATATGGTTGCTTCATGGCTACCTGTTCAGAGAATTTGCAGGCTTTTATGGAAACTGTCACAATGTAACACTCACACTGTCAAAAACAGGGTTGATCCATGTTTCTATGAACACTGATTCATATAGCAACAGGTCTGAAAAATCTTTTTTTAATGCAGGACAGGATCTCTGTGTCTCTAAAAACCCAACCAAACTGGCAATCACCTCTAAACAAATGGAAGTAGTTTATGGCTCTTCATCACCTGCAACACCATGTAACACCTAGATGTTAGACTCATTTACCATCACATTTTCAAGTTTTTATGTGTTATCCTTGATCACAGTTCTAAAAAAGTTAACTTTCTTGACATCAAAGTAATCCAAAAAAGCAACTATATGTCCAGTTCTCTTTTACTCCAAACCTACTGATCGGAAAACATTATGTCATGCTGGAAGTTTTCATCCTATCCACCTCGAAAACCAGTTTACCTGTAAGCCAACACATTAGACTTAAACAAATCTGTGAAATTCCAGAACAATATGCTTTGTGCAGTAGCAGTAGTACTAGAACTAGTAGCTAGTAGTCCTAGTATTGTTCGGCAACCAGGCTTCAAGAGCGATCACTCTTCTGGCTTGCAAATGGTGAAAACATGTCACAGTCTTAGCTGCAAATCAGAAGTGTTGGTAAATTTAAAAAAGGAGTTTAAACTTCAGGTTTGGCATAGACACAGACTTTATTAATGCCACACTCGGGAAATTCACATGTTACACATGATTTAACTCACCTGCTAAATCCCCAGAGCAATAACCCCATCAGCATCATTAGCCTGAGTGTTGATCCTCCAGGTGAGTGAGTGGAGGTGTGTGTGTGTGTGTGTGTGTGTGTGTGTGTGTGTGTGTGTGTGTGTGTGTGTGTGTGTGTGTGTGTGTGTGTGTGATCAGAGGTGAAGCTGCTTTCTACAAGGTCTCATCAACAACATCTTTAGAAACAAACATCAACAACCAGGAAGAGTCTAAAAGCTCTGAATATGAAACAGACCATTTACCAAACCCAACACTGAGCTCCTGCACACTGAAAAAAATAATCAGTGGGATAAACATAAAAAAATTATTGTAATCGGTTGCACGAAATTAAGTTATGTTTGGTTAACCTTAGCTTTTTATGTTATACCTGCACACATTTTTCTGGTAACATGAACATGACTTTTTTATGTTGTTGTTATGTTTTTCATTCCGGTCAAATATTTATAGAAACCACTTGTTTATCAGAGATGAACTTTTTGTGTTAATTGTATTGGACTACTATGTGTTATATTGACAAGATTATTTTATGGTAAGCATATTTTATTTTATAACAAATTTATAATATATAATATATAATATATAATATATAATTGAGTGTTCAATAAATAAAACTAAATTAAGGCTGATCTTACTGTATGTACTGTACACTTTCTCTTCAATCAAAGAAATAAGCAAAACATTTTTGAACAATGACCTGTATTTTTGAAAATACTACACAGTTGTAACAATGGACTTTCAAGTCAGGCGTCCAAAATATACATGAGTCATATTTGTACAATGCATCTCTTGAAAAACATTCCACAACATTCCTCAAAGTTATCTGCTGTAACCTGAATTCAACATTGTGGGGCCTTATGACATCACGCTAATGTAAAAAATAGTTTTTTAAATGTAAGAGCCATAAGGTAATATGGCAACAGGGGTGTAATTATTAAAATGACACAAAGAAGAGACTTAAAATAACATTATAACCCACAGGCACAAAACCAAGAGACCTAAACTGATTAGTATTGGCTTGCTTCTATCACTAAACATCACAATCACTAATACTAGACCATGCAATCTGTTTGTAGTGGTGCACCTTGGGAAAAAAATTGCAAACTGGTGAAATTGGTGCAAGGCACCATTTCCATTGAGAAAAATGGACATTCAAAGTTTGAATTTTTTTTTCAAAAGAGCCATGGCTTGAAAAGTGAACACTGCAGTAATAAAGGCCCCAAGTTGAAAAGTGCCAGAAAAATAAGTTTCACTATGTACTGCAACTTTACCAGTGCTGGCTTAAAAGAAAGGATGGTACATATTGAAAGAGGTAAACATGTTGTTCCCTCATCATAACTGGAAAACTGTTCAATCGTACAGTCTGGTCCTGAAAACCTGGGCCTTCTTTGAAAGGCTGTTCCTTTTGAGCTCCATAACCAGTTTCTATAATACCTCGAAGGTATACTTTTCCAGTGGGTAGGTGAGGTTCAAAGTGTACATTAGTCCAAACAGCACTGCAGCTGCTAGGGTATAGTTATCCAAATCCTGCCAGACTCTCTGGCCTTCAAGGACTATCCCGATGTCCTCAGGGCTGCCATTGGCATCTCTTGACTTTATGATGTAGATTCCCATTGTTGTTTCCTTAATAGATCGTTGGATAATGGCTTCATCTGTGGCCTAGAAAATGCAGAATTCCAAAATTTAATTAAACAGAACACTGGTCAAAGAACATTATACCAAATCTTATTTTAATCTGTGTCACTATTCCAAAAAATGTTAACATTAACACATTAGGTGAACAAAAATGGATTCATTACAGCATGTGATTTGAGTCCTCAGAATGCTTAAAAAGGTAATGCATTTCTGAAGTGAAATGGTAAATGGTAAATGGCCTGTATTTGTATAGCGCTTTTCTAGTCCCTAAGGACCCCAAAGCGCTTTACACAACCTGTCATCCACCCATTCATACACACATTCACACACTGGTGATGGCAAGCTACATGCAAAGAAGCAGAATACTGTCAGAGCATAGAGAGGTGTTCAACTATGAACTCCACACATAGTTCTAATGCAGGTAAAAGAAAAAAAAAACGCATCCATGGTAAATTGTGAAAATCCCAGGTGATTTTCAACATACTCCTGGCATAGAGTGACAAGCAGCATTTTGTTAAAATTATTATTTTCCCTAAAGTGTATACACAAATTATTTTTTTTCTTACCTGGGCCGTGGGCTCCAGAATGTTCTGAAGTCTTCTTCCTATTTGTCCTCCTCGCCTTTTGAAGACCTTTATTAGTTTGTCAGTACATCTATCTGCGAGAGTAATCTGGACTGCAGTGGCATGGTGGTAATGCGCTTAAACTTTGCATTTATCTAAAAAGAGAAGTTGCCACATAAAAATGCTGTCAGAATCTCAGATCTCACAAGGTTACATCCACACAAAGTTGTTATTTTTGTCATATTACTACTTATTAGCTATGGGTCCCATGTTGCTGAGCAGTTCCATAGTTGCCCTTACTTCCATACCACCCAAAGCCTGTTTGCAACCACAGCAGTTGCCTCCTTCTGGCCATTCTGCAGTTCTGCCAAATGACCCAGAAACTACATCTATTATTGTCATATACACATCAAGGTCTTTCATTAATACTTAGTTAAATTAGTTAATTTGACCTTTCCAGAAAATTTACCTTACAGAATGTGAGATAACATATGCAAATCTTCACTAGTAAATAAAATAATGTTATTAAAACCTTAACTGTAACACCTCTACGTAACAGCGCTAGAGAATTGTTCTGAAGCAACACCAATCTGCCCTTCAGCAGGGATAAGCACCATATATCGATACAGAAAAAATAAATTTAACATATGTATATTGTCATTTTTTTTAATCTCTTTAAGCCCTCCTCTCAGTCTCTCTATAAATCAGTTAAAATAATTTGTTGGGTTTTTGTGTGTCTTTAACATGTTATCAGTACATTACATTCACTGCCCCAGAACATGAAATAAAGCCCCACGTCATGCACTTCCTCGAACACACACACACACACACACTACCACGGCCCTGCTTGGGGGGCGGGGAGACGCCAAGTCGCGTCTCCTTTTTCCTTTTTCATGCTCTCAGGATGTATTTTGCATCATATAACACGAGGCTGTTCAACTGGGCTAAAACCTCATCTTTACAGCTTTGACTGGCAGCTGCAGTCACGGAGAAACTTGATTATCTCTGCTCGGGAATGGCAGATAGAGCGGGACGCTGAGAGGAGGTCCGGCGAGCTTTTGCTTGCAGCAAGACCACCCCACAGAGGGACAAACAGCCCAGCCCGATTTATGGGACCTCCTTGTTGTCATGGCTACCAACAAGTCATTGCCTGACAAAAAATTATTTCCTATGTTTCCCTGTCTTTTTTTTTTTTTTTTTTTTTTAATTTATTTTTATGTCAAATATCTTTACATATCTTGCTAGATAGAATTCCTTGAACAGGGTTTACAAACGCCTTTTCCTCTTTGTCCACTTAAAATATCTTTACACAACTACTCTTAGATTTCTTGCAAGATCTGCTGTCCTTTTGCCCACATTACTCTTAAAAACAACAACACACATTTTTAATGTCAACCACATTTTGGAACTAGATAAATAAAGCGCATATATAAAAGTCACTACCAAACACTCATTGCGGCTTCTGCCTTCTTATAGGAATGTTGTTGTTTGTGGCTCCAGATGACTTGATTTCCAACCCTGTGTCCCAGACTGCCGGGGCAGACCGTGTGGAGTGAGTAGAGGACCCAAGAGCAGACAGAGCTGAGGACACAAAACTGGACTTGACAAAAAGCGAGCCTTTATTATGGCTGATAACAGAAGGCAAAAACAAAAGCTAAGACGAGTGCAGGCAAGACAACTAAACTGAAAAACAGACTAAGAAAAACCCATGAAACTGTGATAAAGCTATGAAACTTTGAGACTTAATTCTATGACTGTGACTATGAGAACTGTGACGACTATGACCAGACATAACATGGGAAGGTTACACAGACGACGCGACCCAGACTGAATGAAACACGGAGACTAAATACACATAGGCGATGATGAAGGGAAGTGGCCACACATGGGAGCACAGCTGACACACATAACCTAATGACAGGACAGGGGAAGTGAAACTAAATGCAATGAACAAAGAACAGAGGACTCTTACAAAATAAAACAGGAAACATGATGAGACAGACCAAACAACATGGGCTGGACAACATGAGACGTGGAACACAAAGGGCAAATGAGACTAAGATCCAGGGGAAGGGCAAATGAGGAGATCCAATAAACAGAACTAAGGCTGAACAACTTAGGGGTTTAAGAGAGCTAGATGAATGATGAACAATAAATGATGAACAATAAATGACAAAACACAAAGACTCAAGTTTTAACTAATAATGCAAAAACAAGAACTTAACATATTCCCATACTAAAAACAGAAATACACAATATATAATGAACTCAAAATGCTGGGTCACAGACCTAGCCATGACACCCTGTTGGAGTAGTGGTTCAATAAGCCATCCGTTTGTCAAATAAGTCAGTTGTTCCTTGCTGCCTAGAACAAACTTATTGTTGTACTAGGAAGCAAAAACTTTTCTGTGATTAATCTGGCAGATTTGAGGTTTTTGTTTTAGTGATAGATTGATTCTGCCAGTTAAGTTTGTGCTGTTTTTCCCTTTCTAAGAGAGAGAGAGTTTTTCTATAGGTGGACATGTCTGGAATTGGGCCTAATGTTTGTGTAACAGTGCACTTAGAGAAAACCTGTCAGGTGTCAGCCCTCTGGTGATGATGTTTTGTGTGTTGATGATTTAATAGTCGGCTCTCTTTTAAGCAGGCCTGCCAGATTGGAATTAAAAGCGCTATAAAATCTGTCATTGAGAGCAAATATACGGTGAGCTTGTCCAGATTACAATGGGCTTCGGAGCAAATTCGGCAACGCTCACTTCTGCTGTTTCAGCATGACACACGTTAGGTCGTTGATTGATATCATGCCTTGTATGGTGTCAGAAAGTGACACACACACACACACACACACACACACACACACACACACACACACACACACACACACACACACACACACAAACCTACAGCAGGTTTCCAAGCAGGGATTCCGGGTAGCAGGAAGGCTTTGGCTTGGCAAGCCGTCCAACATTGGCAGTGGCATTTTGTGAAAGGCAATAAAAAAAAAACCCCAGCTAGGTTTCCATGTGTAATTTGTGTGGAACAATATTGCACAAGAAACGTAATAGCTATTTTAGAGACCCCCCCCCCCCCCCCCCAAAAAAAAAGAAGGACAAGAAAAGATAAATGTCCTTTTTTTTCCTGTTTTCTGTGGCCGGTCGTTTGGCGTAAGGCGTATGACGGAGCGCTCTGAACATGAGCGCCCCGAGTTCGAACCCCTCACGGACTCGCTGCCACGGCCCTGCTTGGGGGGTGGGGAGACGCCAAGTCGCGTCTCCTTTTTCCTTTTTCATGCTCTCAGGATGTATTTTGCATCATATAACACGAGGCTGTTCAACTGGGCTAAAACCTCATCTTTACAGCTTTGACTGGCAGCTGCAGTCACGGAGAAACTTGATTATCTCTGCTCGGGAATGGCAGATAGAGCGGGACGCTGAGAGGAGGTCCGGCGAGCTTTTGCTTGCAGCAAGACCACCCCACAGAGGGACAAACAGCCCAGCCCGATTTATGGGACCTCCTTGTTGTCATGGCTACCAACAAGTCATTGCCTGACAAAAAATTATTTCCTATGTTTCCCTGTCTTTTTTTTATTTATTTATTTATTTATTTTTATGTCAAATATCTTTACATATCTTGCTAGATAGAATTCCTTGAACAGGGTTTACAAACGCCTTTTCCTCTTTGTCCACTTAAAATATCTTTACACAACTACTCTTAGATTTCTTGCAAGATCTGCTGTCCTTTTGCCCACATTACTCTTAAAAACAACAACACACATTTTTAACGTCAACCACATTTTGGAACTAGATAAATAAAGCGCATATATAAAAGTCACTACCAAAAACTCATTGCGGCTTCTGCCTTCTTATAGGAATGTTGTTGTTTGTGGCTCCAGATGACTTGATTTCCAACCCTGTGTCCCAGACTGCCGGGGCAGACCGTGTGGAGTGAGTAGAGGACCCAAGAGCAGACAGAGCTGAGGACACAAAACTGGACTTGACAAAAAGCGAGCCTTTATTATGGCTGATAACAGAAGGCAAAAACAAAAGCTAAGACGAGTGCAGGCAAGACAACTAAACTGAAAAACAGACTAAGAAAAACCCATGAAACTGTGATAAAGCTATGAAACTTTGAGACTTAACTCTATGACTGTGACTATGAGAACTGTGACGACTATGACCACACATAACATGGGAAGGTTACACAGACGACGCGACCCAGACTGAATGAAACACGGAGACTAAATACACATAGGCGATGATGAATGGAAGTGGCCACACATGGGAGCACAGCTGACACACATAAGCTAATGACAGGACAGGGGAAGTGAAACTAAATGCAATGAACAAAGAACAGAGGACTCTTACAAAATAAAACAGGAAACATGATGAGACAGACCAAACAACATGGGCTGGACAACATGAGACGTGGAACACAAAGGGCAAATGAGACTAAGATCCAGGGGAAGGGCAAATGAGGAGATCCAATAAACAGAACTAAGGCTGAACAACTTAGGGGTTTAAGAGAGCTAGATGAATGATGAACAATAAATGATGAACAATAAATGACAAAACACAAAGACTCAAGTTTTAACTAATAATGCAAAAACAAGAACTTAACATATTCCCATACTAAAAACAGAAATACACAATATATAATGAACTCAAAATGCTGGGTCACAGACCCAGCCATGACACCCTGTTGGAGTAGTGGTTCAATAAGCCATCCGTTTGTCAAATAAGTCAGTTGTTCCTTGCTGCCTAGAACAAACTTATTGTTGTACTAGGAAGCAAAAACTTTTCTGTGATTAATCTGGCAGATTTGAGGTTTTTGTTTTAGTGATAGATTGATTCTGCCAGTTAAGTTTGTGCTGTTTTTCCCTTTCTAAGAGAGAGAGAGTTTTTCTATAGGTGGACATGTCTGGAATTGGGCCTAATGTTTGTGTAACAGTGCACTTAGAGAAAACCTGTCAGGTGTCAGCCCTCTGGTGATGATGTTTTGTGTGTTGATGATTTAATAGTCGGCTCTCTTTTAAGCAGGCCTGCCAGATTGGAATTAAAAGCGCTATAAAATCTGTCATTGAGAGCAAATATACGGTGAGCTTGTCCAGATTACAATGGGCTTCGGAGCAAATTCGGCAACGCTCACTTCTGCTGTTTCAGCATGACACACGTTAGGTCGTTGATTGATATCATGCCTTGTATGGTGTCAGAAAGTCACACACACACACACACACACACACACACACACACACACACACACACACAAACCTACAGCAGGTTTCCAAGCAGGGATTCCGGGTAGCAGGAAGGCTTTGGCTTGGCAAGCCGTCCAACATTGGCAGTGGCATTTTGTGAAAGGCAATAAAAAAAAAACCCCAGCTAGGTTTCCATGTGTAATTTGTGTGGAACAATATTGCACAAGAAACGTAATAGCTATTTTAGAGACCCCCCCCCCCCAAAAAAAAAGAAGGACAAGAAAAGATAAATGTCCTTTTTTTTCCTGTTTTCTGTGGCCGGTCGTTTGGCGTAAGGCGTATGACGGAGCGCTCTGAACATGAGCGCCCCGAGTTCGAACCCCTCAAGGACTCGCTGCCACGGCCCTGCTTGGGGGGCGGGGAGACGCCAAGTCGCGTCTCCTTTTTCCTTTTTCATGCTCTCAGGATGTATTTTGCATCATATAACACGAGGCTGTTCAACTGGGCTAAAACCTCATCTTTACAGCTTTGACTGGCAGCTGCAGTCACGGAGAAACTTGATTATCTCTGCTCGGGAATGGCAGATAGAGCGGGACGCTGAGAGGAGGTCCGGCGAGCTTTTGCTTGCAGCAAGACCACCCCACAGAGGGACAAACAGCCCAGCCCGATTTATGGGACCTCCTTGTTGTCATGGCTACCAACAAGTCATTGCCTGACAAAAAATTATTTCCTATGTTTCCCTGTCTTTTTTTTTTTTTTTTTTTAATTTATTTATTTTTATGTCAAATATCTTTACATATCTTGCTAGATAGAATTCCTTGAACAGGGTTTACAAACGCCTTTTCCTCTTTGTCCACTTAAAATATCTTTACACAACTACTCTTAGATTTCTTGCAAGATCTGCTGTCCTTTTGCCCACATTACTCTTAAAAACAACAACACACATTTTTAATGTCAACCACATTTTGGAACTAGATAAATAAAGCGCATATATAAAAGTCACTACCAAACACTCATTGCGGCTTCTGCCTTCTTATAGGAATGTTGTTGTTTGTGGCTCCAGATGACTTGATTTCCAACCCTGTGTCCCAGACTGCCGGGGCAGACCGTGTGGAGTGAGTAGAGGACCCAAGAGCAGACAGAGCTGAGGACACAAAACTGGACTTGACAAAAAGCGAGCCTTTATTATGGCTGATAACAGAAGGCAAAAACAAAAGCTAAGACGAGTGCAGGCAAGACAACTAAACTGAAAAACAGACTAAGAAAAACCCATGAAACTGTGATAAAGCTATGAAACTTTGAGACTTAATTCTATGACTGTGACTATGAGAACTGTGACGACTATGACCAGACATAACATGGGAAGGTTACACAGACGACGCGACCCAGACTGAATGAAACACGGAGACTAAATACACATAGGCGATGATGAAGGGAAGTGGCCACACATGGGAGCACAGCTGACACACATAAGCTAATGACAGGACAGGGGAAGTGAAACTAAATGCAATGAACAAAGAACAGAGGACTCTTACAAAATAAAACAGGAAACATGATGAGACAGACCAAACAACATGGGCTGGACAACATGAGACGTGGAACACAAAGGGCAAATGAGACTAAGATCCAGGGGAAGGGCAAATGAGGAGATCCAATAAACAGAACTAAGGCTGAACAACTTAGGGGTTTAAGAGAGCTAGATGAATGATGAACAATAAATGATGAACAATAAATGACAAAACACAAAGACTCAAGTTTTAACTAATAATGCAAAAACAAGAACTTAACATATTCCCATACTAAAAACAGAAATACACAATATATAATGAACTCAAAATGCTGGGTCACAGACCCAGCCATGACACCCTGTTGGAGTAGTGGTTCAATAAGCCATCCGTTTGTCAAATAAGTCAGTTGTTCCTTGCTGCCTAGAACAAACTTATTGTTGTACTAGGAAGCAAAAACTTTTCTGTGATTAATCTGGCAGATTTGAGGTTTTTGTTTTAGTGATAGATTGATTCTGCCAGTTAAGTTTGTGCTGTTTTTCCCTTTCTAAGAGAGAGAGAGTTTTTCTATAGGTGGACATGTCTGGAATTGGGCCTAATGTTTGTGTAACAGTGCACTTAGAGAAAACCTGTCAGGTGTCAGCCCTCTGGTGATGATGTTTTGTGTGTTGATGATTTAATAGTCGGCTCTCTTTTAAGCAGGCCTGCCAGATTGGAATTAAAAGCGCTATAAAATCTGTCATTGAGAGCAAATATACGGTGAGCTTGTCCAGATTACAATGGGCTTCGGAGCAAATTCGGCAACGCTCACTTCTGCTGTTTCAGCATGACACACGTTAGGTCGTTGATTGATATCATGCCTTGTATGGTGTCAGAAAGTGACACACACACACACACACACACACACACACACACACACACACACACACACACACACACACACACAAACCTACAGCAGGTTTCCAAGCAGGGATTCCGGGTAGCAGGAAGGCTTTGGCTTGGCAAGCCGTCCAACATTGGCAGTGGCATTTTGTGAAAGGCAATAAAAAAAAAACCCCAGCTAGGTTTCCATGTGTAATTTGTGTGGAACAATATTGCACAAGAAACGTAATAGCTATTTTAGAGACCCCCCCCCCCCCCCCCCCCCAAAAAAAAAAGAAGGACAAGAAAAGATAAATGTCCTTTTTTTTCCTGTTTTCTGTGGCCGGTCGTTTGGCGTAAGGCGTATGACGGAGCGCTCTGAACATGAGCGCCCCGAGTTCGAACCTCTCACGGACTCGCTGCCACGGCCCTGCTTGGGGGGTGGGGAGACGCCAAGTCGCGTCTCCTTTTTCCTTTTTCATGCTCTCAGGATGTATTTTGCATCATATAACACGAGGCTGTTCAACTGGGCTAAAACCTCATCTTTACAGCTTTGACTGGCAGCTGCAGTCACGGAGAAACTTGATTATCTCTGCTCGGGAATGGCAGATAGAGCGGGACGCTGAGAGGAGGTCCGGCGAGCTTTTGCTTGCAGCAAGACCACCCCACAGAGGGACAAACAGCCCAGCCCGATTTATGGGACCTCCTTGTTGTCATGGCTACCAACAAGTCATTGCCTGACAAAAAATTATTTCCTATGTTTCCCTGTCTTTTTTTTATTTATTTATTTATTTATTTTTATGTCAAATATCTTTACATATCTTGCTAGATAGAATTCCTTGAACAGGGTTTACAAACGCCTTTTCCTCTTTGTCCACTTAAAATATCTTTACACAACTACTCTTAGATTTCTTGCAAGATCTGCTGTCCTTTTGCCCACATTACTCTTAAAAACAACAACACACATTTTTAACGTCAACCACATTTTGGAACTAGATAAATAAAGCGCATATATAAAAGTCACTACCAAAAACTCATTGCGGCTTCTGCCTTCTTATAGGAATGTTGTTGTTTGTGGCTCCAGATGACTTGATTTCCAACCCTGTGTCCCAGACTGCCGGGGCAGACCGTGTGGAGTGAGTAGAGGACCCAAGAGCAGACAGAGCTGAGGACACAAAACTGGACTTGACAAAAAGCGAGCCTTTATTATGGCTGATAACAGAAGGCAAAAACAAAAGCTAAGACGAGTGCAGGCAAGACAACTAAACTGAAAAACAGACTAAGAAAAACCCATGAAACTGTGATAAAGCTATGAAACTTTGAGACTTAACTCTATGACTGTGACTATGAGAACTGTGACGACTATGACCACACATAACATGGGAAGGTTACACAGACGACGCGACCCAGACTGAATGAAACACGGAGACTAAATACACATAGGCGATGATGAAGGGAAGTGGCCACACATGGGAGCACAGCTGACACACATAAGCTAATGACAGGACAGGGGAAGTGAAACTAAATGCAATGAACAAAGAACAGAGGACTCTTACAAAATAAAACAGGAAACATGATGAGACAGACCAAACAACATGGGCTGGACAACATGAGACGTGGAACACAAAGGGCAAATGAGACTAAGATCCAGGGGAAGGGCAAATGAGGAGATCCAATAAACAGAACTAAGGCTGAACAACTTAGGGGTTTAAGAGAGCTAGATGAATGATGAACAATAAATGATGAACAATAAATGACAAAACACAAAGACTCAAGTTTTAACTAATAATGCAAAAACAAGAACTTAACATATTCCCATACTAAAAACAGAAATACACAATATATAATGAACTCAAAATGCTGGGTCACAGACCCAGCCATGACACCCTGTTGGAGTAGTGGTTCAATAAGCCATCCGTTTGTCAAATAAGTCAGTTGTTCCTTGCTGCCTAGAACAAACTTATTGTTGTACTAGGAAGCAAAAACTTTTCTGTGATTAATCTGGCAGATTTGAGGTTTTTGTTTTAGTGATAGATTGATTCTGCCAGTTAAGTTTGTGCTGTTTTTCCCTTTCTAAGAGAGAGAGAGTTTTTCTATAGGTGGACATGTCTGGAATTGGGCCTAATGTTTGTGTAACAGTGCACTTAGAGAAAACCTGTCAGGTGTCAGCCCTCTGGTGATGATGTTTTGTGTGTTGATGATTTAATAGTCGGCTCTCTTTTAAGCAGGCCTGCCAGATTGGAATTAAAAGCGCTATAAAATCTGTCATTGAGAGCAAATATATGGTGAGCTTGTCCAGATTACAATGGGCTTCGGAGCAAATTCGGCAACGCTCACTTCTGCTGTTTCAGCATGACACACGTTAGGTCGTTGATTGATATCATGCCTTGTATGGTGTCAGAAAGTGACACACACACACACACACACACACACACACACACACACACACACACACACACACACACACACACACACAAACAAACCTACAGCAGGTTTCCAAGCAGGGATTCCGGGTAGCAGGAAGGCTTTGGCTTGGCAAGCCGTCCAACATTGGCAGTGGCATTTTGTGAAAGGCAATAAAAAAAAACCCCCAGCTAGGTTTCCATGTGTAATTTGTGTGGAACAATATTGCACAAGAAACTTAATAGCTATTTTAGAGACCCCCCCCCCCCCCAAAAAAAAAGAAGGACAAGAAAAGATAAATGTCCTTTTTTTTCCTGTTTTCTGTGGCCGGTCGTTTGGCGTAAGGCGTATGACGGAGCGCTCTGAACATGAGCGCCCCGAGTTCGAACCCCTCACGGACTCGCTGCCACGGCCCTGCTTGGGGGGCGGGGAGACGCCAAGTCGCATCTCCTTTTTCCTTTTTCATGCTCTCAGGATGTATTTTGCATCATATAACACGAGGCTGTTCAACTGGGCTAAAACCTCATCTTTACAGCTTTGACTGGCAGCTGCAGTCACGGAGAAACTTGATTATCTCTGCTCGGGAATGGCAGATAGAGCGGGACGCTGAGAGGAGGTCCGGCGAGCTTTTGCTTGCAGCAAGACCACCCCACAGAGGGACAAACAGCCCAGCCCGATTTATGGGACCTCCTTGTTGTCATGGCTACCAACAAGTCATTGCCTGACAAAAAATTATTTCCTATGTTTCCCTGTCTTTTTTTTTTTTTATTTATTTATTTATTTATTTTTATGTCAAATATCTTTACATATCTTGCTAGATAGAATTCCTTGAACAGGGTTTACAAACGCCTTTTCCTCTTTGTCCACTTAAAATATCTTTACACAACTACTCTTAGATTTCTTGCAAGATCTGCTGTCCTTTTGCCCACATTACTCTTAAAAACAACAACACACATTTTTAATGTCAACCACATTTTGGAACTAGATAAATAAAGCGCATATATAAAAGTCACTACCAAACACTCATTGCGGCTTCTGCCTTCTTATAGGAATGTTGTTGTTTGTGGCTCCAGATGACTTGATTTCCAACCCTGTGTCCCAGACTGCCGGGGCAGACCGTGTGGAGTGAGTAGAGGACCCAAGAGCAGACAGAGCTGAGGACACAAAACTGGACTTGACAAAAAGCGAGCCTTTATTATGGCTGATAACAGAAGGCAAAAACAAAAGCTAAGACGAGTGCAGGCAAGACAACTAAACTGAAAAACAGACTAAGAAAAACCCATGAAACTGTGATAAAGCCTTGAAACTTTGAGACTTAATTCTATGACTGTGACTATGAGAACTGTGACGACTATGACCAGACATAACATGGGAAGGTTACACAGACGACGCGACCCAGACTGAATGAAACACGGAGACTAAATACACATAGGCGATGATGAAGGGAAGTGGCCACACATGGGAGCACAGCTGACACACATAAGCTAATGACAGGACAGGGGAAGTGAAACTAAATGCAATGAACAAAGAACAGAGGACTCTTACAAAATAAAACAGGAAACATGATGAGACAGACCAAACAACATGGGCTGGACAACATGAGACGTGGAACACAAAGGGCAAATGAGACTAAGATCCAGGGGAAGGGCAAATGAGGAGATCCAATAAACAGAACTAAGGCTGAACAACTTAGGGGTTTAAGAGAGCTAGATGAATGATGAACAATAAATGATGAACAATAAATGACAAAACACAAAGACTCAAGTTTTAACTAATAATGCAAAAACAAGAACTTAACATATTCCCATACTAAAAACAGAAATACACAATATATAATGAACTCAAAATGCTGGGTCACAGACCTAGCCATGACACCCTGTTGGAGTAGTGGTTCAATAAGCCATCCGTTTGTCAAATAAGTCAGTTGTTCCTTGCTGCCTAGAACAAACTTATTGTTGTACTAGGAAGCAAAAACTTTTCTGTGATTAATCTGGCAGATTTGAGGTTTTTGTTTTAGTGATAGATTGATTCTGCCAGTTAAGTTTGTGCTGTTTTTCCCTTTCTAAGAGAGAGAGAGTTTTTCTATAGGTGGACATGTCTGGAATTGGGCCTAATGTTTGTGTAACAGTGCACTTAGAGAAAACCTGTCAGGTGTCAGCCCTCTGGTGATGATGTTTTGTGTGTTGATGATTTAATAGTCGGCTCTCTTTTAAGCAGGCCTGCCAGATTGGAATTAAAAGCGCTATAAAATCTGTCATTGAGAGCAAATATACGGTGAGCTTGTCCAGATTACAATGGGCTTCGGAGCAAATTCGGCAACGCTCACTTCTGCTGTTTCAGCATGACACACGTTAGGTCGTTGATTGATATCATGCCTTGTATGGTGTCAGAAAGTGACACACACACACACACACATGTCTGGTTTGCTATCCTCGTGGGGACATCCCATTGACATATTGCTTTCCCTAGCCCCTTACCCTAACCCTAACCATTAAAAATGAATGCCTAACCCTAACCCTTACCCTAAACCTAACCATAACCTAATTGTAACCCTGACAGTAAAACCGCATTTTGAGTGTGAAAATTGCTTTCAACCCCGAGGGGACCTGGATTTTGGTCCCCACGGTGCAGAAAGTCCCCACCAGGATAGTAAAAGTCAGATTTTGGTCCCCACCAGGATAGTACGAACCCGTACACACACACACACACACACACACACACACACACACACACACACACACACAAACAAACCTACAGCAGGTTTCCAAGCAGGGATTCCGGGTAGCAGGAAGGCTTTGGCTTGGCAAGCCGTCCAACATTGGCAGTGGCATTTTGTGAAAGGCAATAAAAAAAAAACCCCAGCTAGGTTTCCATGTGTAATTTGTGTGGAACAATATTGCACAAGAAACTTAATAGCTATTTTAGAGACCCCCCCCCCCCAAAAAAAAGAAGGACAAGAAAAGATAAATGTCCTTTTTTTTCCTGTTTTCTGTGGCCGGTCGTTTGGCGTAAGGCGTATGACGGAGCGCTCTGAACATGAGCGCCCCGAGTTCGAACCCCTCACGGACTCGCTGCCACGGCCCTGCTTGGGGGGCGGGGAGACGCCAAGTCGCATCTCCTTTTTCCTTTTTCATGCTCTCAGGATGTATTTTGCATCATATAACACGAGGCTGTTCAACTGGGCTAAAACCTCATCTTTACAGCTTTGACTGGCAGCTGCAGTCACGGAGAAACTTGATTATCTCTGCTCGGGAATGGCAGATAGAGCGGGACGCTGAGAGGAGGTCCGGCGAGCTTTTGCTTGCAGCAAGACCACCCCACAGAGGGACAAACAGCCCAGCCCGATTTATGGGACCTCCTTGTTGTCATGGCTACCAACAAGTCATTGCCTGACAAAAAATTATTTCCTATGTTTCCCTGTCTTTTTTTTTTTTTATTTATTTATTTATTTATTTTTATGTCAAATATCTTTACATATCTTGCTAGATAGAATTCCTTGAACAGGGTTTACAAACGCCTTTTCCTCTTTGTCCACTTAAAATATCTTTACACAACTACTCTTAGATTTCTTGCAAGATCTGCTGTCCTTTTGCCCACATTACTCTTAAAAACAACAACACACATTTTTAATGTCAACCACATTTTGGAACTAGATAAATAAAGCGCATATATAAAAGTCACTACCAAACACTCATTGCGGCTTCTGCCTTCTTATAGGAATGTTGTTGTTTGTGGCTCCAGATGACTTGATTTCCAACCCTGTGTCCCAGACTGCCGGGGCAGACCGTGTGGAGTGAGTAGAGGACCCAAGAGCAGACAGAGCTGAGGACACAAAACTGGACTTGACAAAAAGCGAGCCTTTATTATGGCTGATAACAGAAGGCAAAAACAAAAGCTAAGACGAGTGCAGGCAAGACAACTAAACTGAAAAACAGACTAAGAAAAACCCATGAAACTGTGATAAAGCTATGAAACTTTGAGACTTAATTCTATGACTGTGACTATGAGAACTGTGACGACTATGACCAGACATAACATGGGAAGGTTACACAGACGACGCGACCCAGACTGAATGAAACACGGAGACTAAATACACATAGGCGATGATGAAGGGAAGTGGCCACACATGGGAGCACAGCTGACACACATAACCTAATGACAGGACAGGGGAAGTGAAACTAAATGCAATGAACAAAGAACAGAGGACTCTTACAAAATAAAACAGGAAACATGATGAGACAGACCAAACAACATGGGCTGGACAACATGAGACGTGGAACACAAAGGGCAAATGAGACTAAGATCCAGGGGAAGGGCAAATGAGGAGATCCAATAAACAGAACTAAGGCTGAACAACTTAGGGGTTTAAGAGAGCTAGATGAATGATGAACAATAAATGATGAACAATAAATGACAAAACACAAAGACTCAAGTTTTAACTAATAATGCAAAAACAAGAACTTAACATATTCCCATACTAAAAACAGAAATACACAATATATAATGAACTCAAAATGCTGGGTCACAGACCCAGCCATGACACCCTGTTGGAGTAGTGGTTCAATAAGCCATCCGTTTGTCAAATAAGTCAGTTGTTCCTTGCTGCCTAGAACAAACTTATTGTTGTACTAGGAAGCAAAAACTTTTCTGTGATTAATCTGGCAGATTTGAGGTTTTTGTTTTAGTGATAGATTGATTCTGCCAGTTAAGTTTGTGCTGTTTTTCCCTTTCTAAGAGAGAGAGAGTTTTTCTATAGGTGGACATGTCTGGAATTGGGCCTAATGTTTGTGTAACAGTGCACTTAGAGAAAACCTGTCAGGTGTCAGCCCTCTGGTGATGATGTTTTGTGTGTTGATGATTTAATAGTCGGCTCTCTTTTAAGCAGGCCTGCCAGATTGGAATTAAAAGCGCTATAAAATCTGTCATTGAGAGCAAATATACGGTGAGCTTGTCCAGATTACAATGGGCTTCGGAGCAAATTCGGCAACGCTCACTTCTGCTGTTTCAGCATGACACACGTTAGGTCGTTGATTGATATCATGCCTTGTATGGTGTCAGAAAGTGACACACACACACACACACACACACACATGTCTGGTTTGCTATCCTCGTGGGGACATCCCATTGACATAATGCTTTCCCTAGCCCCTTACCCTAACCCTAACCATTAAAAATGAATGCCTAACCCTAACCCTTACCCTAAACCTAACCATAACCTAATTGTAACCCTGACAGTAAAACCGCATTTTGAGTGTGAAAATTGCTTTCAACCCCGAGGGGACCTGGATTTTGGTCCCCACGGTGCAGAAAGTCCCCACCAGGATAGTAAAAGTCAGATTTTGGTCCCCACCAGGATAGTACGAACCCGTACACACACACACACACACACACACACACACACACACACACACACACACACAAACAAACCTACAGCAGGTTTCCAAGCAGGGATTCCGGGTAGCAGGAAGGCTTTGGCTTGGCAAGCCGTCCAACATTGGCAGTGGCATTTTGTGAAAGGCAATAAAAAAAAAACCCCAGCTAGGTTTCCATGTGTAATTTGTGTGGAACAATATTGCACAAGAAACTTAATAGCTATTTTAGAGACCCCCCCCCCCCCCCCAAAAAAAAAGAAGGACAAGAAAAGATAAATGTCCTTTTTTTTCCTGTTTTCTGTGGCCGGTCGTTTGGCGTAAGGCGTATGACGGAGCGCTCTGAACATGAGCGCCCCGAGTTCGAACCCCTCACGGACTCGCTGCCACGGCCCTGCTTGGGGGGCGGGGAGACGCCAAGTCGCATCTCCTTTTTCCTTTTTCATGCTCTCAGGATGTATTTTGCATCATATAACACGAGGCTGTTCAACTGGGCTAAAACCTCATCTTTACAGCTTTGACTGGCAGCTGCAGTCACGGAGAAACTTGATTATCTCTGCTCGGGAATGGCAGATAGAGCGGGACGCTGAGAGGAGGTCCGGCGAGCTTTTGCTTGCAGCAAGACCACCCCACAGAGGGACAAACAGCCCAGCCCGATTTATGGGACCTCCTTGTTGTCATGGCTACCAACAAGTCATTGCCTGACAAAAAATTATTTCCTATGTTTCCCTGTCTTTTTTTTTATTTATTTATTTATTTATTTATTTTTATGTCAAATATCTTTACATATCTTGCTAGATAGAATTCCTTGAACAGGGTTTACAAACGCCTTTTCCTCTTTGTCCACTTAAAATATCTTTACACAACTACTCTTAGATTTCTTGCAAGATCTGCTGTCCTTTTGCCCACATTACTCTTAAAAACAACAACACACATTTTTAATGTCAACCACATTTTGGAACTAGATAAATAAAGCGCATATATAAAAGTCACTACCAAACACTCATTGCGGCTTCTGCCTTCTTATAGGAATGTTGTTGTTTGTGGCTCCAGATGACTTGATTTCCAACCCTGTGTCCCAGACTGCCGGGGCAGACCGTGTGGAGTGAGTAGAGGACCCAAGAGCAGACAGAGCTGAGGACACAAAACTGGACTTGACAAAAAGCGAGCCTTTATTATGGCTGATAACAGAAGGCAAAAACAAAAGCTAAGACGAGTGCAGGCAAGACAACTAAACTGAAAAACAGACTAAGAAAAACCCATGAAACTGTGATAAAGCTATGAAACTTTGAGACTTAATTCTATGACTGTGACTATGAGAACTGTGACGACTATGACCACACATAACATGGGAAGGTTACACAGACGACGCGACCCAGACTGAATGAAACACGGAGACTAAATACACATAGGCGATGATGAAGGGAAGTGGCCACACATGGGAGCACAGCTGACACACATAAGCTAATGACAGGACAGGGGAAGTGAAACTAAATGCAATGAACAAAGAACAGAGGACTCTTACAAAATAAAACAGGAAACATGATGAGACAGACCAAACAACATGGGCTGGACAACATGAGACGTGGAACACAAAGGGCAAATGAGACTAAGATCCAGGGGAAGGGCAAATGAGGAGATCCAATAAACAGAACTAAGGCTGAACAACTTAGGGGTTTAAGAGAGCTAGATGAATGATGAACAATAAATGATGAACAATAAATGACAAAACACAAAGACTCAAGTTTTAACTAATAATGCAAAAACAAGAACTTAACATATTCCCATACTAAAAACAGAAATACACAATATATAATGAACTCAAAATGCTGGGTCACAGACCCAGCCATGACACCCTGTTGGAGTAGTGGTTCAATAAGCCATCCGTTTGTCAAATAAGTCAGTTGTTCCTTGCTGCCTAGAACAAACTTATTGTTGTACTAGGAAGCAAAAACTTTTCTGTGATTAATCTGGCAGATTTGAGGTTTTTGTTTTAGTGATAGATTGATTCTGCCAGTTAAGTTTGTGCTGTTTTTCCCTTTCTAAGAGAGAGAGAGTTTTTCTATAGGTGGACATGTCTGGAATTGGGCCTAATGTTTGTGTAACAGTGCACTTAGAGAAAACCTGTCAGGTGTCAGCCCTCTGGTGATGATGTTTTGTGTGTTGATGATTTAATAGTCGGCTCTCTTTTAAGCAGGCCTGCCAGATTGGAATTAAAAGCGCTATAAAATCTGTCATTGAGAGCAAATATACGGTGAGCTTGTCCAGATTACAATGGGCTTCGGAGCAAATTCGGCAACGCTCACTTCTGCTGTTTCAGCATGACACACGTTAGGTCGTTGATTGATATCATGCCTTGTATGGTGTCAGAAAGTGACACACACACACACACACACACACACATGTCTGGTTTGCTATCCTCGTGGGGACATCCCATTGACATAATGCTTTCCCTAGCCCCTTACCCTAACCCTAACCATTAAAAATGAATGCCTAACCCTAACCCTTACCCTAAACCTAACCATAACCTAATTGTAACCCTGACAGTAAAACCGCATTTTGAGTGTGAAAATTGCTTTCAACCCCGAGGGGACCTGGATTTTGGTCCCCACGGTGCAGAAAGTCCCCACCAGGATAGTAAAAGTCAGATTTTGGTCCCCACCAGGATAGTACGAACCCGTACACACACACACACACACACACACACACACACACACACACACACAAACAAACCTACAGCAGGTTTCCAAGCAGGGATTCCGGGTAGCAGGAAGGCTTTGGCTTGGCAAGCCGTCCAACATTGGCAGTGGCATTTTGTGAAAGGCAATAAAAAAAAAACCCCAGCTAGGTTTCCATGTGTAATTTGTGTGGAACAATATTGCACAAGAAACTTAATAGCTATTTTAGAGACCCCCCCCAAAAAAAAAGAAGGACAAGAAAAGATAAATGTCCTTTTTTTTCCTGTTTTCTGTGGCCGGTCGTTTGGCGTAAGGCGTATGACGGAGCGCTCTGAACATGAGCGCCCCGAGTTCGAACCCCTCACGGACTCGCTGCCACGGCCCTGCTTGGGGGGCGGGGAGACGCCAAGTCGCATCTCCTTTTTCCTTTTTCATGCTCTCAGGATGTATTTTGCATCATATAACACGAGGCTGTTCAACTGGGCTAAAACCTCATCTTTACAGCTTTGACTGGCAGCTGCAGTCACGGAGAAACTTGATTATCTCTGCTCGGGAATGGCAGATAGAGCGGGACGCTGAGAGGAGGTCCGGCGAGCTTTTGCTTGCAGCAAGACCACCCCACAGAGGGACAAACAGCCCAGCCCGATTTATGGGACCTCCTTGTTGTCATGGCTACCAACAAGTCATTGCCTGACAAAAAATTATTTCCTATGTTTCCCTGTCTTTTTTTTTTTTTATTTATTTATTTATTTATTTTTATGTCAAATATCTTTACATATCTTGCTAGATAGAATTCCTTGAACAGGGTTTACAAACGCCTTTTCCTCTTTGTCCACTTAAAATATCTTTACACAACTACTCTTAGATTTCTTGCAAGATCTGCTGTCCTTTTGCCCACATTACTCTTAAAAACAACAACACACATTTTTAATGTCAACCACATTTTGGAACTAGATAAATAAAGCGCATATATAAAAGTCACTACCAAACACTCATTGCGGCTTCTGCCTTCTTATAGGAATGTTGTTGTTTGTGGCTCCAGATGACTTGATTTCCAACCCTGTGTCCCAGACTGCCGGGGCAGACCGTGTGGAGTGAGTAGAGGACCCAAGAGCAGACAGAGCTGAGGACACAAAACTGGACTTGACAAAAAGCGAGCCTTTATTATGGCTGATAACAGAAGGCAAAAACAAAAGCTAAGACGAGTGCAGGCAAGACAACTAAACTGAAAAACAGACTAAGAAAAACCCATGAAACTGTGATAAAGCTATGAAACTTTGAGACTTAATTCTATGACTGTGACTATGAGAACTGTGACGACTATGACCAGACATAACATGGGAAGGTTACACAGACGACGCGACCCAGACTGAATGAAACACGGAGACTAAATACACATAGGCGATGATGAAGGGAAGTGGCCACACATGGGAGCACAGCTGACACACATAAGCTAATGACAGGACAGGGGAAGTGAAACTAAATGCAATGAACAAAGAACAGAGGACTCTTACAAAATAAAACAGGAAACATGATGAGACAGACCAAACAACATGGGCTGGACAACATGAGACGTGGAACACAAAGGGCAAATGAGACTAAGATCCAGGGGAAGGGCAAATGAGGAGATCCAATAAACAGAACTAAGGCTGAACAACTTAGGGGTTTAAGAGAGCTAGATGAATGATGAACAATAAATGATGAACAATAAATGACAAAACACAAAGACTCAAGTTTTAACTAATAATGCAAAAACAAGAACTTAACATATTCCCATACTAAAAACAGAAATACACAATATATAATGAACTCAAAATGCTGGGTCACAGACCCAGCCATGACACCCTGTTGGAGTAGTGGTTCAATAAGCCATCCGTTTGTCAAATAAGTCAGTTGTTCCTTGCTGCCTAGAACAAACTTATTGTTGTACTAGGAAGCAAAAACTTTTCTGTGATTAATCTGGCAGATTTGAGGTTTTTGTTTTAGTGATAGATTGATTCTGCCAGTTAAGTTTGTGCTGTTTTTCCCTTTCTAAGAGAGAGAGAGTTTTTCTATAGGTGGACATGTCTGGAATTGGGCCTAATGTTTGTGTAACAGTGCACTTAGAGAAAACCTGTCAGGTGTCAGCCCTCTGGTGATGATGTTTTGTGTGTTGATGATTTAATAGTCGGCTCTCTTTTAAGCAGGCCTGCCAGATTGGAATTAAAAGCGCTATAAAATCTGTCATTGAGAGCAAATATACGGTGAGCTTGTCCAGATTACAATGGGCTTCGGAGCAAATTCGGCAACGCTCACTTCTGCTGTTTCAGCATGACACACGTTAGGTCGTTGATTGATATCATGCCTTGTATGGTGTCAGAAAGTGACACACACACACACACACACACACACATGTCTGGTTTGCTATCCTCGTGGGGACATCCCATTGACATAATGCTTTCCCTAGCCCCTTACCCTAACCCTAACCATTAAAAATGAATGCCTAACCCTAACCCTTACCCTAAACCTAACCATAACCTAATTGTAACCCTGACAGTAAAACCGCATTTTGAGTGTGAAAATTGCTTTCAACCCCGAGGGGACCTGGATTTTGGTCCCCACGGTGCAGAAAGTCCCCACCAGGATAGTAAAAGTCAGATTTTGGTCCCCACCAGGATAGTACGAACCCGTACACACACACACACACACACACACACACACACACACACACACACACAAACAAACCTACAGCAGGTTTCCAAGCAGGGATTCCGGGTAGCAGGAAGGCTTTGGCTTGGCAAGCCGTCCAACATTGGCAGTGGCATTTTGTGAAAGGCAATAAAAAAAAAACCCCAGCTAGGTTTCCATGTGTAATTTGTGTGGAACAATATTGCACAAGAAACTTAATAGCTATTTTAGAGACCCCCCCCCCCCCCAAAAAAAAAGAAGGACAAGAAAAGATAAATGTCCTTTTTTTTCCTGTTTTCTGTGGCCGGTCGTTTGGCGTAAGGCGTATGACGGAGCGCTCTGAACATGAGCGCCCCGAGTTCGAACCCCTCACGGACTCGCTGCCACGGCCCTGCTTGGGGGGCGGGGAGACGCCAAGTCGCATCTCCTTTTTCCTTTTTCATGCTCTCAGGATGTATTTTGCATCATATAACACGAGGCTGTTCAACTGGGCTAAAACCTCATCTTTACAGCTTTGACTGGCAGCTGCAGTCACGGAGAAACTTGATTATCTCTGCTCGGGAATGGCAGATAGAGCGGGACGCTGAGAGGAGGTCCGGCGAGCTTTTGCTTGCAGCAAGACCACCCCACAGAGGGACAAACAGCCCAGCCCGATTTATGGGACCTCCTTGTTGTCATGGCTACCAACAAGTCATTGCCTGACAAAAAATTATTTCCTATGTTTCCCTGTCTTTTTTTTTTTTTATTTATTTATTTATTTATTTTTATGTCAAATATCTTTACATATCTTGCTAGATAGAATTCCTTGAACAGGGTTTACAAACGCCTTTTCCTCTTTGTCCACTTAAAATATCTTTACACAACTACTCTTAGATTTCTTGCAAGATCTGCTGTCCTTTTGCCCACATTACTCTTAAAAACAACAACACACATTTTTAATGTCAACCACATTTTGGAACTAGATAAATAAAGCGCATATATAAAAGTCACTACCAAACACTCATTGCGGCTTCTGCCTTCTTATAGGAATGTTGTTGTTTGTGGCTCCAGATGACTTGATTTCCAACCCTGTGTCCCAGACTGCCGGGGCAGACCGTGTGGAGTGAGTAGAGGACCCAAGAGCAGACAGAGCTGAGGACACAAAACTGGACTTGACAAAAAGCGAGCCTTTATTATGGCTGATAACAGAAGGCAAAAACAAAAGCTAAGACGAGTGCAGGCAAGACAACTAAACTGAAAAACAGACTAAGAAAAACCCATGAAACTGTGATAAAGCTATGAAACTTTGAGACTTAATTCTATGACTGTGACTATGAGAACTGTGACGACTATGACCACACATAACATGGGAAGGTTACACAGACGACGCGACCCAGACTGAATGAAACACGGAGACTAAATACACATAGGCGATGATGAAGGGAAGTGGCCACACATGGGAGCACAGCTGACACACATAAGCTAATGACAGGACAGGGGAAGTGAAACTAAATGCAATGAACAAAGAACAGAGGACTCTTACAAAATAAAACAGGAAACATGATGAGACAGACCAAACAACATGGGCTGGACAACATGAGACGTGGAACACAAAGGGCAAATGAGACTAAGATCCAGGGGAAGGGCAAATGAGGAGATCCAATAAACAGAACTAAGGCTGAACAACTTAGGGGTTTAAGAGAGCTAGATGAATGATGAACAATAAATGATGAACAATAAATGACAAAACACAAAGACTCAAGTTTTAACTAATAATGCAAAAACAAGAACTTAACATATTCCCATACTAAAAACAGAAATACACAATATATAATGAACTCAAAATGCTGGGTCACAGACCCAGCCATGACACCCTGTTGGAGTAGTGGTTCAATAAGCCATCCGTTTGTCAAATAAGTCAGTTGTTCCTTGCTGCCTAGAACAAACTTATTGTTGTACTAGGAAGCAAAAACTTTTCTGTGATTAATCTGGCAGATTTGAGGTTTTTGTTTTAGTGATAGATTGATTCTGCCAGTTAAGTTTGTGCTGTTTTTCCCTTTCTAAGAGAGAGAGAGTTTTTCTATAGGTGGACATGTCTGGAATTGGGCCTAATGTTTGTGTAACAGTGCACTTAGAGAAAACCTGTCAGGTGTCAGCCCTCTGGTGATGATGTTTTGTGTGTTGATGATTTAATAGTCGGCTCTCTTTTAAGCAGGCCTGCCAGATTGGAATTAAAAGCGCTATAAAATCTGTCATTGAGAGCAAATATACGGTGAGCTTGTCCAGATTACAATGGGCTTCGGAGCAAATTCGGCAACGCTCACTTCTGCTGTTTCAGCATGACACACGTTAGGTCGTTGATTGATATCATGCCTTGTATGGTGTCAGAAAGTGACACACACACACACACACACACACACACACACACACACACACACACACACACACACACACAAACAAACCTACAGCAGGTTTCCAAGCAGGGATTCCGGGTAGCAGGAAGGCTTTGGCTTGGCAAGCCGTCCAACATTGGCAGTGGCATTTTGTGAAAGGCAATAAAAAAAAAACCCCAGCTAGGTTTCCATGTGTAATTTGTGTGGAACAATATTGCACAAGAAACTTAATAGCTATTTTAGAGACCCCCCCCCCCCCCCAAAAAAAAAGAAGGACAAGAAAAGATAAATGTCCTTTTTTTTCCTGTTTTCTGTGGCCGGTCGTTTGGCGTAAGGCGTATGACGGAGCGCTCTGAACATGAGCGCCCCGAGTTCGAACCCCTCACGGACTCGCTGCCACGGCCCTGCTTGGGGGGCGGGGAGACGCCAAGTCGCATCTCCTTTTTCCTTTTTCATGCTCTCAGGATGTATTTTGCATCATATAACACGAGGCTGTTCAACTGGGCTAAAACCTCATCTTTACAGCTTTGACTGGCAGCTGCAGTCACGGAGAAACTTGATTATCTCTGCTCGGGAATGGCAGATAGAGCGGGACGCTGAGAGGAGGTCCGGCGAGCTTTTGCTTGCAGCAAGACCACCCCACAGAGGGACAAACAGCCCAGCCCGATTTATGGGACCTCCTTGTTGTCATGGCTACCAACAAGTCATTGCCTGACAAAAAATTATTTCCTATGTTTCCCTGTCTTTTTTTTTTTTTATTTATTTATTTATTTATTTTCATGTCAAATATCTTTACATATCTTGCTAGATAGAATTCCTTGAACAGGGTTTACAAACGCCTTTTCCTCTTTGTCCACTTAAAATATCTTTACACAACTACTCTTAGATTTCTTGCAAGATCTGCTGTCCTTTTGCCCACATTACTCTTAAAAACAACAACACACATTTTTAATGTCAACCACATTTTGGAACTAGATAAATAAAGCGCATATATAAAAGTCACTACCAAACACTCATTGCGGCTTCTGCCTTCTTATAGGAATGTTGTTGTTTGTGGCTCCAGATGACTTGATTTCCAACCCTGTGTCCCAGACTGCCGGGGCAGACCGTGTGGAGTGAGTAGAGGACCCAAGAGCAGACAGAGCTGAGGACACAAAACTGGACTTGACAAAAAGCGAGCCTTTATTATGGCTGATAACAGAAGGCAAAAACAAAAGCTAAGACGAGTGCAGGCAAGACAACTAAACTGAAAAACAGACTAAGAAAAACCCATGAAACTGTGATAAAGCTATGAAACTTTGAGACTTAATTCTATGACTGTGACTATGAGAACTGTGACGACTATGACCAGACATAACATGGGAAGGTTACACAGACGACGCGACCCAGACTGAATGAAACACGGAGACTAAATACACATAGGCGATGATGAAGGGAAGTGGCCACACATGGGAGCACAGCTGACACACATAAGCTAATGACAGGACAGGGGAAGTGAAACTAAATGCAATGAACAAAGAACAGAGGACTCTTACAAAATAAAACAGGAAACATGATGAGACAGACCAAACAACATGGGCTGGACAACATGAGACGTGGAACACAAAGGGCAAATGAGACTAAGATCCAGGGGAAGGGCAAATGAGGAGATCCAATAAACAGAACTAAGGCTGAACAACTTAGGGGTTTAAGAGAGCTAGATGAATGATGAACAATAAATGATGAACAATAAATGACAAAACACAAAGACTCAAGTTTTAACTAATAATGCAAAAACAAGAACTTAACATATTCCCATACTAAAAACAGAAATACACAATATATAATGAACTCAAAATGCTGGGTCACAGACCCAGCCATGACACCCTGTTGGAGTAGTGGTTCAATAAGCCATCCGTTTGTCAAATAAGTCAGTTGTTCCTTGCTGCCTAGAACAAACTTATTGTTGTACTAGGAAGCAAAAACTTTTCTGTGATTAATCTGGCAGATTTGAGGTTTTTGTTTTAGTGATAGATTGATTCTGCCAGTTAAGTTTGTGCTGTTTTTCCCTTTCTAAGAGAGAGAGAGTTTTTCTATAGGTGGACATGTCTGGAATTGGGCCTAATGTTTGTGTAACAGTGCACTTAGAGAAAACCTGTCAGGTGTCAGCCCTCTGGTGATGATGTTTTGTGTGTTGATGATTTAATAGTCGGCTCTCTTTTAAGCAGGCCTGCCAGATTGGAATTAAAAGCGCTATAAAATCTGTCATTGAGAGCAAATATACGGTGAGCTTGTCCAGATTACAATGGGCTTCGGAGCAAATTCGGCAACGCTCACTTCTGCTGTTTCAGCATGACACACGTTAGGTCGTTGATTGATATCATGCCTTGTATGGTGTCAGAAAGTGACACACACACACACACACACACACACACACACACACACACACACACACACACACACACACACACACACAAACAAACCTACAGCAGGTTTCCAAGCAGGGATTCCGGGTAGCAGGAAGGCTTTGGCTTGGCAAGCCGTCCAACATTGGCAGTGGCATTTTGTGAAAGGCAATAAAAAAAAAACCCCAGCTAGGTTTCCATGTGTAATTTGTGTGGAACAATATTGCACAAGAAACTTAATAGCTATTTTAGAGACCCCCCCCCCCCCCCCCAAAAAAAAAGAAGGACAAGAAAAGATAAATGTCCTTTTTTTTCCTGTTTTCTGTGGCCGGTCGTTTGGCGTAAGGCGTATGACGGAGCGCTCTGAACATGAGCGCCCCGAGTTCGAACCCCTCACGGACTCGCTGCCACGGCCCTGCTTGGGGGGCGGGGAGACGCCAAGTCGCATCTCCTTTTTCCTTTTTCATGCTCTCAGGATGTATTTTGCATCATATAACACGAGGCTGTTCAACTGGGCTAAAACCTCATCTTTACAGCTTTGACTGGCAGCTGCAGTCACGGAGAAACTTGATTATCTCTGCTCGGGAATGGCAGATAGAGCGGGACGCTGAGAGGAGGTCCGGCGAGCTTTTGCTTGCAGCAAGACCACCCCACAGAGGGACAAACAGCCCAGCCCGATTTATGGGACCTCCTTGTTGTCATGGCTACCAACAAGTCATTGCCTGACAAAAAATTATTTCCTATGTTTCCCTGTCTTTTTTTTTTTTTATTTATTTATTTATTTATTTTTATGTCAAATATCTTTACATATCTTGCTAGATAGAATTCCTTGAACAGGGTTTACAAACGCCTTTTCCTCTTTGTCCACTTAAAATATCTTTACACAACTACTCTTAGATTTCTTGCAAGATCTGCTGTCCTTTTGCCCACATTACTCTTAAAAACAACAACACACATTTTTAATGTCAACCACATTTTGGAACTAGATAAATAAAGCGCATATATAAAAGTCACTACCAAACACTCATTGCGGCTTCTGCCTTCTTATAGGAATGTTGTTGTTTGTGGCTCCAGATGACTTGATTTCCAACCCTGTGTCCCAGACTGCCGGGGCAGACCGTGTGGAGTGAGTAGAGGACCCAAGAGCAGACAGAGCTGAGGACACAAAACTGGACTTGACAAAAAGCGAGCCTTTATTATGGCTGATAACAGAAGGCAAAAACAAAAGCTAAGACGAGTGCAGGCAAGACAACTAAACTGAAAAACAGACTAAGAAAAACCCATGAAACTGTGATAAAGCTATGAAACTTTGAGACTTAATTCTATGACTGTGACTATGAGAACTGTGACGACTATGACCAGACATAACATGGGAAGGTTACACAGACGACGCGACCCAGACTGAATGAAACACGGAGACTAAATACACATAGGCGATGATGAAGGGAAGTGGCCACACATGGGAGCACAGCTGACACACATAACCTAATGACAGGACAGGGGAAGTGAAACTAAATGCAATGAACAAAGAACAGAGGACTCTTACAAAATAAAACAGGAAACATGATGAGACAGACCAAACAACATGGGCTGGACAACATGAGACGTGGAACACAAAGGGCAAATGAGACTAAGATCCAGGGGAAGGGCAAATGAGGAGATCCAATAAACAGAACTAAGGCTGAACAACTTAGGGGTTTAAGAGAGCTAGATGAATGATGAACAATAAATGATGAACAATAAATGACAAAACACAAAGACTCAAGTTTTAACTAATAATGCAAAAACAAGAACTTAACATATTCCCATACTAAAAACAGAAATACACAATATATAATGAACTCAAAATGCTGGGTCACAGACCCAGCCATGACACCCTGTTGGAGTAGTGGTTCAATAAGCCATCCGTTTGTCAAATAAGTCAGTTGTTCCTTGCTGCCTAGAACAAACTTATTGTTGTACTAGGAAGCAAAAACTTTTCTGTGATTAATCTGGCAGATTTGAGGTTTTTGTTTTAGTGATAGATTGATTCTGCCAGTTAAGTTTGTGCTGTTTTTCCCTTTCTAAGAGAGAGAGAGTTTTTCTATAGGTGGACATGTCTGGAATTGGGCCTAATGTTTGTGTAACAGTGCACTTAGAGAAAACCTGTCAGGTGTCAGCCCTCTGGTGATGATGTTTTGTGTGTTGATGATTTAATAGTCGGCTCTCTTTTAAGCAGGCCTGCCAGATTGGAATTAAAAGCGCTATAAAATCTGTCATTGAGAGCAAATATACGGTGAGCTTGTCCAGATTACAATGGGCTTCGGAGCAAATTCGGCAACGCTCACTTCTGCTGTTTCAGCATGACACACGTTAGGTCGTTGATTGATATCATGCCTTGTATGGTGTCAGAAAGTGACACACACACACACACACACACACACACACACACACACACACACAAACAAACCTACAGCAGGTTTCCAAGCAGGGATTCCGGGTAGCAGGAAGGCTTTGGCTTGGCAAGCCGTCCAACATTGGCAGTGGCATTTTGTGAAAGGCAATAAAAAAAAAACCCCAGCTAGGTTTCCATGTGTAATTTGTGTGGAACAATATTGCACAAGAAACTTAATAGCTATTTTAGAGACCCCCCCCCCCCCCAAAAAAAAAAGAAGGACAAGAAAAGATAAATGTCCTTTTTTTTCCTGTTTTCTGTGGCCGGTCGTTTGGCCTAAGGCGTATGACGGAGCGCTCTGAACATGAGCGCCCCGAGTTCGAACCCCTCACGGACTCGCTGCCACGGCCCTGCTTGGGGGGCGGGGAGACGCCAAGTCGCATCTCCTTTTTCCTTTTTCATGCTCTCAGGATGTATTTTGCATCATATAACACGAGGCTGTTCAACTGGGCTAAAACCTCATCTTTACAGCTTTGACTGGCAGCTGCAGTCACGGAGAAACTTGATTATCTCTGCTCGGGAATGGCAGATAGAGCGGGACGCTGAGAGGAGGTCCGGCGAGCTTTTGCTTGCAGCAAGACCACCCCACAGAGGGACAAACAGCCCAGCCCGATTTATGGGACCTCCTTGTTGTCATGGCTACCAACAAGTCATTGCCTGACAAAAAATTATTTCCTATGTTTCCCTGTCTTTTTTTTTTTTATTTATTTATTTATTTATTTTTATGTCAAATATCTTTACATATCTTGCTAGATAGAATTCCTTGAACAGGGTTTACAAACGCCTTTTCCTCTTTGTCCACTTAAAATATCTTTACACAACTACTCTTAGATTTCTTGCAAGATCTGCTGTCCTTTTGCCCACATTACTCTTAAAAACAACAACACACATTTTTAATGTCAACCACATTTTGGAACTAGATAAATAAAGCGCATATATAAAAGTCACTACCAAACACTCATTGCGGCTTCTGCCTTCTTATAGGAATGTTGTTGTTTGTGGCTCCAGATGACTTGATTTCCAACCCTGTGTCCCAGACTGCCGGGGCAGACCGTGTGGAGTGAGTAGAGGACCCAAGAGCAGACAGAGCTGAGGACACAAAACTGGACTTGACAAAAAGCGAGCCTTTATTATGGCTGATAACAGAAGGCAAAAACAAAAGCTAAGACGAGTGCAGGCAAGACAACTAAACTGAAAAACAGACTAAGAAAAACCCATGAAACTGTGATAAAGCTATGAAACTTTGAGACTTAATTCTATGACTGTGACTATGAGAACTGTGACGACTATGACCAGACATAACATGGGAAGGTTACACAGACGACGCGACCCAGACTGAATGAAACACGGAGACTAAATACACATAGGCGATGATGAAGGGAAGTGGCCACACATGGGAGCACAGCTGACACACATAACCTAATGACAGGACAGGGGAAGTGAAACTAAATGCAATGAACAAAGAACAGAGGACTCTTACAAAATAAAACAGGAAACATGATGAGACAGACCAAACAACATGGGCTGGACAACATGAGACGTGGAACACAAAGGGCAAATGAGACTAAGATCCAGGGGAAGGGCAAATGAGGAGATCCAATAAACAGAACTAAGGCTGAACAACTTAGGGGTTTAAGAGAGCTAGATGAATGATGAACAATAAATGATGAACAATAAATGACAAAACACAAAGACTCAAGTTTTAACTAATAATGCAAAAACAAGAACTTAACATATTCCCATACTAAAAACAGAAATACACAATATATAATGAACTCAAAATGCTGGGTCACAGACCCAGCCATGACACCCTGTTGGAGTAGTGGTTCAATAAGCCATCCGTTTGTCAAATAAGTCAGTTGTTCCTTGCTGCCTAGAACAAACTTATTGTTGTACTAGGAAGCAAAAACTTTTCTGTGATTAATCTGGCAGATTTGAGGTTTTTGTTTTAGTGATAGATTGATTCTGCCAGTTAAGTTTGTGCTGTTTTTCCCTTTCTAAGAGAGAGAGAGTTTTTCTATAGGTGGACATGTCTGGAATTGGGCCTAATGTTTGTGTAACAGTGCACTTAGAGAAAACCTGTCAGGTGTCAGCCCTCTGGTGATGATGTTTTGTGTGTTGATGATTTAATAGTCGGCTCTCTTTTAAGCAGGCCTGCCAGATTGGAATTAAAAGCGCTATAAAATCTGTCATTGAGAGCAAATATACGGTGAGCTTGTCCAGATTACAATGGGCTTCGGAGCAAATTCGGCAACGCTCACTTCTGCTGTTTCAGCATGACACACGTTAGGTCGTTGATTGATATCATGCCTTGTATGGTGTCAGAAAGTGACACACACACACACACACACACACACACACACACACACACACACACACACACACACACACACACACACACACACAAACAAACCTACAGCAGGTTTCCAAGCAGGGATTCCGGGTAGCAGGAAGGCTTTGGCTTGGCAAGCCGTCCAACATTGGCAGTGGCATTTTGTGAAAGGCAATAAAAAAAAAACCCCAGCTAGGTTTCCATGTGTAATTTGTGTGGAACAATATTGCACAAGAAACTTAATAGCTATTTTAGAGACCCCCCCCCCCCCCCCCCCCAAAAAAAAGAAGGACAAGAAAAGATAAATGTCCTTTTTTTTCCTGTTTTCTGTGGCCGGTCGTTTGGCGTAAGGCGTATGACGGAGCGCTCTGAACATGAGCGCCCCGAGTTCGAACCCCTCACGGACTCGCTGCCACGGCCCTGCTTGGGGGGCGGGGAGACGCCAAGTCGCATCTCCTTTTTCCTTTTTCATGCTCTCAGGATGTATTTTGCATCATATAACACGAGGCTGTTCAACTGGGCTAAAACCTCATCTTTACAGCTTTGACTGGCAGCTGCAGTCACGGAGAAACTTGATTATCTCTGCTCGGGAATGGCAGATAGAGCGGGACGCTGAGAGGAGGTCCGGCGAGCTTTTGCTTGCAGCAAGACCACCCCACAGAGGGACAAACAGCCCAGCCCGATTTATGGGACCTCCTTGTTGTCATGGCTACCAACAAGTCATTGCCTGACAAAAAATTATTTCCTATGTTTCCCTGTCTTTTTTTTTTTTTATTTATTTATTTATTTATTTTTATGTCAAATATCTTTACATATCTTGCTAGATAGAATTCCTTGAACAGGGTTTACAAACGCCTTTTCCTCTTTGTCCACTTAAAATATCTTTACACAACTACTCTTAGATTTCTTGCAAGATCTGCTGTCCTTTTGCCCACATTACTCTTAAAAACAACAACACACATTTTTAATGTCAACCACATTTTGGAACTAGATAAATAAAGCGCATATATAAAAGTCACTACCAAACACTCATTGCGGCTTCTGCCTTCTTATAGGAATGTTGTTGTTTGTGGCTCCAGATGACTTGATTTCCAACCCTGTGTCCCAGACTGCCGGGGCAGACCGTGTGGAGTGAGTAGAGGACCCAAGAGCAGACAGAGCTGAGGACACAAAACTGGACTTGACAAAAAGCGAGCCTTTATTATGGCTGATAACAGAAGGCAAAAACAAAAGCTAAGACGAGTGCAGGCAAGACAACTAAACTGAAAAACAGACTAAGAAAAACCCATGAAACTGTGATAAAGCTATGAAACTTTGAGACTTAATTCTATGACTGTGACTATGAGAACTGTGACGACTATGACCAGACATAACATGGGAAGGTTACACAGACGACGCGACCCAGACTGAATGAAACACGGAGACTAAATACACATAGGCGATGATGAAGGGAAGTGGCCACACATGGGAGCACAGCTGACACACATAACCTAATGACAGGACAGGGGAAGTGAAACTAAATGCAATGAACAAAGAACAGAGGACTCTTACAAAATAAAACAGGAAACATGATGAGACAGACCAAACAACATGGGCTGGACAACATGAGACGTGGAACACAAAGGGCAAATGAGACTAAGATCCAGGGGAAGGGCAAATGAGGAGATCCAATAAACAGAACTAAGGCTGAACAACTTAGGGGTTTAAGAGAGCTAGATGAATGATGAACAATAAATGATGAACAATAAATGACAAAACACAAAGACTCAAGTTTTAACTAATAATGCAAAAACAAGAACTTAACATATTCCCATACTAAAAACAGAAATACACAATATATAATGAACTCAAAATGCTGGGTCACAGACCCAGCCATGACACCCTGTTGGAGTAGTGGTTCAATAAGCCATCCGTTTGTCAAATAAGTCAGTTGTTCCTTGCTGCCTAGAACAAACTTATTGTTGTACTAGGAAGCAAAAACTTTTCTGTGATTAATCTGGCAGATTTGAGGTTTTTGTTTTAGTGATAGATTGATTCTGCCAGTTAAGTTTGTGCTGTTTTTCCCTTTCTAAGAGAGAGAGAGTTTTTCTATAGGTGGACATGTCTGGAATTGGGCCTAATGTTTGTGTAACAGTGCACTTAGAGAAAACCTGTCAGGTGTCAGCCCTCTGGTGATGATGTTTTGTGTGTTGATGATTTAATAGTCGGCTCTCTTTTAAGCAGGCCTGCCAGATTGGAATTAAAAGCGCTATAAAATCTGTCATTGAGAGCAAATATACGGTGAGCTTGTCCAGATTACAATGGGCTTCGGAGCAAATTCGGCAACGCTCACTTCTGCTGTTTCAGCATGACACACGTTAGGTCGTTGATTGATATCATGCCTTGTATGGTGTCAGAAAGTGACACACACACACACACACACACACACACACACACACACACACACACACACACACACACACACACACACACAAACAAACCTACAGCAGGTTTCCAAGCAGGGATTCCGGGTAGCAGGAAGGCTTTGGCTTGGCAAGCCGTCCAACATTGGCAGTGGCATTTTGTGAAAGGCAATAAAAAAAAAACCCCAGCTAGGTTTCCATGTGTAATTTGTGTGGAACAATATTGCACAAGAAACTTAATAGCTATTTTAGAGACACCCCCCCCCCCCCCAAAAAAAAAAGAAGGACAAGAAAAGATAAATGTCCTTTTTTTTCCTGTTTTCTGTGGCCGGTCGTTTGGCGTAAGGCGTATGACGGAACGCTCTGAACATGAGCGCCCCGAGTTCGAACCCCTCACGGACTCGCTGCCACGGCCCTGCTTGGGGGGCGGGGAGACGCCAAGTCGCATCTCCTTTTTCCTTTTTCATGCTCTCAGGATGTATTTTGCATCATATAACACGAGGCTGTTCAACTGGGCTAAAACCTCATCTTTACAGCTTTGACTGGCAGCTGCAGTCACGGAGAAACTTGATTATCTCTGCTCGGGAATGGCAGATAGAGCGGGACGCTGAGAGGAGGTCCGGCGAGCTTTTGCTTGCAGCAAGACCACCCCACAGAGGGACAAACAGCCCAGCCCGATTTATGGGACCTCCTTGTTGTCATGGCTACCAACAAGTCATTGCCTGACAAAAAATTATTTCCTATGTTTCCCTGTCTTTTTTTTTTTTTATTTATTTATTTATTTATTTTTATGTCAAATATCTTTACATATCTTGCTAGATAGAATTCCTTGAACAGGGTTTACAAACGCCTTTTCCTCTTTGTCCACTTAAAATATCTTTACACAACTACTCTTAGATTTCTTGCAAGATCTGCTGTCCTTTTGCCCACATTACTCTTAAAAACAACAACACACATTTTTAATGTCAACCACATTTTGGAACTAGATAAATAAAGCGCATATATAAAAGTCACTACCAAACACTCATTGCGGCTTCTGCCTTCTTATAGGAATGTTGTTGTTTGTGGCTCCAGATGACTTGATTTCCAACCCTGTGTCCCAGACTGCCGGGGCAGACCGTGTGGAGTGAGTAGAGGACCCAAGAGCAGACAGAGCTGAGGACACAAAACTGGACTTGACAAAAAGCGAGCCTTTATTATGGCTGATAACAGAAGGCAAAAACAAAAGCTAAGACGAGTGCAGGCAAGACAACTAAACTGAAAAACAGACTAAGAAAAACCCATGAAACTGTGATAAAGCTATGAAACTTTGAGACTTAATTCTATGACTGTGACTATGAGAACTGTGACGACTATGACCAGACATAACATGGGAAGGTTACACAGACGACGCGACCCAGACTGAATGAAACACGGAGACTAAATACACATAGGCGATGATGAAGGGAAGTGGCCACACATGGGAGCACAGCTGACACACATAACCTAATGACAGGACAGGGGAAGTGAAACTAAATGCAATGAACAAAGAACAGAGGACTCTTACAAAATAAAACAGGAAACATGATGAGACAGACCAAACAACATGGGCTGGACAACATGAGACGTGGAACACAAAGGGCAAATGAGACTAAGATCCAGGGGAAGGGCAAATGAGGAGATCCAATAAACAGAACTAAGGCTGAACAACTTAGGGGTTTAAGAGAGCTAGATGAATGATGAACAATAAATGATGAACAATAAATGACAAAACACAAAGACTCAAGTTTTAACTAATAATGCAAAAACAAGAACTTAACATATTCCCATACTAAAAACAGAAATACACAATATATAATGAACTCAAAATGCTGGGTCACAGACCCAGCCATGACACCCTGTTGGAGTAGTGGTTCAATAAGCCATCCGTTTGTCAAATAAGTCAGTTGTTCCTTGCTGCCTAGAACAAACTTATTGTTGTACTAGGAAGCAAAAACTTTTCTGTGATTAATCTGGCAGATTTGAGGTTTTTGTTTTAGTGATAGATTGATTCTGCCAGTTAAGTTTGTGCTGTTTTTCCCTTTCTAAGAGAGAGAGAGTTTTTCTATAGGTGGACATGTCTGGAATTGGGCCTAATGTTTGTGTAACAGTGCACTTAGAGAAAACCTGTCAGGTGTCAGCCCTCTGGTGATGATGTTTTGTGTGTTGATGATTTAATAGTCGGCTCTCTTTTAAGCAGGCCTGCCAGATTGGAATTAAAAGCGCTATAAAATCTGTCATTGAGAGCAAATATACGGTGAGCTTGTCCAGATTACAATGGGCTTCGGAGCAAATTCGGCAACGCTCACTTCTGCTGTTTCAGCATGACACACGTTAGGTCGTTGATTGATATCATGCCTTGTATGGTGTCAGAAAGTGACACACACACACACACACACACACACACACACACACACACACACACACACACACACACACACACAAACAAACCTACAGCAGGTTTCCAAGCAGGGATTCCGGGTAGCAGGAAGGCTTTGGCTTGGCAAGCCGTCCAACATTGGCAGTGGCATTTTGTGAAAGGCAATAAAAAAAAAACCCCAGCTAGGTTTCCATGTGTAATTTGTGTGGAACAATATTGCACAAGAAACTTAATAGCTATTTTAGAGACCCCCCCCCCCAAAAAAAAAGAAGGACAAGAAAAGATAAATGTCCTTTTTTTTCCTGTTTTCTGTGGCCGGTCGTTTGGCGTAAGGCGTATGACGGAGCGCTCTGAACATGAGCGCCCCGAGTTCGAACCCCTCACGGACTCGCTGCCACGGCCCTGCTTGGGGGGCGGGGAGACGCCAAGTCGCATCTCCTTTTTCCTTTTTCATGCTCTCAGGATGTATTTTGCATCATATAACACGAGGCTGTTCAACTGGGCTAAAACCTCATCTTTACAGCTTTGACTGGCAGCTGCAGTCACGGAGAAACTTGATTATCTCTGCTCGGGAATGGCAGATAGAGCGGGACGCTGAGAGGAGGTCCGGCGAGCTTTTGCTTGCAGCAAGACCACCCCACAGAGGGACAAACAGCCCAGCCCGATTTATGGGACCTCCTTGTTGTCATGGCTACCAACAAGTCATTGCCTGACAAAAAATTATTTCCTATGTTTCCCTGTCTTTTTTTTTTTTTATTTATTTATTTATTTATTTTTATGTCAAATATCTTTACATATCTTGCTAGATAGAATTCCTTGAACAGGGTTTACAAACGCCTTTTCCTCTTTGTCCACTTAAAATATCTTTACACAACTACTCTTAGATTTCTTGCAAGATCTGCTGTCCTTTTGCCCACATTACTCTTAAAAACAACAACACACATTTTTAATGTCAACCACATTTTGGAACTAGATAAATAAAGCGCATATATAAAAGTCACTACCAAACACTCATTGCGGCTTCTGCCTTCTTATAGGAATGTTGTTGTTTGTGGCTCCAGATGACTTGATTTCCAACCCTGTGTCCCAGACTGCCGGGGCAGACCGTGTGGAGTGAGTAGAGGACCCAAGAGCAGACAGAGCTGAGGACACAAAACTGGACTTGACAAAAAGCGAGCCTTTATTATGGCTGATAACAGAAGGCAAAAACAAAAGCTAAGACGAGTGCAGGCAAGACAACTAAACTGAAAAACAGACTAAGAAAAACCCATGAAACTGTGATAAAGCTATGAAACTTTGAGACTTAATTCTATGACTGTGACTATGAGAACTGTGACGACTATGACCAGACATAACATGGGAAGGTTACACAGACGACGCGACCCAGACTGAATGAAACACGGAGACTAAATACACATAGGCGATGATGAAGGGAAGTGGCCACACATGGGAGCACAGCTGACACACATAACCTAATGACAGGACAGGGGAAGTGAAACTAAATGCAATGAACAAAGAACAGAGGACTCTTACAAAATAAAACAGGAAACATGATGAGACAGACCAAACAACATGGGCTGGACAACATGAGACGTGGAACACAAAGGGCAAATGAGACTAAGATCCAGGGGAAGGGCAAATGAGGAGATCCAATAAACAGAACTAAGGCTGAACAACTTAGGGGTTTAAGAGAGCTAGATGAATGATGAACAATAAATGATGAACAATAAATGACAAAACACAAAGACTCAAGTTTTAACTAATAATGCAAAAACAAGAACTTAACATATTCCCATACTAAAAACAGAAATACACAATATATAATGAACTCAAAATGCTGGGTCACAGACCCAGCCATGACACCCTGTTGGAGTAGTGGTTCAATAAGCCATCCGTTTGTCAAATAAGTCAGTTGTTCCTTGCTGCCTAGAACAAACTTATTGTTGTACTAGGAAGCAAAAACTTTTCTGTGATTAATCTGGCAGATTTGAGGTTTTTGTTTTAGTGATAGATTGATTCTGCCAGTTAAGTTTGTGCTGTTTTTCCCTTTCTAAGAGAGAGAGAGTTTTTCTATAGGTGGACATGTCTGGAATTGGGCCTAATGTTTGTGTAACAGTGCACTTAGAGAAAACCTGTCAGGTGTCAGCCCTCTGGTGATGATGTTTTGTGTGTTGATGATTTAATAGTCGGCTCTCTTTTAAGCAGGCCTGCCAGATTGGAATTAAAAGCGCTATAAAATCTGTCATTGAGAGCAAATATACGGTGAGCTTGTCCAGATTACAATGGGCTTCGGAGCAAATTCGGCAACGCTCACTTCTGCTGTTTCAGCATGACACACGTTAGGTCGTTGATTGATATCATGCCTTGTATGGTGTCAGAAAGTGACACACACACACACACACACACACACACACACACACACACACACACACACACACACACACACACACACACACACACAAACAAACCTACAGCAGGTTTCCAAGCAGGGATTCCGGGTAGCAGGAAGGCTTTGGCTTGGCAAGCCGTCCAACATTGGCAGTGGCATTTTGTGAAAGGCAATAAAAAAAAAACCCCAGCTAGGTTTCCATGTGTAATTTGTGTGGAACAATATTGCACAAGAAACTTAATAGCTATTTTAGAGACCCCCCCCCCCCCCCCCCCCCCCCCCCCAAAAAAAAGAAGGACAAGAAAAGATAAATGTCCTTTTTTTTCCTGTTTTCTGTGGCCGGTCGTTTGGCGTAAGGCGTATGACGGAGCGCTCTGAACATGAGCGCCCCGAGTTCGAACCCCTCACGGACTCGCTGCCACGGCCCTGCTTGGGGGGCGGGGAGACGCCAAGTCGCATCTCCTTTTTCCTTTTTCATGCTCTCAGGATGTATTTTGCATCATATAACACGAGGCTGTTCAACTGGGCTAAAACCTCATCTTTACAGCTTTGACTGGCAGCTGCAGTCACGGAGAAACTTGATTATCTCTGCTCGGGAATGGCAGATAGAGCGGGACGCTGAGAGGAGGTCCGGCGAGCTTTTGCTTGCAGCAAGACCACCCCACAGAGGGACAAACAGCCCAGCCCGATTTATGGGACCTCCTTGTTGTCATGGCTACCAACAAGTCATTGCCTGACAAAAAATTATTTCCTATGTTTCCCTGTCTTTTTTTTTTTTAATTTATTTATTTATTTATTTTTATGTCAAATATCTTTACATATCTTGCTAGATAGAATTCCTTGAACAGGGTTTACAAACGCCTTTTCCTCTTTGTCCACTTAAAATATCTTTACACAACTACTCTTAGATTTCTTGCAAGATCTGCTGTCCTTTTGCCCACATTACTCTTAAAAACAACAACACACATTTTTAATGTCAACCACATTTTGGAACTAGATAAATAAAGCGCATATATAAAAGTCACTACCAAAAACTCATTGCGGCTTCTGCCTTCTTATAGGAATGTTGTTGTTTGTGGCTCCAGATGACTTGATTTCCAACCCTGTGTCCCAGACTGCCGGGGCAGACCGTGTGGAGTGAGTAGAGGACCCAAGAGCAGACAGAGCTGAGGACACAAAACTGGACTTGACAAAAAGCGAGCCTTTATTATGGCTGATAACAGAAGGCAAAAACAAAAGCTAAGACGAGTGCAGGCAAGACAACTAAACTGAAAAACAGACTAAGAAAAACCCATGAAACTGTGATAAAGCTATGAAACTTTGAGACTTAATTCTATGACTGTGACTATGAGAACTGTGACGACTATGACCAGACATAACATGGGAAGGTTACACAGACGACGCGACCCAGACTGAATGAAACACGGAGACTAAATACACATAGGCGATGATGAAGGGAAGTGGCCACACATGGGAGCACAGCTGACACACATAACCTAATGACAGGACAGGGGAAGTGAAACTAAATGCAATGAACAAAGAACAGAGGACTCTTACAAAATAAAACAGGAAACATGATGAGACAGACCAAACAACATGGGCTGGACAACATGAGACGTGGAACACAAAGGGCAAATGAGACTAAGATCCAGGGGAAGGGCAAATGAGGAGATCCAATAAACAGAACTAAGGCTGAACAACTTAGGGGTTTAAGAGAGCTAGATGAATGATGAACAATAAATGATGAACAATAAATGACAAAACACAAAGACTCAAGTTTTAACTAATAATGCAAAAACAAGAACTTAACATATTCCCATACTAAAAACAGAAATACACAATATATAATGAACTCAAAATGCTGGGTCACAGACCCAGCCATGACACCCTGTTGGAGTAGTGGTTCAATAAGCCATCCGTTTGTCAAATAAGTCAGTTGTTCCTTGCTGCCTAGAACAAACTTATTGTTGTACTAGGAAGCAAAAACTTTTCTGTGATTAATCTGGCAGATTTGAGGTTTTTGTTTTAGTGATAGATTGATTCTGCCAGTTAAGTTTGTGCTGTTTTTCCCTTTCTAAGAGAGAGAGAGTTTTTCTATAGGTGGACATGTCTGGAATTGGGCCTAATGTTTGTGTAACAGTGCACTTAGAGAAAACCTGTCAGGTGTCAGCCCTCTGGTGATGATGTTTTGTGTGTTGATGATTTAATAGTCGGCTCTCTTTTAAGCAGGCCTGCCAGATTGGAATTAAAAGCGCTATAAAATCTGTCATTGAGAGCAAATATACGGTGAGCTTGTCCAGATTACAATGGGCTTCGGAGCAAATTCGGCAACGCTCACTTCTGCTGTTTCAGCATGACACACGTTAGGTCGTTGATTGATATCATGCCTTGTATGGTGTCAGAAAGTGACACACACACACACACACACACACACACACACACACACACACACACACACAAACAAACCTACAGCAGGTTTCCAAGCAGGGATTCCGGGTAGCAGGAAGGCTTTGGCTTGGCAAGCCGTCCAACATTGGCAGTGGCATTTTGTGAAAGGCAATAAAAAAAAAACCCCAGCTAGGTTTCCATGTGTAATTTGTGTGGAACAATATTACACAAGAAACTTAATAGCTATTTTAGAGACCCCCCCCCCCCCCCCCCCCCCCAAAAAAAAAAAGAAGGACAAGAAAAGATAAATGTCCTTTTTTTTCCTGTTTTCTGTGGCCGGTCGTTTGGCGTAAGGCGTATGACGGAGCGCTCTGAACATGAGCGCCCCGAGTTCGAACCCCTCACGGACTCGCTGCCACGGCCCTGCTTGGGGGGCGGGGAGACGCCAAGTCGCATCTCCTTTTTCCTTTTTCATGCTCTCAGGATGTATTTTGCATCATATAACACGAGGCTGTTCAACTGGGCTAAAACCTCATCTTTACAGCTTTGACTGGCAGCTGCAGTCACGGAGAAACTTGATTATCTCTGCTCGGGAATGGCAGATAGAGCGGGACGCTGAGAGGAGGTCCGGCGAGCTTTTGCTTGCAGCAAGACCACCCCACAGAGGGACAAACAGCCCAGCCCGATTTATGGGACCTCCTTGTTGTCATGGCTACCAACAAGTCATTGCCTGACAAAAAATTATTTCCTATGTTTCCCTGTCTTTTTTTTTTTTTATTTATTTATTTATTTATTTTTATGTCAAATATCTTTACATATCTTGCTAGATAGAATTCCTTGAACAGGGTTTACAAACGCCTTTTCCTCTTTGTCCACTTAAAATATCTTTACACAACTACTCTTAGATTTCTTGCAAGATCTGCTGTCCTTTTGCCCACATTACTCTTAAAAACAACAACACACATTTTTAATGTCAACCACATTTTGGAACTAGATAAATAAAGCGCATATATAAAAGTCACTACCAAAAACTCATTGCGGCTTCTGCCTTCTTATAGGAATGTTGTTGTTTGTGGCTCCAGATGACTTGATTTCCAACCCTGTGTCCCAGACTGCCGGGGCAGACCGTGTGGAGTGAGTAGAGGACCCAAGAGCAGACAGAGCTGAGGACACAAAACTGGACTTGACAAAAAGCGAGCCTTTATTATGGCTGATAACAGAAGGCAAAAACAAAAGCTAAGACGAGTGCAGGCAAGACAACTAAACTGAAAAACAGACTAAGAAAAACCCATGAAACTGTGATAAAGCTATGAAACTTTGAGACTTAATTCTATGACTGTGACTATGAGAACTGTGACGACTATGACCAGACATAACATGGGAAGGTTACACAGACGACGCGACCCAGACTGAATGAAACACGGAGACTAAATACACATAGGCGATGATGAAGGGAAGTGGCCACACATGGGAGCACAGCTGACACACATAACCTAATGACAGGACAGGGGAAGTGAAACTAAATGCAATGAACAAAGAACAGAGGACTCTTACAAAATAAAACAGGAAACATGATGAGACAGACCAAACAACATGGGCTGGACAACATGAGACGTGGAACACAAAGGGCAAATGAGACTAAGATCCAGGGGAAGGGCAAATGAGGAGATCCAATAAACAGAACTAAGGCTGAACAACTTAGGGGTTTAAGAGAGCTAGATGAATGATGAACAATAAATGATGAACAATAAATGACAAAACACAAAGACTCAAGTTTTAACTAATAATGCAAAAACAAGAACTTAACATATTCCCATACTAAAAACAGAAATACACAATATATAATGAACTCAAAATGCTGGGTCACAGACCCAGCCATGACACCCTGTTGGAGTAGTGGTTCAATAAGCCATCCGTTTGTCAAATAAGTCAGTTGTTCCTTGCTGCCTAGAACAAACTTATTGTTGTACTAGGAAGCAAAAACTTTTCTGTGATTAATCTGGCAGATTTGAGGTTTTTGTTTTAGTGATAGATTGATTCTGCCAGTTAAGTTTGTGCTGTTTTTCCCTTTCTAAGAGAGAGAGAGTTTTTCTATAGGTGGACATGTCTGGAATTGGGCCTAATGTTTGTGTAACAGTGCACTTAGAGAAAACCTGTCAGGTGTCAGCCCTCTGGTGATGATGTTTTGTGTGTTGATGATTTAATAGTCGGCTCTCTTTTAAGCAGGCCTGCCAGATTGGAATTAAAAGCGCTATAAAATCTGTCATTGAGAGCAAATATACGGTGAGCTTGTCCAGATTACAATGGGCTTCGGAGCAAATTCGGCAACGCTCACTTCTGCTGTTTCAGCATGACACACGTTAGGTCGTTGATTGATATCATGCCTTGTATGGTGTCAGAAAGTGACACACACACACACACACACACACACACACACACACACACACACACACACACACACACACACACACACACACACACACAAACAAACCTACAGCAGGTTTCCAAGCAGGGATTCCGGGTAGCAGGAAGGCTTTGGCTTGGCAAGCCGTCCAACATTGGCAGTGGCATTTTGTGAAAGGCAATAAAAAAAAAACCCCAGCTAGGTTTCCATGTGTAATTTGTGTGGAACAATATTGCACAAGAAACTTAATAGCTATTTTAGAGACCCCCCCCCCCCCAAAAAAAAAGAAGGACAAGAAAAGATAAATGTCCTTTTTTTTCCTGTTTTCTGTGGCCGGTCGTTTGGCGTAAGGCGTATGACGGAGCGCTCTGAACATGAGCGCCCCGAGTTCGAACCCCTCACGGACTCGCTGCCACGGCCCTGCTTGGGGGGCGGGGAGACGCCAAGTCGCATCTCCTTTTTCCTTTTTCATGCTCTCAGGATGTATTTTGCATCATATAACACGAGGCTGTTCAACTGGGCTAAAACCTCATCTTTACAGCTTTGACTGGCAGCTGCAGTCACGGAGAAACTTGATTATCTCTGCTCGGGAATGGCAGATAGAGCGGGACGCTGAGAGGAGGTCCGGCGAGCTTTTGCTTGCAGCAAGACCACCCCACAGAGGGACAAACAGCCCAGCCCGATTTATGGGACCTCCTTGTTGTCATGGCTACCAACAAGTCATTGCCTGACAAAAAATTATTTCCTATGTTTCCCTGTCTTTTTTTTTTTTTTTTTATTTATTTATTTATTTATTTTTATGTCAAATATCTTTACATATCTTGCTAGATAGAATTCCTTGAACAGGGTTTACAAACGCCTTTTCCTCTTTGTCCACTTAAAATATCTTTACACAACTACTCTTAGATTTCTTGCAAGATCTGCTGTCCTTTTGCCCACATTACTCTTAAAAACAACAACACACATTTTTAATGTCAACCACATTTTGGAACTAGATAAATAAAGCGCATATATAAAAGTCACTACCAAAAACTCATTGCGGCTTCTGCCTTCTTATAGGAATGTTGTTGTTTGTGGCTCCAGATGACTTGATTTCCAACCCTGTGTCCCAGACTGCCGGGGCAGACCGTGTGGAGTGAGTAGAGGACCCAAGAGCAGACAGAGCTGAGGACACAAAACTGGACTTGACAAAAAGCGAGCCTTTATTATGGCTGATAACAGAAGGCAAAAACAAAAGCTAAGACGAGTGCAGGCAAGACAACTAAACTGAAAAACAGACTAAGAAAAACCCATGAAACTGTGATAAAGCTATGAAACTTTGAGACTTAATTCTATGACTGTGACTATGAGAACTGTGACGACTATGACCAGACATAACATGGGAAGGTTACACAGACGACGCGACCCAGACTGAATGAAACACGGAGACTAAATACACATAGGCGATGATGAAGGGAAGTGGCCACACATGGGAGCACAGCTGACACACATAACCTAATGACAGGACAGGGGAAGTGAAACTAAATGCAATGAACAAAGAACAGAGGACTCTTACAAAATAAAACAGGAAACATGATGAGACAGACCAAACAACATGGGCTGGACAACATGAGACGTGGAACACAAAGGGCAAATGAGACTAAGATCCAGGGGAAGGGCAAATGAGGAGATCCAATAAACAGAACTAAGGCTGAACAACTTAGGGGTTTAAGAGAGCTAGATGAATGATGAACAATAAATGATGAACAATAAATGACAAAACACAAAGACTCAAGTTTTAACTAATAATGCAAAAACAAGAACTTAACATATTCCCATACTAAAAACAGAAATACACAATATATAATGAACTCAAAATGCTGGGTCACAGACCCAGCCATGACACCCTGTTGGAGTAGTGGTTCAATAAGCCATCCGTTTGTCAAATAAGTCAGTTGTTCCTTGCTGCCTAGAACAAACTTATTGTTGTACTAGGAAGCAAAAACTTTTCTGTGATTAATCTGGCAGATTTGAGGTTTTTGTTTTAGTGATAGATTGATTCTGCCAGTTAAGTTTGTGCTGTTTTTCCCTTTCTAAGAGAGAGAGAGTTTTTCTATAGGTGGACATGTCTGGAATTGGGCCTAATGTTTGTGTAACAGTGCACTTAGAGAAAACCTGTCAGGTGTCAGCCCTCTGGTGATGATGTTTTGTGTGTTGATGATTTAATAGTCGGCTCTCTTTTAAGCAGGCCTGCCAGATTGGAATTAAAAGCGCTATAAAATCTGTCATTGAGAGCAAATATACGGTGAGCTTGTCCAGATTACAATGGGCTTCGGAGCAAATTCGGCAACGCTCACTTCTGCTGTTTCAGCATGACACACGTTAGGTCGTTGATTGATATCATGCCTTGTATGGTGTCAGAAAGTGACACACACACACACACACACACACACACACACACACACACACACACACACACACACACACACACACACACACACACACACACACACACACACACAAACAAACCTACAGCAGGTTTCCAAGCAGGGATTCCGGGTAGCAGGAAGGCTTTGGCTTGGCAAGCCGTCCAACATTGGCAGTGGCATTTTGTGAAAGGCAATAAAAAAAAAACCCCAGCTAGGTTTCCATGTGTAATTTGTGTGGAACAATATTGCACAAGAAACTTAATAGCTATTTTAGAGACCCCCCCCCCCCCCCCAAAAAAAAAGGAGGACAAGAAAAGATAAATGTCCTTTTTTTTCCTGTTTTCTGTGGCCGGTCGTTTGGCGTAAGGCGTATGACGGAGCGCTCTGAACATGAGCGCCCCGAGTTCGAACCCCTCACGGACTCGCTGCCACGGCCCTGCTTGGGGGGCGGGGAGACGCCAAGTCGCATCTCCTTTTTCCTTTTTCATGCTCTCAGGATGTATTTTGCATCATATAACACGAGGCTGTTCAACTGGGCTAAAACCTCATCTTTACAGCTTTGACTGGCAGCTGCAGTCACGGAGAAACTTGATTATCTCTGCTCGGGAATGGCAGATAGAGCGGGACGCTGAGAGGAGGTCCGGCGAGCTTTTGCTTGCAGCAAGACCACCCCACAGAGGGACAAACAGCCCAGCCCGATTTATGGGACCTCCTTGTTGTCATGGCTACCAACAAGTCATTGCCTGACAAAAAATTATTTCCTATGTTTCCCTGTCTTTTTTTTATTTTATTTATTTATTTATTTATTTTTATGTCAAATATCTTTACATATCTTGCTAGATAGAATTCCTTGAACAGGGTTTACAAACGCCTTTTCCTCTTTGTCCACTTAAAATATCTTTACACAACTACTCTTAGATTTCTTGCAAGATCTGCTGTCCTTTTGCCCACATTACTCTTAAAAACAACAACACACATTTTTAATGTCAACCACATTTTGGAACTAGATAAATAAAGCGCATATATAAAAGTCACTACCAAACACTCATTGCGGCTTCTGCCTTCTTATAGGAATGTTGTTGTTTGTGGCTCCAGATGACTTGATTTCCAACCCTGTGTCCCAGACTGCCGGGGCAGACCGTGTGGAGTGAGTAGAGGACCCAAGAGCAGACAGAGCTGAGGACACAAAACTGGACTTGACAAAAAGCGAGCCTTTATTATGGCTGATAACAGAAGGCAAAAACAAAAGCTAAGACGAGTGCAGGCAAGACAACTAAACTGAAAAACAGACTAAGAAAAACCCATGAAACTGTGATAAAGCTATGAAACTTTGAGACTTAATTCTATGACTGTGACTATGAGAACTGTGACGACTATGACCAGACATAACATGGGAAGGTTACACAGACGACGCGACCCAGACTGAATGAAACACGGAGACTAAATACACATAGGCGATGATGAAGGGAAGTGGCCACACATGGGAGCACAGCTGACACACATAACCTAATGACAGGACAGGGGAAGTGAAACTAAATGCAATGAACAAAGAACAGAGGACTCTTACAAAATAAAACAGGAAACATGATGAGACAGACCAAACAACATGGGCTGGACAACATGAGACGTGGAACACAAAGGGCAAATGAGACTAAGATCCAGGGGAAGGGCAAATGAGGAGATCCAATAAACAGAACTAAGGCTGAACAACTTAGGGGTTTAAGAGAGCTAGATGAATGATGAACAATAAATGATGAACAATAAATGACAAAACACAAAGACTCAAGTTTTAACTAATAATGCAAAAACAAGAACTTAACATATTCCCATACTAAAAACAGAAATACACAATATATAATGAACTCAAAATGCTGGGTCACAGACCCAGCCATGACACCCTGTTGGAGTAGTGGTTCAATAAGCCATCCGTTTGTCAAATAAGTCAGTTGTTCCTTGCTGCCTAGAACAAACTTATTGTTGTACTAGGAAGCAAAAACTTTTCTGTGATTAATCTGGCAGATTTGAGGTTTTTGTTTTAGTGATAGATTGATTCTGCCAGTTAAGTTTGTGCTGTTTTTCCCTTTCTAAGAGAGAGAGAGTTTTTCTATAGGTGGACATGTCTGGAATTGGGCCTAATGTTTGTGTAACAGTGCACTTAGAGAAAACCTGTCAGGTGTCAGCCCTCTGGTGATGATGTTTTGTGTGTTGATGATTTAATAGTCGGCTCTCTTTTAAGCAGGCCTGCCAGATTGGAATTAAAAGCGCTATAAAATCTGTCATTGAGAGCAAATATACGGTGAGCTTGTCCAGATTACAATGGGCTTCGGAGCAAATTCGGCAACGCTCACTTCTGCTGTTTCAGCATGACACACGTTAGGTCGTTGATTGATATCATGCCTTGTATGGTGTCAGAAAGTGACACACACACACACACACACACACACACACACACACACACACACACACACACACACACACACACACACACACACACACAAACAAACCTACAGCAGGTTTCCAAGCAGGGATTCCGGGTAGCAGGAAGGCTTTGGCTTGGCAAGCCGTCCAACATTGGCAGTGGCATTTTGTGAAAGGCAATAAAAAAAAAACCCCAGCTAGGTTTCCATGTGTAATTTGTGTGGAACAATATTGCACAAGAAACTTAATAGCTATTTTAGAGACCCCCCCCCCCCCCCCCCCCCCCAAAAAAAAGAAGGACAAGAAAAGATAAATGTCCTTTTTTTTCCTGTTTTCTGTGGCCGGTCGTTTGGCGTAAGGCGTATGACGGAGCGCTCTGAACATGAGCGCCCCGAGTTCGAACCCCTCACGGACTCGCTGCCACGGCCCTGCTTGGGGGGCGGGGAGACGCCAAGTCGCATCTCCTTTTTCCTTTTTCATGCTCTCAGGATGTATTTTGCATCATATAACACGAGGCTGTTCAACTGGGCTAAAACCTCATCTTTACAGCTTTGACTGGCAGCTGCAGTCACGGAGAAACTTGATTATCTCTGCTCGGGAATGGCAGATAGAGCGGGACGCTGAGAGGAGGTCCGGCGAGCTTTTGCTTGCAGCAAGACCACCCCACAGAGGGACAAACAGCCCAGCCCGATTTATGGGACCTCCTTGTTGTCATGGCTACCAACAAGTCATTGCCTGACAAAAAATTATTTCCTATGTTTCCCTGTCTTTTTTTTTTTTTATTTATTTATTTATTTATTTTTATGTCAAATATCTTTACATATCTTGCTAGATAGAATTCCTTGAACAGGGTTTACAAACGCCTTTTCCTCTTTGTCCACTTAAAATATCTTTACACAACTACTCTTAGATTTCTTGCAAGATCTGCTGTCCTTTTGCCCACATTACTCTTAAAAACAACAACACACATTTTTAATGTCAACCACATTTTGGAACTAGATAAATAAAGCGCATATATAAAAGTCACTACCAAACACTCATTGCGGCTTCTGCCTTCTTATAGGAATGTTGTTGTTTGTGGCTCCAGATGACTTGATTTCCAACCCTGTGTCCCAGACTGCCGGGGCAGACCGTGTGGAGTGAGTAGAGGACCCAAGAGCAGACAGAGCTGAGGACACAAAACTGGACTTGACAAAAAGCGAGCCTTTATTATGGCTGATAACAGAAGGCAAAAACAAAAGCTAAGACGAGTGCAGGCAAGACAACTAAACTGAAAAACAGACTAAGAAAAACCCATGAAACTGTGATAAAGCTATGAAACTTTGAGACTTAATTCTATGACTGTGACTATGAGAACTGTGACGACTATGACCAGACATAACATGGGAAGGTTACACAGACGACGCGACCCAGACTGAATGAAACACGGAGACTAAATACACATAGGCGATGATGAAGGGAAGTGGCCACACATGGGAGCACAGCTGACACACATAACCTAATGACAGGACAGGGGAAGTGAAACTAAATGCAATGAACAAAGAACAGAGGACTCTTACAAAATAAAACAGGAAACATGATGAGACAGACCAAACAACATGGGCTGGACAACATGAGACGTGGAACACAAAGGGCAAATGAGACTAAGATCCAGGGGAAGGGCAAATGAGGAGATCCAATAAACAGAACTAAGGCTGAACAACTTAGGGGTTTAAGAGAGCTAGATGAATGATGAACAATAAATGATGAACAATAAATGACAAAACACAAAGACTCAAGTTTTAACTAATAATGCAAAAACAAGAACTTAACATATTCCCATACTAAAAACAGAAATACACAATATATAATGAACTCAAAATGCTGGGTCACAGACCCAGCCATGACACCCTGTTGGAGTAGTGGTTCAATAAGCCATCCGTTTGTCAAATAAGTCAGTTGTTCCTTGCTGCCTAGAACAAACTTATTGTTGTACTAGGAAGCAAAAACTTTTCTGTGATTAATCTGGCAGATTTGAGGTTTTTGTTTTAGTGATAGATTGATTCTGCCAGTTAAGTTTGTGCTGTTTTTCCCTTTCTAAGAGAGAGAGAGTTTTTCTATAGGTGGACATGTCTGGAATTGGGCCTAATGTTTGTGTAACAGTGCACTTAGAGAAAACCTGTCAGGTGTCAGCCCTCTGGTGATGATGTTTTGTGTGTTGATGATTTAATAGTCGGCTCTCTTTTAAGCAGGCCTGCCAGATTGGAATTAAAAGCGCTATAAAATCTGTCATTGAGAGCAAATATACGGTGAGCTTGTCCAGATTACAATGGGCTTCGGAGCAAATTCGGCAACGCTCACTTCTGCTGTTTCAGCATGACACACGTTAGGTCGTTGATTGATATCATGCCTTGTATGGTGTCAGAAAGTGACACACACACACACACACACACACACACACACACACACACACACACACACACACACACACACACACACACACACACACACACAAACAAACCTACAGCAGGTTTCCAAGCAGGGATTCCGGGTAGCAGGAAGGCTTTGGCTTGGCAAGCCGTCCAACATTGGCAGTGGCATTTTGTGAAAGGCAATAAAAAAAAAACCCCAGCTAGGTTTCCATGTGTAATTTGTGTGGAACAATATTGCACAAGAAACTTAATAGCTATTTTAGAGACACCCCCCCCCCCCCCCCAAAAAAAAAGAAGGACAAGAAAAGATAAATGTCCTTTTTTTTCCTGTTTTCTGTGGCCGGTCGTTTGGCGTAAGGCGTATGACGGAACGCTCTGAACATGAGCGCCCCGAGTTCGAACCCCTCACGGACTCGCTGCCACGGCCCTGCTTGGGGGGCGGGGAGACGCCAAGTCGCATCTCCTTTTTCCTTTTTCATGCTCTCAGGATGTATTTTGCATCATATAACACGAGGCTGTTCAACTGGGCTAAAACCTCATCTTTACAGCTTTGACTGGCAGCTGCAGTCACGGAGAAACTTGATTATCTCTGCTCGGGAATGGCAGATAGAGCGGGACGCTGAGAGGAGGTCCGGCGAGCTTTTGCTTGCAGCAAGACCACCCCACAGAGGGACAAACAGCCCAGCCCGATTTATGGGACCTCCTTGTTGTCATGGCTACCAACAAGTCATTGCCTGACAAAAAATTATTTCCTATGTTTCCCTGTCTTTTTTTTTTTTTATTTATTTATTTATTTATTTTTATGTCAAATATCTTTACATATCTTGCTAGATAGAATTCCTTGAACAGGGTTTACAAACGCCTTTTCCTCTTTGTCCACTTAAAATATCTTTACACAACTACTCTTAGATTTCTTGCAAGATCTGCTGTCCTTTTGCCCACATTACTCTTAAAAACAACAACACACATTTTTAATGTCAACCACATTTTGGAACTAGATAAATAAAGCGCATATATAAAAGTCACTACCAAACACTCATTGCGGCTTCTGCCTTCTTATAGGAATGTTGTTGTTTGTGGCTCCAGATGACTTGATTTCCAACCCTGTGTCCCAGACTGCCGGGGCAGACCGTGTGGAGTGAGTAGAGGACCCAAGAGCAGACAGAGCTGAGGACACAAAACTGGACTTGACAAAAAGCGAGCCTTTATTATGGCTGATAACAGAAGGCAAAAACAAAAGCTAAGACGAGTGCAGGCAAGACAACTAAACTGAAAAACAGACTAAGAAAAACCCATGAAACTGTGATAAAGCTATGAAACTTTGAGACTTAATTCTATGACTGTGACTATGAGAACTGTGACGACTATGACCAGACATAACATGGGAAGGTTACACAGACGACGCGACCCAGACTGAATGAAACACGGAGACTAAATACACATAGGCGATGATGAAGGGAAGTGGCCACACATGGGAGCACAGCTGACACACATAACCTAATGACAGGACAGGGGAAGTGAAACTAAATGCAATGAACAAAGAACAGAGGACTCTTACAAAATAAAACAGGAAACATGATGAGACAGACCAAACAACATGGGCTGGACAACATGAGACGTGGAACACAAAGGGCAAATGAGACTAAGATCCAGGGGAAGGGCAAATGAGGAGATCCAATAAACAGAACTAAGGCTGAACAACTTAGGGGTTTAAGAGAGCTAGATGAATGATGAACAATAAATGATGAACAATAAATGACAAAACACAAAGACTCAAGTTTTAACTAATAATGCAAAAACAAGAACTTAACATATTCCCATACTAAAAACAGAAATACACAATATATAATGAACTCAAAATGCTGGGTCACAGACCCAGCCATGACACCCTGTTGGAGTAGTGGTTCAATAAGCCATCCGTTTGTCAAATAAGTCAGTTGTTCCTTGCTGCCTAGAACAAACTTATTGTTGTACTAGGAAGCAAAAACTTTTCTGTGATTAATCTGGCAGATTTGAGGTTTTTGTTTTAGTGATAGATTGATTCTGCCAGTTAAGTTTGTGCTGTTTTTCCCTTTCTAAGAGAGAGAGAGTTTTTCTATAGGTGGACATGTCTGGAATTGGGCCTAATGTTTGTGTAACAGTGCACTTAGAGAAAACCTGTCAGGTGTCAGCCCTCTGGTGATGATGTTTTGTGTGTTGATGATTTAATAGTCGGCTCTCTTTTAAGCAGGCCTGCCAGATTGGAATTAAAAGCGCTATAAAATCTGTCATTGAGAGCAAATATACGGTGAGCTTGTCCAGATTACAATGGGCTTCGGAGCAAATTCGGCAACGCTCACTTCTGCTGTTTCAGCATGACACACGTTAGGTCGTTGATTGATATCATGCCTTGTATGGTGTCAGAAAGTGACACACACACACACACACACACACACACACACACACACACACACACACACACACACACACACACACACACACACACACACAAACAAACCTACAGCAGGTTTCCAAGCAGGGATTCCGGGTAGCAGGAAGGCTTTGGCTTGGCAAGCCGTCCAACATTGGCAGTGGCATTTTGTGAAAGGCAATAAAAAAAAAACCCCAGCTAGGTTTCCATGTGTAATTTGTGTGGAACAATATTGCACAAGAAACTTAATAGCTATTTTAGAGACCCCCCCCCCCCCCCCAAAAAAAAAGAAGGACAAGAAAAGATAAATGTCCTTTTTTTTCCTGTTTTCTGTGGCCGGTCGTTTGGCGTAAGGCGTATGACGGAGCGCTCTGAACATGAGCGCCCCGAGTTCGAACCCCTCACGGACTCGCTGCCACGGCCCTGCTTGGGGGGCGGGGAGACGCCAAGTCGCATCTCCTTTTTCCTTTTTCATGCTCTCAGGATGTATTTTGCATCATATAACACGAGGCTGTTCAACTGGGCTAAAACCTCATCTTTACAGCTTTGACTGGCAGCTGCAGTCACGGAGAAACTTGATTATCTCTGCTCGGGAATGGCAGATAGAGCGGGACGCTGAGAGGAGGTCCGGCGAGCTTTTGCTTGCAGCAAGACCACCCCACAGAGGGACAAACAGCCCAGCCCGATTTATGGGACCTCCTTGTTGTCATGGCTACCAACAAGTCATTGCCTGACAAAAAATTATTTCCTATGTTTCCCTGTCTTTTTTTTTTTTTATTTATTTATTTATTTATTTTTATGTCAAATATCTTTACATATCTTGCTAGATAGAATTCCTTGAACAGGGTTTACAAACGCCTTTTCCTCTTTGTCCACTTAAAATATCTTTACACAACTACTCTTAGATTTCTTGCAAGATCTGCTGTCCTTTTGCCCACATTACTCTTAAAAACAACAACACACATTTTTAATGTCAACCACATTTTGGAACTAGATAAATAAAGCGCATATATAAAAGTCACTACCAAACACTCATTGCGGCTTCTGCCTTCTTATAGGAATGTTGTTGTTTGTGGCTCCAGATGACTTGATTTCCAACCCTGTGTCCCAGACTGCCGGGGCAGACCGTGTGGAGTGAGTAGAGGACCCAAGAGCAGACAGAGCTGAGGACACAAAACTGGACTTGACAAAAAGCGAGCCTTTATTATGGCTGATAACAGAAGGCAAAAACAAAAGCTAAGACGAGTGCAGGCAAGACAACTAAACTGAAAAACAGACTAAGAAAAACCCATGAAACTGTGATAAAGCTATGAAACTTTGAGACTTAATTCTATGACTGTGACTATGAGAACTGTGACGACTATGACCAGACATAACATGGGAAGGTTACACAGACGACGCGACCCAGACTGAATGAAACACGGAGACTAAATACACATAGGCGATGATGAAGGGAAGTGGCCACACATGGGAGCACAGCTGACACACATAACCTAATGACAGGACAGGGGAAGTGAAACTAAATGCAATGAACAAAGAACAGAGGACTCTTACAAAATAAAACAGGAAACATGATGAGACAGACCAAACAACATGGGCTGGACAACATGAGACGTGGAACACAAAGGGCAAATGAGACTAAGATCCAGGGGAAGGGCAAATGAGGAGATCCAATAAACAGAACTAAGGCTGAACAACTTAGGGGTTTAAGAGAGCTAGATGAATGATGAACAATAAATGATGAACAATAAATGACAAAACACAAAGACTCAAGTTTTAACTAATAATGCAAAAACAAGAACTTAACATATTCCCATACTAAAAACAGAAATACACAATATATAATGAACTCAAAATGCTGGGTCACAGACCCAGCCATGACACCCTGTTGGAGTAGTGGTTCAATAAGCCATCCGTTTGTCAAATAAGTCAGTTGTTCCTTGCTGCCTAGAACAAACTTATTGTTGTACTAGGAAGCAAAAACTTTTCTGTGATTAATCTGGCAGATTTGAGGTTTTTGTTTTAGTGATAGATTGATTCTGCCAGTTAAGTTTGTGCTGTTTTTCCCTTTCTAAGAGAGAGAGAGTTTTTCTATAGGTGGACATGTCTGGAATTGGGCCTAATGTTTGTGTAACAGTGCACTTAGAGAAAACCTGTCAGGTGTCAGCCCTCTGGTGATGATGTTTTGTGTGTTGATGATTTAATAGTCGGCTCTCTTTTAAGCAGGCCTGCCAGATTGGAATTAAAAGCGCTATAAAATCTGTCATTGAGAGCAAATATACGGTGAGCTTGTCCAGATTACAATGGGCTTCGGAGCAAATTCGGCAACGCTCACTTCTGCTGTTTCAGCATGACACACGTTAGGTCGTTGATTGATATCATGCCTTGTATGGTGTCAGAAAGTGACACACACACACACACACACACACACACACACACACACACACACACACACACACACACACACACACACACAAACAAACCTACAGCAGGTTTCCAAGCAGGGATTCCGGGTAGCAGGAAGGCTTTGGCTTGGCAAGCCGTCCAACATTGGCAGTGGCATTTTGTGAAAGGCAATAAAAAAAAAACCCCAGCTAGGTTTCCATGTGTAATTTGTGTGGAACAATATTGCACAAGAAACTTAATAGCTATTTTAGAGACCCCCCCCCCCCCCCAAAAAAAAAGAAGGACAAGAAAAGATAAATGTCCTTTTTTTTCCTGTTTTCTGTGGCCGGTCGTTTGGCGTAAGGCGTATGACGGAGCGCTCTGAACATGAGCGCCCCGAGTTCGAACCCCTCACGGACTCGCTGCCACGGCCCTGCTTGGGGGGCGGGGAGACGCCAAGTCGCATCTCCTTTTTCCTTTTTCATGCTCTCAGGATGTATTTTGCATCATATAACACGAGGCTGTTCAACTGGGCTAAAACCTCATCTTTACAGCTTTGACTGGCAGCTGCAGTCACGGAGAAACTTGATTATCTCTGCTCGGGAATGGCAGATAGAGCGGGACGCTGAGAGGAGGTCCGGCGAGCTTTTGCTTGCAGCAAGACCACCCCACAGAGGGACAAACAGCCCAGCCCGATTTATGGGACCTCCTTGTTGTCATGGCTACCAACAAGTCATTGCCTGACAAAAAATTATTTCCTATGTTTCCCTGTCTTTTTTTTTTTTTATTTATTTATTTATTTATTTTTATGTCAAATATCTTTACATATCTTGCTAGATAGAATTCCTTGAACAGGGTTTACAAACGCCTTTTCCTCTTTGTCCACTTAAAATATCTTTACACAACTACTCTTAGATTTCTTGCAAGATCTGCTGTCCTTTTGCCCACATTACTCTTAAAAACAACAACACACATTTTTAATGTCAACCACATTTTGGAACTAGATAAATAAAGCGCATATATAAAAGTCACTACCAAACACTCATTGCGGCTTCTGCCTTCTTATAGGAATGTTGTTGTTTGTGGCTCCAGATGACTTGATTTCCAACCCTGTGTCCCAGACTGCCGGGGCAGACCGTGTGGAGTGAGTAGAGGACCCAAGAGCAGACAGAGCTGAGGACACAAAACTGGACTTGACAAAAAGCGAGCCTTTATTATGGCTGATAACAGAAGGCAAAAACAAAAGCTAAGACGAGTGCAGGCAAGACAACTAAACTGAAAAACAGACTAAGAAAAACCCATGAAACTGTGATAAAGCTATGAAACTTTGAGACTTAATTCTATGACTGTGACTATGAGAACTGTGACGACTATGACCAGACATAACATGGGAAGGTTACACAGACGACGCGACCCAGACTGAATGAAACACGGAGACTAAATACACATAGGCGATGATGAAGGGAAGTGGCCACACATGGGAGCACAGCTGACACACATAACCTAATGACAGGACAGGGGAAGTGAAACTAAATGCAATGAACAAAGAACAGAGGACTCTTACAAAATAAAACAGGAAACATGATGAGACAGACCAAACAACATGGGCTGGACAACATGAGACGTGGAACACAAAGGGCAAATGAGACTAAGATCCAGGGGAAGGGCAAATGAGGAGATCCAATAAACAGAACTAAGGCTGAACAACTTAGGGGTTTAAGAGAGCTAGATGAATGATGAACAATAAATGATGAACAATAAATGACAAAACACAAAGACTCAAGTTTTAACTAATAATGCAAAAACAAGAACTTAACATATTCCCATACTAAAAACAGAAATACACAATATATAATGAACTCAAAATGCTGGGTCACAGACCCAGCCATGACACCCTGTTGGAGTAGTGGTTCAATAAGCCATCCGTTTGTCAAATAAGTCAGTTGTTCCTTGCTGCCTAGAACAAACTTATTGTTGTACTAGGAAGCAAAAACTTTTCTGTGATTAATCTGGCAGATTTGAGGTTTTTGTTTTAGTGATAGATTGATTCTGCCAGTTAAGTTTGTGCTGTTTTTCCCTTTCTAAGAGAGAGAGAGTTTTTCTATAGGTGGACATGTCTGGAATTGGGCCTAATGTTTGTGTAACAGTGCACTTAGAGAAAACCTGTCAGGTGTCAGCCCTCTGGTGATGATGTTTTGTGTGTTGATGATTTAATAGTCGGCTCTCTTTTAAGCAGGCCTGCCAGATTGGAATTAAAAGCGCTATAAAATCTGTCATTGAGAGCAAATATACGGTGAGCTTGTCCAGATTACAATGGGCTTCGGAGCAAATTCGGCAACGCTCACTTCTGCTGTTTCAGCATGACACACGTTAGGTCGTTGATTGATATCATGCCTTGTATGGTGTCAGAAAGTGACACACACACACACACACACACACACACACACACACACACACACACACACACACACACACACACACACACACACACAAACAAACCTACAGCAGGTTTCCAAGCAGGGATTCCGGGTAGCAGGAAGGCTTTGGCTTGGCAAGCCGTCCAACATTGGCAGTGGCATTTTGTGAAAGGCAATAAAAAAAAAACCCCAGCTAGGTTTCCATGTGTAATTTGTGTGGAACAATATTGCACAAGAAACTTAATAGCTATTTTAGAGACCCCCCCCCCCCCCAAAAAAAAGAAGGACAAGAAAAGATAAATGTCCTTTTTTTTCCTGTTTTCTGTGGCCGGTCGTTTGGCGTAAGGCGTATGACGGAACGCTCTGAACATGAGCGCCCCGAGTTCGAACCCCTCACGGACTCGCTGCCACGGCCCTGCTTGGGGGGCGGGGAGACGCCAAGTCGCATCTCCTTTTTCCTTTTTCATGCTCTCAGGATGTATTTTGCATCATATAACACGAGGCTGTTCAACTGGGCTAAAACCTCATCTTTACAGCTTTGACTGGCAGCTGCAGTCACGGAGAAACTTGATTATCTCTGCTCGGGAATGGCAGATAGAGCGGGACGCTGAGAGGAGGTCCGGCGAGCTTTTGCTTGCAGCAAGACCACCCCACAGAGGGACAAACAGCCCAGCCCGATTTATGGGACCTCCTTGTTGTCATGGCTACCAACAAGTCATTGCCTGACAAAAAATTATTTCCTATGTTTCCCTGTCTTTTTTTTTTTTTATTTATTTATTTATTTATTTTTATGTCAAATATCTTTACATATCTTGCTAGATAGAATTCCTTGAACAGGGTTTACAAACGCCTTTTCCTCTTTGTCCACTTAAAATATCTTTACACAACTACTCTTAGATTTCTTGCAAGATCTGCTGTCCTTTTGCCCACATTACTCTTAAAAACAACAACACACATTTTTAATGTCAACCACATTTTGGAACTAGATAAATAAAGCGCATATATAAAAGTCACTACCAAACACTCATTGCGGCTTCTGCCTTCTTATAGGAATGTTGTTGTTTGTGGCTCCAGATGACTTGATTTCCAACCCTGTGTCCCAGACTGCCGGGGCAGACCGTGTGGAGTGAGTAGAGGACCCAAGAGCAGACAGAGCTGAGGACACAAAACTGGACTTGACAAAAAGCGAGCCTTTATTATGGCTGATAACAGAAGGCAAAAACAAAAGCTAAGACGAGTGCAGGCAAGACAACTAAACTGAAAAACAGACTAAGAAAAACCCATGAAACTGTGATAAAGCTATGAAACTTTGAGACTTAATTCTATGACTGTGACTATGAGAACTGTGACGACTATGACCAGACATAACATGGGAAGGTTACACAGACGACGCGACCCAGACTGAATGAAACACGGAGACTAAATACACATAGGCGATGATGAAGGGAAGTGGCCACACATGGGAGCACAGCTGACACACATAACCTAATGACAGGACAGGGGAAGTGAAACTAAATGCAATGAACAAAGAACAGAGGACTCTTACAAAATAAAACAGGAAACATGATGAGACAGACCAAACAACATGGGCTGGACAACATGAGACGTGGAACACAAAGGGCAAATGAGACTAAGATCCAGGGGAAGGGCAAATGAGGAGATCCAATAAACAGAACTAAGGCTGAACAACTTAGGGGTTTAAGAGAGCTAGATGAATGATGAACAATAAATGATGAACAATAAATGACAAAACACAAAGACTCAAGTTTTAACTAATAATGCAAAAACAAGAACTTAACATATTCCCATACTAAAAACAGAAATACACAATATATAATGAACTCAAAATGCTGGGTCACAGACCCAGCCATGACACCCTGTTGGAGTAGTGGTTCAATAAGCCATCCGTTTGTCAAATAAGTCAGTTGTTCCTTGCTGCCTAGAACAAACTTATTGTTGTACTAGGAAGCAAAAACTTTTCTGTGATTAATCTGGCAGATTTGAGGTTTTTGTTTTAGTGATAGATTGATTCTGCCAGTTAAGTTTGTGCTGTTTTTCCCTTTCTAAGAGAGAGAGAGTTTTTCTATAGGTGGACATGTCTGGAATTGGGCCTAATGTTTGTGTAACAGTGCACTTAGAGAAAACCTGTCAGGTGTCAGCCCTCTGGTGATGATGTTTTGTGTGTTGATGATTTAATAGTCGGCTCTCTTTTAAGCAGGCCTGCCAGATTGGAATTAAAAGCGCTATAAAATCTGTCATTGAGAGCAAATATACGGTGAGCTTGTCCAGATTACAATGGGCTTCGGAGCAAATTCGGCAACGCTCACTTCTGCTGTTTCAGCATGACACACGTTAGGTCGTTGATTGATATCATGCCTTGTATGGTGTCAGAAAGTGACACACACACACACACACACACACACACACACACACACACACACACACACACACACACACACACACACACACACACACACAAACAAACCTACAGCAGGTTTCCAAGCAGGGATTCCGGGTAGCAGGAAGGCTTTGGCTTGGCAAGCCGTCCAACATTGGCAGTGGCATTTTGTGAAAGGCAATAAAAAAAAAACCCCAGCTAGGTTTCCATGTGTAATTTGTGTGGAACAATATTGCACAAGAAACTTAATAGCTATTTTAGAGACCCCCCCCCCCCCCCAAAAAAAGAAGGACAAGAAAAGATAAATGTCCTTTTTTTTCCTGTTTTCTGTGGCCGGTCGTTTGGCGTAAGGCGTATGACGGAACGCTCTGAACATGAGCGCCCCGAGTTCGAACCCCTCACGGACTCGCTGCCACGGCCCTGCTTGGGGGGCGGGGAGACGCCAAGTCGCATCTCCTTTTTCCTTTTTCATGCTCTCAGGATGTATTTTGCATCATATAACACGAGGCTGTTCAACTGGGCTAAAACCTCATCTTTACAGCTTTGACTGGCAGCTGCAGTCACGGAGAAACTTGATTATCTCTGCTCGGGAATGGCAGATAGAGCGGGACGCTGAGAGGAGGTCCGGCGAGCTTTTGCTTGCAGCAAGACCACCCCACAGAGGGACAAACAGCCCAGCCCGATTTATGGGACCTCCTTGTTGTCATGGCTACCAACAAGTCATTGCCTGACAAAAAATTATTTCCTATGTTTCCCTGTCTTTTTTTTTTTTTATTTATTTATTTATTTATTTTTATGTCAAATATCTTTACATATCTTGCTAGATAGAATTCCTTGAACAGGGTTTACAAACGCCTTTTCCTCTTTGTCCACTTAAAATATCTTTACACAACTACTCTTAGATTTCTTGCAAGATCTGCTGTCCTTTTGCCCACATTACTCTTAAAAACAACAACACACATTTTTAATGTCAACCACATTTTGGAACTAGATAAATAAAGCGCATATATAAAAGTCACTACCAAACACTCATTGCGGCTTCTGCCTTCTTATAGGAATGTTGTTGTTTGTGGCTCCAGATGACTTGATTTCCAACCCTGTGTCCCAGACTGCCGGGGCAGACCGTGTGGAGTGAGTAGAGGACCCAAGAGCAGACAGAGCTGAGGACACAAAACTGGACTTGACAAAAAGCGAGCCTTTATTATGGCTGATAACAGAAGGCAAAAACAAAAGCTAAGACGAGTGCAGGCAAGACAACTAAACTGAAAAACAGACTAAGAAAAACCCATGAAACTGTGATAAAGCTATGAAACTTTGAGACTTAATTCTATGACTGTGACTATGAGAACTGTGACGACTATGACCAGACATAACATGGGAAGGTTACACAGACGACGCGACCCAGACTGAATGAAACACGGAGACTAAATACACATAGGCGATGATGAAGGGAAGTGGCCACACATGGGAGCACAGCTGACACACATAACCTAATGACAGGACAGGGGAAGTGAAACTAAATGCAATGAACAAAGAACAGAGGACTCTTACAAAATAAAACAGGAAACATGATGAGACAGACCAAACAACATGGGCTGGACAACATGAGACGTGGAACACAAAGGGCAAATGAGACTAAGATCCAGGGGAAGGGCAAATGAGGAGATCCAATAAACAGAACTAAGGCTGAACAACTTAGGGGTTTAAGAGAGCTAGATGAATGATGAACAATAAATGATGAACAATAAATGACAAAACACAAAGACTCAAGTTTTAACTAATAATGCAAAAACAAGAACTTAACATATTCCCATACTAAAAACAGAAATACACAATATATAATGAACTCAAAATGCTGGGTCACAGACCCAGCCATGACACCCTGTTGGAGTAGTGGTTCAATAAGCCATCCGTTTGTCAAATAAGTCAGTTGTTCCTTGCTGCCTAGAACAAACTTATTGTTGTACTAGGAAGCAAAAACTTTTCTGTGATTAATCTGGCAGATTTGAGGTTTTTGTTTTAGTGATAGATTGATTCTGCCAGTTAAGTTTGTGCTGTTTTTCCCTTTCTAAGAGAGAGAGAGTTTTTCTATAGGTGGACATGTCTGGAATTGGGCCTAATGTTTGTGTAACAGTGCACTTAGAGAAAACCTGTCAGGTGTCAGCCCTCTGGTGATGATGTTTTGTGTGTTGATGATTTAATAGTCGGCTCTCTTTTAAGCAGGCCTGCCAGATTGGAATTAAAAGCGCTATAAAATCTGTCATTGAGAGCAAATATACGGTGAGCTTGTCCAGATTACAATGGGCTTCGGAGCAAATTCGGCAACGCTCACTTCTGCTGTTTCAGCATGACACACGTTAGGTCGTTGATTGATATCATGCCTTGTATGGTGTCAGAAAGTGACACACACACACACACACACACACACACACACACACACACACACACACACACACACAAACAAACCTACAGCAGGTTTCCAAGCAGGGATTCCGGGTAGCAGGAAGGCTTTGGCTTGGCAAGCCGTCCAACATTGGCAGTGGCATTTTGTGAAAGGCAATAAAAAAAAAACCCCAGCTAGGTTTCCATGTGTAATTTGTGTGGAACAATATTGCACAAGAAACTTAATAGCTATTTTAGAGACCCCCCCCCCCCCCAAAAAAAAGAAGGACAAGAAAAGATAAATGTCCTTTTTTTTCCTGTTTTCTGTGGCCGGTCGTTTGGCGTAAGGCGTATGACGGAGCGCTCTGAACATGAGCGCCCCGAGTTCGAACCCCTCACGGACTCGCTGCCACGGCCCTGCTTGGGGGGCGGGGAGACGCCAAGTCGCATCTCCTTTTTCCTTTTTCATGCTCTCAGGATGTATTTTGCATCATATAACACGAGGCTGTTCAACTGGGCTAAAACCTCATCTTTACAGCTTTGACTGGCAGCTGCAGTCACGGAGAAACTTGATTATCTCTGCTCGGGAATGGCAGATAGAGCGGGACGCTGAGAGGAGGTCCGGCGAGCTTTTGCTTGCAGCAAGACCACCCCACAGAGGGACAAACAGCCCAGCCCGATTTATGGGACCTCCTTGTTGTCATGGCTACCAACAAGTCATTGCCTGACAAAAAATTATTTCCTATGTTTCCCTGTCTTTTTTTTTTTTTATTTATTTATTTATTTATTTTTATGTCAAATATCTTTACATATCTTGCTAGATAGAATTCCTTGAACAGGGTTTACAAACGCCTTTTCCTCTTTGTCCACTTAAAATATCTTTACACAACTACTCTTAGATTTCTTGCAAGATCTGCTGTCCTTTTGCCCACATTACTCTTAAAAACAACAACACACATTTTTAATGTCAACCACATTTTGGAACTAGATAAATAAAGCGCATATATAAAAGTCACTACCAAACACTCATTGCGGCTTCTGCCTTCTTATAGGAATGTTGTTGTTTGTGGCTCCAGATGACTTGATTTCCAACCCTGTGTCCCAGACTGCCGGGGCAGACCGTGTGGAGTGAGTAGAGGACCCAAGAGCAGACAGAGCTGAGGACACAAAACTGGACTTGACAAAAAGCGAGCCTTTATTATGGCTGATAACAGAAGGCAAAAACAAAAGCTAAGACGAGTGCAGGCAAGACAACTAAACTGAAAAACAGACTAAGAAAAACCCATGAAACTGTGATAAAGCTATGAAACTTTGAGACTTAATTCTATGACTGTGACTATGAGAACTGTGACGACTATGACCAGACATAACATGGGAAGGTTACACAGACGACGCGACCCAGACTGAATGAAACACGGAGACTAAATACACATAGGCGATGATGAAGGGAAGTGGCCACACATGGGAGCACAGCTGACACACATAACCTAATGACAGGACAGGGGAAGTGAAACTAAATGCAATGAACAAAGAACAGAGGACTCTTACAAAATAAAACAGGAAACATGATGAGACAGACCAAACAACATGGGCTGGACAACATGAGACGTGGAACACAAAGGGCAAATGAGACTAAGATCCAGGGGAAGGGCAAATGAGGAGATCCAATAAACAGAACTAAGGCTGAACAACTTAGGGGTTTAAGAGAGCTAGATGAATGATGAACAATAAATGATGAACAATAAATGACAAAACACAAAGACTCAAGTTTTAACTAATAATGCAAAAACAAGAACTTAACATATTCCCATACTAAAAACAGAAATACACAATATATAATGAACTCAAAATGCTGGGTCACAGACCCAGCCATGACACCCTGTTGGAGTAGTGGTTCAATAAGCCATCCGTTTGTCAAATAAGTCAGTTGTTCCTTGCTGCCTAGAACAAACTTATTGTTGTACTAGGAAGCAAAAACTTTTCTGTGATTAATCTGGCAGATTTGAGGTTTTTGTTTTAGTGATAGATTGATTCTGCCAGTTAAGTTTGTGCTGTTTTTCCCTTTCTAAGAGAGAGAGAGTTTTTCTATAGGTGGACATGTCTGGAATTGGGCCTAATGTTTGTGTAACAGTGCACTTAGAGAAAACCTGTCAGGTGTCAGCCCTCTGGTGATGATGTTTTGTGTGTTGATGATTTAATAGTCGGCTCTCTTTTAAGCAGGCCTGCCAGATTGGAATTAAAAGCGCTATAAAATCTGTCATTGAGAGCAAATATACGGTGAGCTTGTCCAGATTACAATGGGCTTCGGAGCAAATTCGGCAACGCTCACTTCTGCTGTTTCAGCATGACACACGTTAGGTCGTTGATTGATATCATGCCTTGTATGGTGTCAGAAAGTGACACACACACACACACACACACACACACACACACACACACACACACACACACACACACACAAACAAACCTACAGCAGGTTTCCAAGCAGGGATTCCGGGTAGCAGGAAGGCTTTGGCTTGGCAAGCCGTCCAACATTGGCAGTGGCATTTTGTGAAAGGCAATAAAAAAAAAACCCCAGCTAGGTTTCCATGTGTAATTTGTGTGGAACAATATTGCACAAGAAACTTAATAGCTATTTTAGAGACCCCCCCCCCCCCCCAAAAAAAAAGAAGGACAAGAAAAGATAAATGTCCTTTTTTTTCCTGTTTTCTGTGGCCGGTCGTTTGGCGTAAGGCGTATGACGGAGCGCTCTGAACATGAGCGCCCCGAGTTCGAACCCCTCACGGACTCGCTGCCACGGCCCTGCTTGGGGGGCGGGGAGACGCCAAGTCGCATCTCCTTTTTCCTTTTTCATGCTCTCAGGATGTATTTTGCATCATATAACACGAGGCTGTTCAACTGGGCTAAAACCTCATCTTTACAGCTTTGACTGGCAGCTGCAGTCACGGAGAAACTTGATTATCTCTGCTCGGGAATGGCAGATAGAGCGGGACGCTGAGAGGAGGTCCGGCGAGCTTTTGCTTGCAGCAAGACCACCCCACAGAGGGACAAACAGCCCAGCCCGATTTATGGGACCTCCTTGTTGTCATGGCTACCAACAAGTCATTGCCTGACAAAAAATTATTTCCTATGTTTCCCTGTCTTTTTTTTTTTTTATTTATTTATTTATTTATTTTTATGTCAAATATCTTTACATATCTTGCTAGATAGAATTCCTTGAACAGGGTTTACAAACGCCTTTTCCTCTTTGTCCACTTAAAATATCTTTACACAACTACTCTTAGATTTCTTGCAAGATCTGCTGTCCTTTTGCCCACATTACTCTTAAAAACAACAACACACATTTTTAATGTCAACCACATTTTGGAACTAGATAAATAAAGCGCATATATAAAAGTCACTACCAAAAACTCATTGCGGCTTCTGCCTTCTTATAGGAATGTTGTTGTTTGTGGCTCCAGATGACTTGATTTCCAACCCTGTGTCCCAGACTGCCGGGGCAGACCGTGTGGAGTGAGTAGAGGACCCAAGAGCAGACAGAGCTGAGGACACAAAACTGGACTTGACAAAAAGCGAGCCTTTATTATGGCTGATAACAGAAGGCAAAAACAAAAGCTAAGACGAGTGCAGGCAAGACAACTAAACTGAAAAACAGACTAAGAAAAACCCATGAAACTGTGATAAAGCTATGAAACTTTGAGACTTAATTCTATGACTGTGACTATGAGAACTGTGACGACTATGACCAGACATAACATGGGAAGGTTACACAGACGACGCGACCCAGACTGAATGAAACACGGAGACTAAATACACATAGGCGATGATGAAGGGAAGTGGCCACACATGGGAGCACAGCTGACACACATAACCTAATGACAGGACAGGGGAAGTGAAACTAAATGCAATGAACAAAGAACAGAGGACTCTTACAAAATAAAACAGGAAACATGATGAGACAGACCAAACAACATGGGCTGGACAACATGAGACGTGGAACACAAAGGGCAAATGAGACTAAGATCCAGGGGAAGGGCAAATGAGGAGATCCAATAAACAGAACTAAGGCTGAACAACTTAGGGGTTTAAGAGAGCTAGATGAATGATGAACAATAAATGATGAACAATAAATGACAAAACACAAAGACTCAAGTTTTAACTAATAATGCAAAAACAAGAACTTAACATATTCCCATACTAAAAACAGAAATACACAATATATAATGAACTCAAAATGCTGGGTCACAGACCCAGCCATGACACCCTGTTGGAGTAGTGGTTCAATAAGCCATCCGTTTGTCAAATAAGTCAGTTGTTCCTTGCTGCCTAGAACAAACTTATTGTTGTACTAGGAAGCAAAAACTTTTCTGTGATTAATCTGGCAGATTTGAGGTTTTTGTTTTAGTGATAGATTGATTCTGCCAGTTAAGTTTGTGCTGTTTTTCCCTTTCTAAGAGAGAGAGAGTTTTTCTATAGGTGGACATGTCTGGAATTGGGCCTAATGTTTGTGTAACAGTGCACTTAGAGAAAACCTGTCAGGTGTCAGCCCTCTGGTGATGATGTTTTGTGTGTTGATGATTTAATAGTCGGCTCTCTTTTAAGCAGGCCTGCCAGATTGGAATTAAAAGCGCTATAAAATCTGTCATTGAGAGCAAATATACGGTGAGCTTGTCCAGATTACAATGGGCTTCGGAGCAAATTCGGCAACGCTCACTTCTGCTGTTTCAGCATGACACACGTTAGGTCGTTGATTGATATCATGCCTTGTATGGTGTCAGAAAGTGACACACACACACACACACACACACACACACACACACACACACACACACACACACAAACAAACCTACAGCAGGTTTCCAAGCAGGGATTCCGGGTAGCAGGAAGGCTTTGGCTTGGCAAGCCGTCCAACATTGGCAGTGGCATTTTGTGAAAGGCAATAAAAAAAAAACCCCAGCTAGGTTTCCATGTGTAATTTGTGTGGAACAATATTGCACAAGAAACTTAATAGCTATTTTAGAGACCCCCCCCCCCCCCAAAAAAAAAGAAGGACAAGAAAAGATAAATGTCCTTTTTTTTCCTGTTTTCTGTGGCCGGTCGTTTGGCGTAAGGCGTATGACGGAGCGCTCTGAACATGAGCGCCCCGAGTTCGAACCCCTCACGGACTCGCTGCCACGGCCCTGCTTGGGGGGCGGGGAGACGCCAAGTCGCATCTCCTTTTTCCTTTTTCATGCTCTCAGGATGTATTTTGCATCATATAACACGAGGCTGTTCAACTGGGCTAAAACCTCATCTTTACAGCTTTGACTGGCAGCTGCAGTCACGGAGAAACTTGATTATCTCTGCTCGGGAATGGCAGATAGAGCGGGACGCTGAGAGGAGGTCCGGCGAGCTTTTGCTTGCAGCAAGACCACCCCACAGAGGGACAAACAGCCCAGCCCGATTTATGGGACCTCCTTGTTGTCATGGCTACCAACAAGTCATTGCCTGACAAAAAATTATTTCCTATGTTTCCCTGTCTTTTTTTTTTTTTATTTATTTATTTATTTATTTTTATGTCAAATATCTTTACATATCTTGCTAGATAGAATTCCTTGAACAGGGTTTACAAACGCCTTTTCCTCTTTGTCCACTTAAAATATCTTTACACAACTACTCTTAGATTTCTTGCAAGATCTGCTGTCCTTTTGCCCACATTACTCTTAAAAACAACAACACACATTTTTAATGTCAACCACATTTTGGAACTAGATAAATAAAGCGCATATATAAAAGTCACTACCAAACACTCATTGCGGCTTCTGCCTTCTTATAGGAATGTTGTTGTTTGTGGCTCCAGATGACTTGATTTCCAACCCTGTGTCCCAGACTGCCGGGGCAGACCGTGTGGAGTGAGTAGAGGACCCAAGAGCAGACAGAGCTGAGGACACAAAACTGGACTTGACAAAAAGCGAGCCTTTATTATGGCTGATAACAGAAGGCAAAAACAAAAGCTAAGACGAGTGCAGGCAAGACAACTAAACTGAAAAACAGACTAAGAAAAACCCATGAAACTGTGATAAAGCTATGAAACTTTGAGACTTAATTCTATGACTGTGACTATGAGAACTGTGACGACTATGACCAGACATAACATGGGAAGGTTACACAGACGACGCGACCCAGACTGAATGAAACACGGAGACTAAATACACATAGGCGATGATGAAGGGAAGTGGCCACACATGGGAGCACAGCTGACACACATAACCTAATGACAGGACAGGGGAAGTGAAACTAAATGCAATGAACAAAGAACAGAGGACTCTTACAAAATAAAACAGGAAACATGATGAGACAGACCAAACAACATGGGCTGGACAACATGAGACGTGGAACACAAAGGGCAAATGAGACTAAGATCCAGGGGAAGGGCAAATGAGGAGATCCAATAAACAGAACTAAGGCTGAACAACTTAGGGGTTTAAGAGAGCTAGATGAATGATGAACAATAAATGATGAACAATAAATGACAAAACACAAAGACTCAAGTTTTAACTAATAATGCAAAAACAAGAACTTAACATATTCCCATACTAAAAACAGAAATACACAATATATAATGAACTCAAAATGCTGGGTCACAGACCCAGCCATGACACCCTGTTGGAGTAGTGGTTCAATAAGCCATCCGTTTGTCAAATAAGTCAGTTGTTCCTTGCTGCCTAGAACAAACTTATTGTTGTACTAGGAAGCAAAAACTTTTCTGTGATTAATCTGGCAGATTTGAGGTTTTTGTTTTAGTGATAGATTGATTCTGCCAGTTAAGTTTGTGCTGTTTTTCCCTTTCTAAGAGAGAGAGAGTTTTTCTATAGGTGGACATGTCTGGAATTGGGCCTAATGTTTGTGTAACAGTGCACTTAGAGAAAACCTGTCAGGTGTCAGCCCTCTGGTGATGATGTTTTGTGTGTTGATGATTTAATAGTCGGCTCTCTTTTAAGCAGGCCTGCCAGATTGGAATTAAAAGCGCTATAAAATCTGTCATTGAGAGCAAATATACGGTGAGCTTGTCCAGATTACAATGGGCTTCGGAGCAAATTCGGCAACGCTCACTTCTGCTGTTTCAGCATGACACACGTTAGGTCGTTGATTGATATCATGCCTTGTATGGTGTCAGAAAGTGACACACACACACACACACACACACACACACACACACACACACACACACACACACACACACAAACAAACCTACAGCAGGTTTCCAAGCAGGGATTCCGGGTAGCAGGAAGGCTTTGGCTTGGCAAGCCGTCCAACATTGGCAGTGGCATTTTGTGAAAGGCAATAAAAAAAAAACCCCAGCTAGGTTTCCATGTGTAATTTGTGTGGAACAATATTGCACAAGAAACTTAATAGCTATTTTAGAGACCCCCCCCCCCCCAAAAAAAAAGAAGGACAAGAAAAGATAAATGTCCTTTTTTTTCCTGTTTTCTGTGGCCGGTCGTTTGGCGTAAGGCGTATGACGGAGCGCTCTGAACATGAGCGCCCCGAGTTCGAACCCCTCACGGACTCGCTGCCACGGCCCTGCTTGGGGGGCGGGGAGACGCCAAGTCGCATCTCCTTTTTCCTTTTTCATGCTCTCAGGATGTATTTTGCATCATATAACACGAGGCTGTTCAACTGGGCTAAAACCTCATCTTTACAGCTTTGACTGGCAGCTGCAGTCACGGAGAAACTTGATTATCTCTGCTCGGGAATGGCAGATAGAGCGGGACGCTGAGAGGAGGTCCGGCGAGCTTTTGCTTGCAGCAAGACCACCCCACAGAGGGACAAACAGCCCAGCCCGATTTATGGGACCTCCTTGTTGTCATGGCTACCAACAAGTCATTGCCTGACAAAAAATTATTTCCTATGTTTCCCTGTCTTTTTTTTTTTTTATTTATTTATTTATTTATTTTTATGTCAAATATCTTTACATATCTTGCTAGATAGAATTCCTTGAACAGGGTTTACAAACGCCTTTTCCTCTTTGTCCACTTAAAATATCTTTACACAACTACTCTTAGATTTCTTGCAAGATCTGCTGTCCTTTTGCCCACATTACTCTTAAAAACAACAACACACATTTTTAATGTCAACCACATTTTGGAACTAGATAAATAAAGCGCATATATAAAAGTCACTACCAAACACTCATTGCGGCTTCTGCCTTCTTATAGGAATGTTGTTGTTTGTGGCTCCAGATGACTTGATTTCCAACCCTGTGTCCCAGACTGCCGGGGCAGACCGTGTGGAGTGAGTAGAGGACCCAAGAGCAGACAGAGCTGAGGACACAAAACTGGACTTGACAAAAAGCGAGCCTTTATTATGGCTGATAACAGAAGGCAAAAACAAAAGCTAAGACGAGTGCAGGCAAGACAACTAAACTGAAAAACAGACTAAGAAAAACCCATGAAACTGTGATAAAGCTATGAAACTTTGAGACTTAATTCTATGACTGTGACTATGAGAACTGTGACGACTATGACCAGACATAACATGGGAAGGTTACACAGACGACGCGACCCAGACTGAATGAAACACGGAGACTAAATACACATAGGCGATGATGAAGGGAAGTGGCCACACATGGGAGCACAGCTGACACACATAACCTAATGACAGGACAGGGGAAGTGAAACTAAATGCAATGAACAAAGAACAGAGGACTCTTACAAAATAAAACAGGAAACATGATGAGACAGACCAAACAACATGGGCTGGACAACATGAGACGTGGAACACAAAGGGCAAATGAGACTAAGATCCAGGGGAAGGGCAAATGAGGAGATCCAATAAACAGAACTAAGGCTGAACAACTTAGGGGTTTAAGAGAGCTAGATGAATGATGAACAATAAATGATGAACAATAAATGACAAAACACAAAGACTCAAGTTTTAACTAATAATGCAAAAACAAGAACTTAACATATTCCCATACTAAAAACAGAAATACACAATATATAATGAACTCAAAATGCTGGGTCACAGACCCAGCCATGACACCCTGTTGGAGTAGTGGTTCAATAAGCCATCCGTTTGTCAAATAAGTCAGTTGTTCCTTGCTGCCTAGAACAAACTTATTGTTGTACTAGGAAGCAAAAACTTTTCTGTGATTAATCTGGCAGATTTGAGGTTTTTGTTTTAGTGATAGATTGATTCTGCCAGTTAAGTTTGTGCTGTTTTTCCCTTTCTAAGAGAGAGAGAGTTTTTCTATAGGTGGACATGTCTGGAATTGGGCCTAATGTTTGTGTAACAGTGCACTTAGAGAAAACCTGTCAGGTGTCAGCCCTCTGGTGATGATGTTTTGTGTGTTGATGATTTTATAGTCGGCTCTCTTTTAAGCAGGCCTGCCAGATTGGAATTAAAAGCGCTATAAAATCTGTCATTGAGAGCAAATATACGGTGAGCTTGTCCAGATTACAATGGGCTTCGGAGCAAATTCGGCAACGCTCACTTCTGCTGTTTCAGCATGACACACGTTAGGTCGTTGATTGATATCATGCCTTGTATGGTGTCAGAAAGTGACACACACACACACACACACACACACACACACACACACACACACACACACACACACACACACACACACACACACACACACACACACACAAACAAACCTACAGCAGGTTTCCAAGCAGGGATTCCGGGTAGCAGGAAGGCTTTGGCTTGGCAAGCCGTCCAACATTGGCAGTGGCATTTTGTGAAAGGCAATAAAAAAAAAACCCCAGCTAGGTTTCCATGTGTAATTTGTGTGGAACAATATTGCACAAGAAACTTAATAGCTATTTTAGAGACCCCCCCCCCCCCAAAAAAAAAGAAGGACAAGAAAAGATAAATGTCCTTTTTTTTCCTGTTTTCTGTGGCCGGTCGTTTGGCGTAAGGCGTATGACGGAGCGCTCTGAACATGAGCGCCCCGAGTTCGAACCCCTCACGGACTCGCTGCCACGGCCCTGCTTGGGGGGCGGGGAGACGCCAAGTCGCATCTCCTTTTTCCTTTTTCATGCTCTCAGGATGTATTTTGCATCATATAACACGAGGCTGTTCAACTGGGCTAAAACCTCATCTTTACAGCTTTGACTGGCAGCTGCAGTCACGGAGAAACTTGATTATCTCTGCTCGGGAATGGCAGATAGAGCGGGACGCTGAGAGGAGGTCCGGCGAGCTTTTGCTTGCAGCAAGACCACCCCACAGAGGGACAAACAGCCCAGCCCGATTTATGGGACCTCCTTGTTGTCATGGCTACCAACAAGTCATTGCCTGACAAAAAATTATTTCCTATGTTTCCCTGTCTTTTTTTTTTTTTATTTATTTATTTATTTATTTTTATGTCAAATATCTTTACATATCTTGCTAGATAGAATTCCTTGAACAGGGTTTACAAACGCCTTTTCCTCTTTGTCCACTTAAAATATCTTTACACAACTACTCTTAGATTTCTTGCAAGATCTGCTGTCCTTTTGCCCACATTACTCTTAAAAACAACAACACACATTTTTAATGTCAACCACATTTTGGAACTAGATAAATAAAGCGCATATATAAAAGTCACTACCAAACACTCATTGCGGCTTCTGCCTTCTTATAGGAATGTTGTTGTTTGTGGCTCCAGATGACTTGATTTCCAACCCTGTGTCCCAGACTGCCGGGGCAGACCGTGTGGAGTGAGTAGAGGACCCAAGAGCAGACAGAGCTGAGGACACAAAACTGGACTTGACAAAAAGCGAGCCTTTATTATGGCTGATAACAGAAGGCAAAAACAAAAGCTAAGACGAGTGCAGGCAAGACAACTAAACTGAAAAACAGACTAAGAAAAACCCATGAAACTGTGATAAAGCTATGAAACTTTGAGACTTAATTCTATGACTGTGACTATGAGAACTGTGACGACTATGACCAGACATAACATGGGAAGGTTACACAGACGACGCGACCCAGACTGAATGAAACACGGAGACTAAATACACATAGGCGATGATGAAGGGAAGTGGCCACACATGGGAGCACAGCTGACACACATAACCTAATGACAGGACAGGGGAAGTGAAACTAAATGCAATGAACAAAGAACAGAGGACTCTTACAAAATAAAACAGGAAACATGATGAGACAGACCAAACAACATGGGCTGGACAACATGAGACGTGGAACACAAAGGGCAAATGAGACTAAGATCCAGGGGAAGGGCAAATGAGGAGATCCAATAAACAGAACTAAGGCTGAACAACTTAGGGGTTTAAGAGAGCTAGATGAATGATGAACAATAAATGATGAACAATAAATGACAAAACACAAAGACTCAAGTTTTAACTAATAATGCAAAAACAAGAACTTAACATATTCCCATACTAAAAACAGAAATACACAATATATAATGAACTCAAAATGCTGGGTCACAGACCCAGCCATGACACCCTGTTGGAGTAGTGGTTCAATAAGCCATCCGTTTGTCAAATAAGTCAGTTGTTCCTTGCTGCCTAGAACAAACTTATTGTTGTACTAGGAAGCAAAAACTTTTCTGTGATTAATCTGGCAGATTTGAGGTTTTTGTTTTAGTGATAGATTGATTCTGCCAGTTAAGTTTGTGCTGTTTTTCCCTTTCTAAGAGAGAGAGAGTTTTTCTATAGGTGGACATGTCTGGAATTGGGCCTAATGTTTGTGTAACAGTGCACTTAGAGAAAACCTGTCAGGTGTCAGCCCTCTGGTGATGATGTTTTGTGTGTTGATGATTTTATAGTCGGCTCTCTTTTAAGCAGGCCTGCCAGATTGGAATTAAAAGCGCTATAAAATCTGTCATTGAGAGCAAATATACGGTGAGCTTGTCCAGATTACAATGGGCTTCGGAGCAAATTCGGCAACGCTCACTTCTGCTGTTTCAGCATGACACACGTTAGGTCGTTGATTGATATCATGCCTTGTATGGTGTCAGAAAGTGACACACACACACACACACACACACACACACACACACACACACACACACACACACACACACACACACACACACACACACACACACACACACACACACACACACACACACACAAACAAACCTACAGCAGGTTTCCAAGCAGGGATTCCGGGTAGCAGGAAGGCTTTGGCTTGGCAAGCCGTCCAACATTGGCAGTGGCATTTTGTGAAAGGCAATAAAAAAAAAACCCCAGCTAGGTTTCCATGTGTAATTTGTGTGGAACAATATTGCACAAGAAACTTAATAGCTATTTTAGAGACACCCCCCCCCCCAAAAAAAAAGAAGGACAAGAAAAGATAAATGTCCTTTTTTTTCCTGTTTTCTGTGGCCGGTCGTTTGGCGTAAGGCGTATGACGGAGCGCTCTGAACATGAGCGCCCCGAGTTCGAACCCCTCACGGACTCGCTGCCACGGCCCTGCTTGGGGGGCGGGGAGACGCCAAGTCGCATCTCCTTTTTCCTTTTTCATGCTCTCAGGATGTATTTTGCATCATATAACACGAGGCTGTTCAACTGGGCTAAAACCTCATCTTTACAGCTTTGACTGGCAGCTGCAGTCACGGAGAAACTTGATTATCTCTGCTCGGGAATGGCAGATAGAGCGGGACGCTGAGAGGAGGTCCGGCGAGCTTTTGCTTGCAGCAAGACCACCCCACAGAGGGACAAACAGCCCAGCCCGATTTATGGGACCTCCTTGTTGTCATGGCTACCAACAAGTCATTGCCTGACAAAAAATTATTTCCTATGTTTCCCTGTCTTTTTTTTTTTTATTTATTCATTTATTTATTTATTTTTATGTCAAATATCTTTACATATCTTGCTAGATAGAATTCCTTGAACAGGGTTTACAAACGCCTTTTCCTCTTTGTCCACTTAAAATATCTTTACACAACTACTCTTAGATTTCTTGCAAGATCTGCTGTCCTTTTGCCCACATTACTCTTAAAAACAACAACACACATTTTTAATGTCAACCACATTTTGGAACTAGATAAATAAAGCGCATATATAAAAGTCACTACCAAACACTCATTGCGGCTTCTGCCTTCTTATAGGAATGTTGTTGTTTGTGGCTCCAGATGACTTGATTTCCAACCCTGTGTCCCAGACTGCCGGGGCAGACCGTGTGGAGTGAGTAGAGGACCCAAGAGCAGACAGAGCTGAGGACACAAAACTGGACTTGACAAAAAGCGAGCCTTTATTATGGCTGATAACAGAAGGCAAAAACAAAAGCTAAGACGAGTGCAGGCAAGACAACTAAACTGAAAAACAGACTAAGAAAAACCCATGAAACTGTGATAAAGCTATGAAACTTTGAGACTTAATTCTATGACTGTGACTATGAGAACTGTGACGACTATGACCAGACATAACATGGGAAGGTTACACAGACGACGCGACCCAGACTGAATGAAACACGGAGACTAAATACACATAGGCGATGATGAAGGGAAGTGGCCACACATGGGAGCACAGCTGACACACATAACCTAATGACAGGACAGGGGAAGTGAAACTAAATGCAATGAACAAAGAACAGAGGACTCTTACAAAATAAAACAGGAAACATGATGAGACAGACCAAACAACATGGGCTGGACAACATGAGACGTGGAACACAAAGGGCAAATGAGACTAAGATCCAGGGGAAGGGCAAATGAGGAGATCCAATAAACAGAACTAAGGCTGAACAACTTAGGGGTTTAAGAGAGCTAGATGAATGATGAACAATAAATGATGAACAATAAATGACAAAACACAAAGACTCAAGTTTTAACTAATAATGCAAAAACAAGAACTTAACATATTCCCATACTAAAAACAGAAATACACAATATATAATGAACTCAAAATGCTGGGTCACAGACCCAGCCATGACACCCTGTTGGAGTAGTGGTTCAATAAGCCATCCGTTTGTCAAATAAGTCAGTTGTTCCTTGCTGCCTAGAACAAACTTATTGTTGTACTAGGAAGCAAAAACTTTTCTGTGATTAATCTGGCAGATTTGAGGTTTTTGTTTTAGTGATAGATTGATTCTGCCAGTTAAGTTTGTGCTGTTTTTCCCTTTCTAAGAGAGAGAGAGTTTTTCTATAGGTGGACATGTCTGGAATTGGGCCTAATGTTTGTGTAACAGTGCACTTAGAGAAAACCTGTCAGGTGTCAGCCCTCTGGTGATGATGTTTTGTGTGTTGATGATTTAATAGTCGGCTCTCTTTTAAGCAGGCCTGCCAGATTGGAATTAAAAGCGCTATAAAATCTGTCATTGAGAGCAAATATACGGTGAGCTTGTCCAGATTACAATGGGCTTCGGAGCAAATTCGGCAACGCTCACTTCTGCTGTTTCAGCATGACACACGTTAGGTCGTTGATTGATATCATGCCTTGTATGGTGTCAGAAAGTGACACACACACACACACACACACACACACACACACACACACACAAACAAACCTACAGCAGGTTTCCAAGCAGGGATTCCGGGTAGCAGGAAGGCTTTGGCTTGGCAAGCCGTCCAACATTGGCAGTGGCATTTTGTGAAAGGCAATAAAAAAAAAACCCCAGCTAGGTTTCCATGTGTAATTTGTGTGGAACAATATTGCACAAGAAACTTAATAGCTATTTTAGAGACCCCCCCCCCCCCCCCCCCCCCAAAAAAAAAGAAGGACAAGAAAAGATAAATGTCCTTTTTTTTCCTGTTTTCTGTGGCCGGTCGTTTGGCGTAAGGCGTATGACGGAGCGCTCTGAACATGAGCGCCCCGAGTTCGAACCCCTCACGGACTCGCTGCCACGGCCCTGCTTGGGGGGCGGGGAGACGCCAAGTCGCATCTCCTTTTTCCTTTTTCATGCTCTCAGGATGTATTTTGCATCATATAACACGAGGCTGTTCAACTGGGCTAAAACCTCATCTTTACAGCTTTGACTGGCAGCTGCAGTCACGGAGAAACTTGATTATCTCTGCTCGGGAATGGCAGATAGAGCGGGACGCTGAGAGGAGGTCCGGCGAGCTTTTGCTTGCAGCAAGACCACCCCACAGAGGGACAAACAGCCCAGCCCGATTTATGGGACCTCCTTGTTGTCATGGCTAACAACAAGTCATTGCCTGACAAAAAATTATTTCCTATGTTTCCCTGTCTTTTTTTTTATTTATTTATTTATTTATTTTTATGTCAAATATCTTTACATATCTTGCTAGATAGAATTCCTTGAACAGGGTTTACAAACGCCTTTTCCTCTTTGTCCACTTAAAATATCTTTACACAACTACTCTTAGATTTCTTGCAAGATCTGCTGTCCTTTTGCCCACATTACTCTTAAAAACAACAACACACATTTTTAATGTCAACCACATTTTGGAACTAGATAAATAAAGCGCATATATAAAAGTCACTACCAAAAACTCATTGCGGCTTCTGCCTTCTTATAGGAATGTTGTTGTTTGTGGCTCCAGATGACTTGATTTCCAACCCTGTGTCCCAGACTGCCGGGGCAGACCGTGTGGAGTGAGTAGAGGACCCAAGAGCAGACAGAGCTGAGGACACAAAACTGGACTTGACAAAAAGCGAGCCTTTATTATGGCTGATAACAGAAGGCAAAAACAAAAGCTAAGACGAGTGCAGGCAAGACAACTAAACTGAAAAACAGACTAAGAAAAACCCATGAAACTGTGATAAAGCTATGAAACTTTGAGACTTAATTCTATGACTGTGACTATGAGAACTGTGACGACTATGACCAGACATAACATGGGAAGGTTACACAGACGACGCGACCCAGACTGAATGAAACACGGAGACTAAATACACATAGGCGATGATGAAGGGAAGTGGCCACACATGGGAGCACAGCTGACACACATAACCTAATGACAGGACAGGGGAAGTGAAACTAAATGCAATGAACAAAGAACAGAGGACTCTTACAAAATAAAACAGGAAACATGATGAGACAGACCAAACAACATGGGCTGGACAACATGAGACGTGGAACACAAAGGGCAAATGAGACTAAGATCCAGGGGAAGGGCAAATGAGGAGATCCAATAAACAGAACTAAGGCTGAACAACTTAGGGGTTTAAGAGAGCTAGATGAATGATGAACAATAAATGATGAACAATAAATGACAAAACACAAAGACTCAAGTTTTAACTAATAATGCAAAAACAAGAACTTAACATATTCCCATACTAAAAACAGAAATACACAATATATAATGAACTCAAAATGCTGGGTCACAGACCCAGCCATGACACCCTGTTGGAGTAGTGGTTCAATAAGCCATCCGTTTGTCAAATAAGTCAGTTGTTCCTTGCTGCCTAGAACAAACTTATTGTTGTACTAGGAAGCAAAAACTTTTCTGTGATTAATCTGGCAGATTTGAGGTTTTTGTTTTAGTGATAGATTGATTCTGCCAGTTAAGTTTGTGCTGTTTTTCCCTTTCTAAGAGAGAGAGAGTTTTTCTATAGGTGGACATGTCTGGAATTGGGCCTAATGTTTGTGTAACAGTGCACTTAGAGAAAACCTGTCAGGTGTCAGCCCTCTGGTGATGATGTTTTGTGTGTTGATGATTTAATAGTCGGCTCTCTTTTAAGCAGGCCTGCCAGATTGGAATTAAAAGCGCTATAAAATCTGTCATTGAGAGCAAATATACGGTGAGCTTGTCCAGATTACAATGGGCTTCGGAGCAAATTCGGCAACGCTCACTTCTGCTGTTTCAGCATGACACACGTTAGGTCGTTGATTGATATCATGCCTTGTATGGTGTCAGAAAGTGACACACACACACACACACACACACACACACACACACACACACACACACACACACACACACACACAAACCTACAGCAGGTTTCCAAGCAGGGATTCCGGGTAGCAGGAAGGCTTTGGCTTGGCAAGCCGTCCAACATTGGCAGTGGCATTTTGTGAAAGGCAATAAAAAAAAACCCCCAGCTAGGTTTCCATGTGTAATTTGTGTGGAACAATATTGCACAAAAAACTTAATAGCTATTTTAGAGACCCCCCCCCCCCCCCCCCCCCCAAAAAAAAAGAAGGACAAGAAAAGATAAATGTCCTTTTTTTTCCTGTTTTCTGTGGCCGGTCGTTTGGCGTAAGGCGTATGACGGAGCGCTCTGAACATGAGCGCCCCGAGTTCGAACCCCTCACGGACTCGCTGCCACGGCCCTGCTTGGGGGGCGGGGAGACGCCAAGTCGCATCTCCTTTTTCCTTTTTCATGCTCTCAGGATGTATTTTGCATCATATAACACGAGGCTGTTCAACTGGGCTAAAACCTCATCTTTACAGCTTTGACTGGCAGCTGCAGTCACGGAGAAACTTGATTATCTCTGCTCGGGAATGGCAGATAGAGCGGGACGCTGAGAGGAGGTCCGGCGAGCTTTTGCTTGCAGCAAGACCACCCCACAGAGGGACAAACAGCCCAGCCCGATTTATGGGACCTCCTTGTTGTCATGGCTACCAACAAGTCATTGCCTGACAAAAAATTATTTCCTATGTTTCCCTGTCTTTTTTTTTTTTTATTTATTTATTTTTTTATTTTTATGTCAAATATCTTTACATATCTTGCTAGATAGAATTCCTTGAACAGGGTTTACAAACGCCTTTTCCTCTTTGTCCACTTAAAATATCTTTACACAACTACTCTTAGATTTCTTGCAAGATCTGCTGTCCTTTTGCCCACATTACTCTTAAAAACAACAACACACATTTTTAATGTCAACCACATTTTGGAACTAGATAAATAAAGCGCATATATAAAAGTCACTACCAAAAACTCATTGCGGCTTCTGCCTTCTTATAGGAATGTTGTTGTTTGTGGCTCCAGATGACTTGATTTCCAACCCTGTGTCCCAGACTGCCGGGGCAGACCGTGTGGAGTGAGTAGAGGACCCAAGAGCAGACAGAGCTGAGGACACAAAACTGGACTTGACAAAAAGCGAGCCTTTATTATGGCTGATAACAGAAGGCAAAAACAAAAGCTAAGACGAGTGCAGGCAAGACAACTAAACTGAAAAACAGACTAAGAAAAACCCATGAAACTGTGATAAAGCTATGAAACTTTGAGACTTAATTCTATGACTGTGACTATGAGAACTGTGACGACTATGACCAGACATAACATGGGAAGGTTACACAGACGACGCGACCCAGACTGAATGAAACACGGAGACTAAATACACATAGGCGATGATGAAGGGAAGTGGCCACACATGGGAGCACAGCTGACACACATAACCTAATGACAGGACAGGGGAAGTGAAACTAAATGCAATGAACAAAGAACAGAGGACTCTTACAAAATAAAACAGGAAACATGATGAGACAGACCAAACAACATGGGCTGGACAACATGAGACGTGGAACACAAAGGGCAAATGAGACTAAGATCCAGGGGAAGGGCAAATGAGGAGATCCAATAAACAGAACTAAGGCTGAACAACTTAGGGGTTTAAGAGAGCTAGATGAATGATGAACAATAAATGATGAACAATAAATGACAAAACACAAAGACTCAAGTTTTAACTAATAATGCAAAAACAAGAACTTAACATATTCCCATACTAAAAACAGAAATACACAATATATAATGAACTCAAAATGCTGGGTCACAGACCCAGCAATGACACCCTGTTGGAGTAGTGGTTCAATAAGCCATCCGTTTGTCAAATAAGTCAGTTGTTCCTTGCTGCCTAGAACAAACTTATTGTTGTACTAGGAAGCAAAAACTTTTCTGTGATTAATCTGGCAGATTTGAGGTTTTTGTTTTAGTGATAGATTGATTCTGCCAGTTAAGTTTGTGCTGTTTTTCCCTTTCTAAGAGAGAGAGAGTTTTTCTATAGGTGGACATGTCTGGAATTGGGCCTAATGTTTGTGTAACAGTGCACTTAGAGAAAACCTGTCAGGTGTCAGCCCTCTGGTGATGATGTTTTGTGTGTTGATGATTTAATAGTCGGCTCTCTTTTAAGCAGGCCTGCCAGATTGGAATTAAAAGCGCTATAAAATCTGTCATTGAGAGCAAATATACGGTGAGCTTGTCCAGATTACAATGGGCTTCGGAGCAAATTCGGCAACGCTCACTTCTGCTGTTTCAGCATGACACACGTTAGGTCGTTGATTGATATCATGCCTTGTATGGTGTCAGAAAGTGACACACACACACACACACACACACACACAAACAAACCTACAGCAGGTTTCCAAGCAGGGATTCCGGGTAGCAGGAAGGCTTTGGCTTGGCAAGCCGTCCAACATTGGCAGTGGCATTTTGTGAAAGGCAATAAAAAAAAAACCCCAGCTAGGTTTCCATGTGTAATTTGTGTGGAACAATATTGCACAAGAAACTTAATAGCTATTTTAGACACCCCCCCCCCCCCCCACCAAAAAAAAAAAGAAGGACAAGAAAAGATAAATGTCCTTTTTTTTCCTGTTTTCTGTGGCCGGTCGTTTGGCGTAAGGCGTATGACGGAGCGCTCTGAACATGAGCGCCCCGAGTTCGAACCCCTCACGGACTCGCTGCCACGGCCCTGCTTGGGGGGCGGGGAGACGCCAAGTCGCATCTCCTTTTTCCTTTTTCATGCTCTCAGGATGTATTTTGCATCATATAACACGAGGCTGTTCAACTGGGCTAAAACCTCATCTTTACAGCTTTGACTGGCAGCTGCAGTCACGGAGAAACTTGATTATCTCTGCTCGGGAATGGCAGATAGAGCGGGACGCTGAGAGGAGGTCCGGCGAGCTTTTGCTTGCAGCAAGACCACCCCACAGAGGGACAAACAGCCCAGCCCGATTTATGGGACCTCCTTGTTGTCATGGCTACCAACAAGTCATTGCCTGACAAAAAATTATTTCCTATGTTTCCCTGTCTTTTTTTTTTTTTATTTATTTATTTATTTATTTTTATGTCAAATATCTTTACATATCTTGCTAGATAGAATTCCTTGAACAGGGTTTACAAACGCCTTTTCCTCTTTGTCCACTTAAAATATCTTTACACAACTACTCTTAGATTTCTTGCAAGATCTGCTGTCCTTTTGCCCACATTACTCTTAAAAACAACAACACACATTTTTAATGTCAACCACATTTTGGAACTAGATAAATAAAGCGCATATATAAAAGTCACTACCAAAAACTCATTGCGGCTTCTGCCTTCTTATAGGAATGTTGTTGTTTGTGGCTCCAGATGACTTGATTTCCAACCCTGTGTCCCAGACTGCCGGGGCAGACCGTGTGGAGTGAGTAGAGGACCCAAGAGCAGACAGAGCTGAGGACACAAAACTGGACTTGACAAAAAGCGAGCCTTTATTATGGCTGATAACAGAAGGCAAAAACAAAAGCTAAGACGAGTGCAGGCAAGACAACTAAACTGAAAAACAGACTAAGAAAAACCCATGAAACTGTGATAAAGCTATGAAACTTTGAGACTTAATTCTATGACTGTGACTATGAGAACTGTGACGACTATGACCAGACATAACATGGGAAGGTTACACAGACGACGCGACCCAGACTGAATGAAACACGGAGACTAAATACACATAGGCGATGATGAAGGGAAGTGGCCACACATGGGAGCACAGCTGACACACATAACCTAATGACAGGACAGGGGAAGTGAAACTAAATGCAATGAACAAAGAACAGAGGACTCTTACAAAATAAAACAGGAAACATGATGAGACAGACCAAACAACATGGGCTGGACAACATGAGACGTGGAACACAAAGGGCAAATGAGACTAAGATCCAGGGGAAGGGCAAATGAGGAGATCCAATAAACAGAACTAAGGCTGAACAACTTAGGGGTTTAAGAGAGCTAGATGAATGATGAACAATAAATGATGAACAATAAATGACAAAACACAAAGACTCAAGTTTTAACTAATAATGCAAAAACAAGAACTTAACATATTCCCATACTAAAAACAGAAATACACAATATATAATGAACTCAAAATGCTGGGTCACAGACCCAGCCATGACACCCTGTTGGAGTAGTGGTTCAATAAGCCATCCGTTTGTCAAATAAGTCAGTTGTTCCTTGCTGCCTAGAACAAACTTATTGTTGTACTAGGAAGCAAAAACTTTTCTGTGATTAATCTGGCAGATTTGAGGTTTTTGTTTTAGTGATAGATTGATTCTGCCAGTTAAGTTTGTGCTGTTTTTCCCTTTCTAAGAGAGAGAGAGTTTTTCTATAGGTGGACATGTCTGGAATTGGGCCTAATGTTTGTGTAACAGTGCACTTAGAGAAAACCTGTCAGGTGTCAGCCCTCTGGTGATGATGTTTTGTGTGTTGATGATTTAATAGTCGGCTCTCTTTTAAGCAGGCCTGCCAGATTGGAATTAAAAGCGCTATAAAATCTGTCATTGAGAGCAAATATACGGTGAGCTTGTCCAGATTACAATGGGCTTCGGAGCAAATTCGGCAACGCTCACTTCTGCTGTTTCAGCATGACACACGTTAGGTCGTTGATTGATATCATGCCTTGTATGGTGTCAGAAAGTGACACACACACACACACACACACACACACACACACACACACACACACACACACACACACACACACACACACACACACACACACAAACCTACAGCAGGTTTCCAAGCAGGGATTCCGGGTAGCAGGAAGGCTTTGGCTTGGCAAGCCGTCCAACATTGGCAGTGGCATTTTGTGAAAGGCAATAAAAAAAAACCCCCAGCTAGGTTTCCATGTGTAATTTGTGTGGAACAATATTGCACAAGAAACTTAATAGCTATTTTAGAGACCCCCCCCCCCCCCCCCCCCCAAAAAAAAAGAAGGACAAGAAAAGATAAATGTCCTTTTTTTTCCTGTTTTCTGTGGCCGGTCGTTTGGCGTAAGGCGTATGACGGAGCGCTCTGAACATGAGCGCCCCGAGTTCGAACCCCTCACGGACTCGCTGCCACGGCCCTGCTTGGGGGGCGGGGAGACGCCAAGTCGCATCTCCTTTTTCCTTTTTCATGCTCTCAGGATGTATTTTGCATCATATAACACGAGGCTGTTCAACTGGGCTAAAACCTCATCTTTACAGCTTTGACTGGCAGCTGCAGTCACGGAGAAACTTGATTATCTCTGCTCGGGAATGGCAGATAGAGCGGGACGCTGAGAGGAGGTCCGGCGAGCTTTTGCTTGCAGCAAGACCACCCCACAGAGGGACAAACAGCCCAGCCCGATTTATGGGACCTCCTTGTTGTCATGGCTACCAACAAGTCATTGCCTGACAAAAAATTATTTCCTATGTTTCCCTGTCTTTTTTTTTTTTTATTTATTTATTTATTTATTTTTATGTCAAATATCTTTACATATCTTGCTAGATAGAATTCCTTGAACAGGGTTTACAAACGCCTTTTCCTCTTTGTCCACTTAAAATATCTTTACACAACTACTCTTAGATTTCTTGCAAGATCTGCTGTCCTTTTGCCCACATTACTCTTAAAAACAACAACACACATTTTTAATGTCAACCACATTTTGGAACTAGATAAATAAAGCGCATATATAAAAGTCACTACCAAAAACTCATTGCGGCTTCTGCCTTCTTATAGGAATGTTGTTGTTTGTGGCTCCAGATGACTTGATTTCCAACCCTGTGTCCCAGACTGCCGGGGCAGACCGTGTGGAGTGAGTAGAGGACCCAAGAGCAGACAGAGCTGAGGACACAAAACTGGACTTGACAAAAAGCGAGCCTTTATTATGGCTGATAACAGAAGGCAAAAACAAAAGCTAAGACGAGTGCAGGCAAGACAACTAAACTGAAAAACAGACTAAGAAAAACCCATGAAACTGTGATAAAGCTATGAAACTTTGAGACTTAATTCTATGACTGTGACTATGAGAACTGTGACGACTATGACCAGACATAACATGGGAAGGTTACACAGACGACGCGACCCAGACTGAATGAAACACGGAGACTAAATACACATAGGCGATGATGAAGGGAAGTGGCCACACATGGGAGCACAGCTGACACACATAACCTAATGACAGGACAGGGGAAGTGAAACTAAATGCAATGAACAAAGAACAGAGGACTCTTACAAAATAAAACAGGAAACATGATGAGACAGACCAAACAACATGGGCTGGACAACATGAGACGTGGAACACAAAGGGCAAATGAGACTAAGATCCAGGGGAAGGGCAAATGAGGAGATCCAATAAACAGAACTAAGGCTGAACAACTTAGGGGTTTAAGAGAGCTAGATGAATGATGAACAATAAATGATGAACAATAAATGACAAAACACAAAGACTCAAGTTTTAACTAATAATGCAAAAACAAGAACTTAACATATTCCCATACTAAAAACAGAAATACACAATATATAATGAACTCAAAATGCTGGGTCACAGACCCAGCAATGACACCCTGTTGGAGTAGTGGTTCAATAAGCCATCCGTTTGTCAAATAAGTCAGTTGTTCCTTGCTGCCTAGAACAAACTTATTGTTGTACTAGGAAGCAAAAACTTTTCTGTGATTAATCTGGCAGATTTGAGGTTTTTGTTTTAGTGATAGATTGATTCTGCCAGTTAAGTTTGTGCTGTTTTTCCCTTTCTAAGAGAGAGAGAGTTTTTCTATAGGTGGACATGTCTGGAATTGGGCCTAATGTTTGTGTAACAGTGCACTTAGAGAAAACCTGTCAGGTGTCAGCCCTCTGGTGATGATGTTTTGTGTGTTGATGATTTAATAGTCGGCTCTCTTTTAAGCAGGCCTGCCAGATTGGAATTAAAAGCGCTATAAAATCTGTCATTGAGAGCAAATATACGGTGAGCTTGTCCAGATTACAATGGGCTTCGGAGCAAATTCGGCAACGCTCACTTCTGCTGTTTCAGCATGACACACGTTAGGTCGTTGATTGATATCATGCCTTGTATGGTGTCAGAAAGTGACACACACACACACACACACACACACACAAACAAACCTACAGCAGGTTTCCAAGCAGGGATTCCGGGTAGCAGGAAGGCTTTGGCTTGGCAAGCCGTCCAACATTGGCAGTGGCATTTTGTGAAAGGCAATAAAAAAAAAACCCCAGCTAGGTTTCCATGTGTAATTTGTGTGGAACAATATTGCACAAGAAACTTAATAGCTATTTTAGACACCCCCCCCCCCCCCACCAAAAAAAAAAAGAAGGACAAGAAAAGATAAATGTCCTTTTTTTTCCTGTTTTCTGTGGCCGGTCGTTTGGCGTAAGGCGTATGACGGAGCGCTCTGAACATGAGCGCCCCGAGTTCGAACCCCTCACGGACTCGCTGCCACGGCCCTGCTTGGGGGGCGGGGAGACGCCAAGTCGCATCTCCTTTTTCCTTTTTCATGCTCTCAGGATGTATTTTGCATCATATAACACGAGGCTGTTCAACTGGGCTAAAACCTCATCTTTACAGCTTTGACTGGCAGCTGCAGTCACGGAGAAACTTGATTATCTCTGCTCGGGAATGGCAGATAGAGCGGGACGCTGAGAGGAGGTCCGGCGAGCTTTTGCTTGCAGCAAGACCACCCCACAGAGGGACAAACAGCCCAGCCCGATTTATGGGACCTCCTTGTTGTCATGGCTACCAACAAGTCATTGCCTGACAAAAAATTATTTCCTATGTTTCCCTGTCTTTTTTTTTTTTTATTTATTTATTTATTTATTTTTATGTCAAATATCTTTACATATCTTGCTAGATAGAATTCCTTGAACAGGGTTTACAAACGCCTTTTCCTCTTTGTCCACTTAAAATATCTTTACACAACTACTCTTAGATTTCTTGCAAGATCTGCTGTCCTTTTGCCCACATTACTCTTAAAAACAACAACACACATTTTTAATGTCAACCACATTTTGGAACTAGATAAATAAAGCGCATATATAAAAGTCACTACCAAAAACTCATTGCGGCTTCTGCCTTCTTATAGGAATGTTGTTGTTTGTGGCTCCAGATGACTTGATTTCCAACCCTGTGTCCCAGACTGCCGGGGCAGACCGTGTGGAGTGAGTAGAGGACCCAAGAGCAGACAGAGCTGAGGACACAAAACTGGACTTGACAAAAAGCGAGCCTTTATTATGGCTGATAACAGAAGGCAAAAACAAAAGCTAAGACGAGTGCAGGCAAGACAACTAAACTGAAAAACAGACTAAGAAAAACCCATGAAACTGTGATAAAGCTATGAAACTTTGAGACTTAATTCTATGACTGTGAGAACTGTGACGACTATGACCAGACATAACATGGGAAGGTTACACAGACGACGCGACCCAGACTGAATGAAACACGGAGACTAAATACACATAGGCGATGATGAAGGGAAGTGGCCACACATGGGAGCACAGCTGACACACATAACCTAATGACAGGACAGGGGAAGTGAAACTAAATGCAATGAACAAAGAACAGAGGACTCTTACAAAATAAAACAGGAAACATGATGAGACAGACCAAACAACATGGGCTGGACAACATGAGACGTGGAACACAAAGGGCAAATGAGACTAAGATCCAGGGGAAGGGCAAATGAGGAGATCCAATAAACAGAACTAAGGCTGAACAACTTAGGGGTTTAAGAGAGCTAGATGAATGATGAACAATAAATGATGAACAATAAATGACAAAACACAAAGACTCAAGTTTTAACTAATAATGCAAAAACAAGAACTTAACATATTCCCATACTAAAAACAGAAATACACAATATATAATGAACTCAAAATGCTGGGTCACAGACCCAGCCATGACACCCTGTTGGAGTAGTGGTTCAATAAGCCATCCGTTTGTCAAATAAGTCAGTTGTTCCTTGCTGCCTAGAACAAACTTATTGTTGTACTAGGAAGCAAAAACTTTTCTGTGATTAATCTGGCAGATTTGAGGTTTTTGTTTTAGTGATAGATTGATTCTGCCAGTTAAGTTTGTGCTGTTTTTCCCTTTCTAAGAGAGAGAGAGTTTTTCTATAGGTGGACATGTCTGGAATTGGGCCTAATGTTTGTGTAACAGTGCACTTAGAGAAAACCTGTCAGGTGTCAGCCCTCTGGTGATGATGTTTTGTGTGTTGATGATTTAATAGTCGGCTCTCTTTTAAGCAGGCCTGCCAGATTGGAATTAAAAGCGCTATAAAATCTGTCATTGAGAGCAAATATACGGTGAGCTTGTCCAGATTACAATGGGCTTCGGAGCAAATTCGGCAACGCTCACTTCTGCTGTTTCAGCATGACACACGTTAGGTCGTTGATTGATATCATGCCTTGTATGGTGTCAGAAAGTGACACACACACACACACACACACACACACACACACACACACACAAACAAACCTACAGCAGGTTTCCAAGCAGGGATTCCGGGTAGCAGGAAGGCTTTGGCTTGGCAAGCCGTCCAACATTGGCAGTGGCATTTTGTGAAAGGCAATAAAAAAAAAACCCCAGCTAGGTTTCCATGTGTAATTTGTGTGGAACAATATTGCACAAGAAACTTAATAGCTATTTTAGAGACCCCCCCCCCCCCCAAAAAAAAAAAAGAAGGACAAGAAAAGATAAATGTCCTTTTTTTTCCTGTTTTCTGTGGCCGGTCGTTTGGCGTAAGGCGTATGACGGAGCGCTCTGAACATGAGCGCCCCGAGTTCGAACCCCTCACGGACTCGCTGCCACGGCCCTGCTTGGGGGGCGGGGAGACGCCAAGTCGCATCTCCTTTTTCCTTTTTCATGCTCTCAGGATGTATTTTGCATCATATAACACGAGGCTGTTCAACTGGGCTAAAACCTCATCTTTACAGCTTTGACTGGCAGCTGCAGTCACGGAGAAACTTGATTATCTCTGCTCGGGAATGGCAGATAGAGCGGGACGCTGAGAGGAGGTCCGGCGAGCTTTTGCTTGCAGCAAGACCACCCCACAGAGGGACAAACAGCCCAGCCCGATTTATGGGACCTCCTTGTTGTCATGGCTACCAACAAGTCATTGCCTGACAAAAAATTATTTCCTAGGTTTCCCTGTCTTTTTTTTTTTTTATTTATTTATTTATTTATTTTTATGTCAAATATCTTTACATATCTTGCTAGATAGAATTCCTTGAACAGGGTTTACAAACGCCTTTTCCTCTTTGTCCACTTAAAATATCTTTACACAACTACTCTTAGATTTCTTGCAAGATCTGCTGTCCTTTTGCCCACATTACTCTTAAAAACAACAACACACATTTTTAATGTCAACCACATTTTGGAACTAGATAAATAAAGCGCATATATAAAAGTCACTACCAAAAACTCATTGCGGCTTCTGCCTTCTTATAGGAATGTTGTTGTTTGTGGCTCCAGATGACTTGATTTCCAACCCTGTGTCCCAGACTGCCGGGGCAGACCGTGTGGAGTGAGTAGAGGACCCAAGAGCAGACAGAGCTGAGGACACAAAACTGGACTTGACAAAAAGCGAGCCTTTATTATGGCTGATAACAGAAGGCAAAAACAAAAGCTAAGACGAGTGCAGGCAAGACAACTAAACTGAAAAACAGACTAAGAAAAACCCATGAAACTGTGATAAAGCTATGAAACTTTGAGACTTAATTCTATGACTGTGACTATGAGAACTGTGACGACTATGACCAGACATAACATGGGAAGGTTACACAGACGACGCGACCCAGACTGAATGAAACACGGAGACTAAATACACATAGGCGATGATGAAGGGAAGTGGCCACACATGGGAGCACAGCTGACACACATAACCTAATGACAGGACAGGGGAAGTGAAACTAAATGCAATGAACAAAGAACAGAGGACTCTTACAAAATAAAACAGGAAACATGATGAGACAGACCAAACAACATGGGCTGGACAACATGAGACGTGGAACACAAAGGGCAAATGAGACTAAGATCCAGGGGAAGGGCAAATGAGGAGATCCAATAAACAGAACTAAGGCTGAACAACTTAGGGGTTTAAGAGAGCTAGATGAATGATGAACAATAAATGATGAACAATAAATGACAAAACACAAAGACTCAAGTTTTAACTAATAATGCAAAAACAAGAACTTAACATATTCCCATACTAAAAACAGAAATACACAATATATAATGAACTCAAAATGCTGGGTCACAGACCCAGCAATGACACCCTGTTGGAGTAGTGGTTCAATAAGCCATCCGTTTGTCAAATAAGTCAGTTGTTCCTTGCTGCCTAGAACAAACTTATTGTTGTACTAGGAAGCAAAAACTTTTCTGTGATTAATCTGGCAGATTTGAGGTTTTTGTTTTAGTGATAGATTGATTCTGCCAGTTAAGTTTGTGCTGTTTTTCCCTTTCTAAGAGAGAGAGAGTTTTTCTATAGGTGGACATGTCTGGAATTGGGCCTAATGTTTGTGTAACAGTGCACTTAGAGAAAACCTGTCAGGTGTCAGCCCTCTGGTGATGATGTTTTGTGTGTTGATGATTTAATAGTCGGCTCTCTTTTAAGCAGGCCTGCCAGATTGGAATTAAAAGCGCTATAAAATCTGTCATTGAGAGCAAATATACGGTGAGCTTGTCCAGATTACAATGGGCTTCGGAGCAAATTCGGCAACGCTCACTTCTGCTGTTTCAGCATGACACACGTTAGGTCGTTGATTGATATCATGCCTTGTATGGTGTCAGAAAGTGACACACACACACACACACACACACACACACACACACACACAAACAAACCTACAGCAGGTTTCCAAGCAGGGATTCCGGGTAGCAGGAAGGCTTTGGCTTGGCAAGCCGTCCAACATTGGCAGTGGCATTTTGTGAAAGGCAATAAAAAAAAAACCCCAGCTAGGTTTCCATGTGTAATTTGTGTGGAACAATATTGCACAAGAAACTTAATAGCTATTTTAGAGACCCCCCCCCCCCCCCAAAAAAAAAAAAGAAGGACAAGAAAAGATAAATGTCCTTTTTTTTCCTGTTTTCTGTGGCCGGTCGTTTGGCGTAAGGCGTATGACGGAGCGCTCTGAACATGAGCGCCCCGAGTTCGAACCCCTCACGGACTCGCTGCCACGGCCCTGCTTGGGGGGCGGGGAGACGCCAAGTCGCATCTCCTTTTTCCTTTTTCATGCTCTCAGGATGTATTTTGCATCATATAACACGAGGCTGTTCAACTGGGCTAAAACCTCATCTTTACAGCTTTGACTGGCAGCTGCAGTCACGGAGAAACTTGATTATCTCTGCTCGGGAATGGCAGATAGAGCGGGACGCTGAGAGGAGGTCCGGCGAGCTTTTGCTTGCAGCAAGACCACCCCACAGAGGGACAAACAGCCCAGCCCGATTTATGGGACCTCCTTGTTGTCATGGCTACCAACAAGTCATTGCCTGACAAAAAATTATTTCCTATGTTTCCCTGTCTTTTTTTTTTTTTATTTATTTATTTATTTATTTTTATGTCAAATATCTTTACATATCTTGCTGGATAGAATTCCTTGAACAGGGTTTACAAACGCCTTTTCCTCTTTGTCCACTTAAAATATCTTTACACAACTACTCTTAGATTTCTTGCAAGATCTGCTGTCCTTTTGCCCACATTACTCTTAAAAACAACAACACACATTTTTAATGTCAACCACATTTTGGAACTAGATAAATAAAGCGCATATATAAAAGTCACTACCAAAAACTCATTGCGGCTTCTGCCTTCTTATAGGAATGTTGTTGTTTGTGGCTCCAGATGACTTGATTTCCAACCCTGTGTCCCAGACTGCCGGGGCAGACCGTGTGGAGTGAGTAGAGGACCCAAGAGCAGACAGAGCTGAGGACACAAAACTGGACTTGACAAAAAGCGAGCCTTTATTATGGCTGATAACAGAAGGCAAAAACAAAAGCTAAGACGAGTGCAGGCAAGACAACTAAACTGAAAAACAGACTAAGAAAAACCCATGAAACTGTGATAAAGCTATGAAACTTTGAGACTTAATTCTATGACTGTGACTATGAGAACTGTGACGACTATGACCAGACATAACATGGGAAGGTTACACAGACGACGCGACCCAGACTGAATGAAACACGGAGACTAAATACACATAGGCGATGATGAAGGGAAGTGGCCACACATGGGAGCACAGCTGACACACATAACCTAATGACAGGACAGGGGAAGTGAAACTAAATGCAATGAACAAAGAACAGAGGACTCTTACAAAATAAAACAGGAAACATGATGAGACAGACCAAACAACATGGGCTGGACAACATGAGACGTGGAACACAAAGGGCAAATGAGACTAAGATCCAGGGGAAGGGCAAATGAGGAGATCCAATAAACAGAACTAAGGCTGAACAACTTAGGGGTTTAAGAGAGCTAGATGAATGATGAACAATAAATGATGAACAATAAATGACAAAACACAAAGACTCAAGTTTTAACTAATAATGCAAAAACAAGAACTTAACATATTCCCATACTAAAAACAGAAATACACAATATATAATGAACTCAAAATGCTGGGTCACAGACCCAGCAATGACACCCTGTTGGAGTAGTGGTTCAATAAGCCATCCGTTTGTCAAATAAGTCAGTTGTTCCTTGCTGCCTAGAACAAACTTATTGTTGTACTAGGAAGCAAAAACTTTTCTGTGATTAATCTGGCAGATTTGAGGTTTTTGTTTTAGTGATAGATTGATTCTGCCAGTTAAGTTTGTGCTGTTTTTCCCTTTCTAAGAGAGAGAGAGTTTTTCTATAGGTGGACATGTCTGGAATTGGGCCTAATGTTTGTGTAACAGTGCACTTAGAGAAAACCTGTCAGGTGTCAGCCCTCTGGTGATGATGTTTTGTGTGTTGATGATTTAATAGTCGGCTCTCTTTTAAGCAGGCCTGCCAGATTGGAATTAAAAGCGCTATAAAATCTGTCATTGAGAGCAAATATACGGTGAGCTTGTCCAGATTACAATGGGCTTCGGAGCAAATTCGGCAACGCTCACTTCTGCTGTTTCAGCATGACACACGTTAGGTCGTTGATTGATATCATGCCTTGTATGGTGTCAGAAAGTGACACACACACACACACACACACACACACACACACACACACACACACACACACACACACACACACACACACACAAACAAACCTACAGCAGGTTTCCAAGCAGGGATTCCGGGTAGCAGGAAGGCTTTGGCTTGGCAAGCCGTCCAACATTGGCAGTGGCATTTTGTGAAAGGCAATAAAAAAAAACCCCAGCTAGGTTTCCATGTGTAATTTGTGTGGAACAATATTGCACAAGAAACTTAATAGCTATTTTAGAGACCCCCCCCCGCCAAAAAAAGAAGGACAAGAAGAGATAAATGTCCTTTTTTTTCCTGTTTTCTGTGGCCGGTCGTTTGGCGTAAGGCGTATGATGGAGCGCTCTGAACATGAGCGCCCCGAGTTCGAACCCCTCACGGACTCGCTGCCACGGCCCTGCTTGGGGGGCGGGGAGACGCCAAGTCGCATCTCCTTTTTCCTTTTTCATGCTCTCAGGATGTATTTTGCATCATATAACACGAGGCTGTTCAACTGGGCTAAAACCTCATCTTTACAGCTTTGACTGGCAGCTGCAGTCACGGAGAAACTTGATTATCTCTGCTCGGGAATGGCAGATAGAGCGGGACGCTGAGAGGAGGTCCGGCGAGCTTTTGCTTGCAGCAAGACCACCCCACAGAGGGACAAACAGCCCAGCCCGATTTATGGGACCTCCTTGTTGTCATGGCTACCAACAAGTCATTGCCTGACAAAAAATTATTTCCTATGTTTCCCTGTCTTTTTTTTTTTTTATTTATTTATTTATTTATTTTTATGTCAAATATCTTTACATATCTTGCTAGATAGAATTCCTTGAACAGGGTTTACAAACGCCTTTTCCTCTTTGTCCACTTAAAATATCTTTACACAACTACTCTTAGATTTCTTGCAAGATCTGCTGTCCTTTTGCCCACATTACTCTTAAAAACAACAACACACATTTTTAATGTCAACCACATTTTGGAACTAGATAAATAAAGCGCATATATAAAAGTCACTACCAAAAACTCATTGCGGCTTCTGCCTTCTTATAGGAATGTTGTTGTTTGTGGCTCCAGATGACTTGATTTCCAACCCTGTGTCCCAGACTGCCGGGGCAGACCGTGTGGAGTGAGTAGAGGACCCAAGAGCAGACAGAGCTGAGGACACAAAACTGGACTTGACAAAAAGCGAGCCTTTATTATGGCTGATAACAGAAGGCAAAAACAAAAGCTAAGACGAGTGCAGGCAAGACAACTAAACTGAAAAACAGACTAAGAAAAACCCATGAAACTGTGATAAAGCTATGAAACTTTGAGACTTAATTCTATGACTGTGAGAACTGTGACGACTATGACCAGACATAACATGGGAAGGTTACACAGACGACGCGACCCAGACTGAATGAAACACGGAGACTAAATACACATAGGCGATGATGAAGGGAAGTGGCCACACATGGGAGCACAGCTGACACACATAACCTAATGACAGGACAGGGGAAGTGAAACTAAATGCAATGAACAAAGAACAGAGGACTCTTACAAAATAAAACAGGAAACATGATGAGACAGACCAAACAACATGGGCTGGACAACATGAGACGTGGAACACAAAGGGCAAATGAGACTAAGATCCAGGGGAAGGGCAAATGAGGAGATCCAATAAACAGAACTAAGGCTGAACAACTTAGGGGTTTAAGAGAGCTAGATGAATGATGAACAATAAATGATGAACAATAAATGACAAAACACAAAGACTCAAGTTTTAACTAATAATGCAAAAACAAGAACTTAACATATTCCCATACTAAAAACAGAAATACACAATATATAATGAACTCAAAATGCTGGGTCACAGACCCAGCCATGACACCCTGTTGGAGTAGTGGTTCAATAAGCCATCCGTTTGTCAAATAAGTCAGTTGTTCCTTGCTGCCTAGAACAAACTTATTGTTGTACTAGGAAGCAAAAACTTTTCTGTGATTAATCTGGCAGATTTGAGGTTTTTGTTTTAGTGATAGATTGATTCTGCCAGTTAAGTTTGTGCTGTTTTTCCCTTTCTAAGAGAGAGAGAGTTTTTCTATAGGTGGACATGTCTGGAATTGGGCCTAATGTTTGTGTAACAGTGCACTTAGAGAAAACCTGTCAGGTGTCAGCCCTCTGGTGATGATGTTTTGTGTGTTGATGATTTAATAGTCGGCTCTCTTTTAAGCAGGCCTGCCAGATTGGAATTAAAAGCGCTATAAAATCTGTCATTGAGAGCAAATATACGGTGAGCTTGTCCAGATTACAATGGGCTTCGGAGCAAATTCGGCAACGCTCACTTCTGCTGTTTCAGCATGACACACGTTAGGTCGTTGATTGATATCATGCCTTGTATGGTGTCAGAAAGTGACACACACACACACACACACACACACACACACACACACACACACACACACACAAACAAACCTACAGCAGGTTTCCAAGCAGGGATTCCGGGTAGCAGGAAGGCTTTGGCTTGGCAAGCCGTCCAACATTGGCAGTGGCATTTTGTGAAAGGCAATAAAAAAAAAACCCCAGCTAGGTTTCCATGTGTAATTTGTGTGGAACAATATTGCACAAGAAACTTAATAGCTATTTTAGAGACCCCCCCCCCCCCCCAAAAAAAAAAAAGAAGGACAAGAAAAGATAAATGTCCTTTTTTTTCCTGTTTTCTGTGGCCGGTCGTTTGGCGTAAGGCGTATGACGGAGCGCTCTGAACATGAGCGCCCCGAGTTCGAACCCCTCACGGACTCGCTGCCACGGCCCTGCTTGGGGGGCGGGGAGACGCCAAGTCGCATCTCCTTTTTCCTTTTTCATGCTCTCAGGATGTATTTTGCATCATATAACACGAGGCTGTTCAACTGGGCTAAAACCTCATCTTTACAGCTTTGACTGGCAGCTGCAGTCACGGAGAAACTTGATTATCTCTGCTCGGGAATGGCAGATAGAGCGGGACGCTGAGAGGAGGTCCGGCGAGCTTTTGCTTGCAGCAAGACCACCCCACAGAGGGACAAACAGCCCAGCCCGATTTATGGGACCTCCTTGTTGTCATGGCTACCAACAAGTCATTGCCTGACAAAAAATTATTTCCTAGGTTTCCCTGTCTTTTTTTTTTTTTATTTATTTATTTATTTATTTTTATGTCAAATATCTTTACATATCTTGCTAGATAGAATTCCTTGAACAGGGTTTACAAACGCCTTTTCCTCTTTGTCCACTTAAAATATCTTTACACAACTACTCTTAGATTTCTTGCAAGATCTGCTGTCCTTTTGCCCACATTACTCTTAAAAACAACAACACACATTTTTAATGTCAACCACATTTTGGAACTAGATAAATAAAGCGCATATATAAAAGTCACTACCAAAAACTCATTGCGGCTTCTGCCTTCTTATAGGAATGTTGTTGTTTGTGGCTCCAGATGACTTGATTTCCAACCCTGTGTCCCAGACTGCCGGGGCAGACCGTGTGGAGTGAGTAGAGGACCCAAGAGCAGACAGAGCTGAGGACACAAAACTGGACTTGACAAAAAGCGAGCCTTTATTATGGCTGATAACAGAAGGCAAAAACAAAAGCTAAGACGAGTGCAGGCAAGACAACTAAACTGAAAAACAGACTAAGAAAAACCCATGAAACTGTGATAAAGCTATGAAACTTTGAGACTTAATTCTATGACTGTGACTATGAGAACTGTGACGACTATGACCAGACATAACATGGGAAGGTTACACAGACGACGCGACCCAGACTGAATGAAACACGGAGACTAAATACACATAGGCGATGATGAAGGGAAGTGGCCACACATGGGAGCACAGCTGACACACATAACCTAATGACAGGACAGGGGAAGTGAAACTAAATGCAATGAACAAAGAACAGAGGACTCTTACAAAATAAAACAGGAAACATGATGAGACAGACCAAACAACATGGGCTGGACAACATGAGACGTGGAACACAAAGGGCAAATGAGACTAAGATCCAGGGGAAGGGCAAATGAGGAGATCCAATAAACAGAACTAAGGCTGAACAACTTAGGGGTTTAAGAGAGCTAGATGAATGATGAACAATAAATGATGAACAATAAATGACAAAACACAAAGACTCAAGTTTTAACTAATAATGCAAAAACAAGAACTTAACATATTCCCATACTAAAAACAGAAATACACAATATATAATGAACTCAAAATGCTGGGTCACAGACCCAGCAATGACACCCTGTTGGAGTAGTGGTTCAATAAGCCATCCGTTTGTCAAATAAGTCAGTTGTTCCTTGCTGCCTAGAACAAACTTATTGTTGTACTAGGAAGCAAAAACTTTTCTGTGATTAATCTGGCAGATTTGAGGTTTTTGTTTTAGTGATAGATTGATTCTGCCAGTTAAGTTTGTGCTGTTTTTCCCTTTCTAAGAGAGAGAGAGTTTTTCTATAGGTGGACATGTCTGGAATTGGGCCTAATGTTTGTGTAACAGTGCACTTAGAGAAAACCTGTCAGGTGTCAGCCCTCTGGTGATGATGTTTTGTGTGTTGATGATTTAATAGTCGGCTCTCTTTTAAGCAGGCCTGCCAGATTGGAATTAAAAGCGCTATAAAATCTGTCATTGAGAGCAAATATACGGTGAGCTTGTCCAGATTACAATGGGCTTCGGAGCAAATTCGGCAACGCTCACTTCTGCTGTTTCAGCATGACACACGTTAGGTCGTTGATTGATATCATGCCTTGTATGGTGTCAGAAAGTGACACACACACACACACACACACACACACACACACAAACAAACCTACAGCAGGTTTCCAAGCAGGGATTCCGGGTAGCAGGAAGGCTTTGGCTTGGCAAGCCGTCCAACATTGGCAGTGGCATTTTGTGAAAGGCAATAAAAAAAAAACCCCAGCTAGGTTTCCATGTGTAATTTGTGTGGAACAATATTGCACAAGAAACTTAATAGCTATTTTAGAGACCCCCCCCCCCCCCCCAAAAAAAAAAAAGAAGGACAAGAAAAGATAAATGTCCTTTTTTTTCCTGTTTTCTGTGGCCGGTCGTTTGGCGTAAGGCGTATGACGGAGCGCTCTGAACATGAGCGCCCCGAGTTCGAACCCCTCACGGACTCGCTGCCACGGCCCTGCTTGGGGGGCGGGGAGACGCCAAGTCGCATCTCCTTTTTCCTTTTTCATGCTCTCAGGATGTATTTTGCATCATATAACACGAGGCTGTTCAACTGGGCTAAAACCTCATCTTTACAGCTTTGACTGGCAGCTGCAGTCACGGAGAAACTTGATTATCTCTGCTCGGGAATGGCAGATAGAGCGGGACGCTGAGAGGAGGTCCGGCGAGCTTTTGCTTGCAGCAAGACCACCCCACAGAGGGACAAACAGCCCAGCCCGATTTATGGGACCTCCTTGTTGTCATGGCTACCAACAAGTCATTGCCTGACAAAAAATTATTTCCTATGTTTCCCTGTCTTTTTTTTTTTTTATTTATTTATTTATTTATTTTTATGTCAAATATCTTTACATATCTTGCTGGATAGAATTCCTTGAACAGGGTTTACAAACGCCTTTTCCTCTTTGTCCACTTAAAATATCTTTACACAACTACTCTTAGATTTCTTGCAAGATCTGCTGTCCTTTTGCCCACATTACTCTTAAAAACAACAACACACATTTTTAATGTCAACCACATTTTGGAACTAGATAAATAAAGCGCATATATAAAAGTCACTACCAAAAACTCATTGCGGCTTCTGCCTTCTTATAGGAATGTTGTTGTTTGTGGCTCCAGATGACTTGATTTCCAACCCTGTGTCCCAGACTGCCGGGGCAGACCGTGTGGAGTGAGTAGAGGACCCAAGAGCAGACAGAGCTGAGGACACAAAACTGGACTTGACAAAAAGCGAGCCTTTATTATGGCTGATAACAGAAGGCAAAAACAAAAGCTAAGACGAGTGCAGGCAAGACAACTAAACTGAAAAACAGACTAAGAAAAACCCATGAAACTGTGATAAAGCTATGAAACTTTGAGACTTAATTCTATGACTGTGACTATGAGAACTGTGACGACTATGACCAGACATAACATGGGAAGGTTACACAGACGACGCGACCCAGACTGAATGAAACACGGAGACTAAATACACATAGGCGATGATGAAGGGAAGTGGCCACACATGGGAGCACAGCTGACACACATAACCTAATGACAGGACAGGGGAAGTGAAACTAAATGCAATGAACAAAGAACAGAGGACTCTTACAAAATAAAACAGGAAACATGATGAGACAGACCAAACAACATGGGCTGGACAACATGAGACGTGGAACACAAAGGGCAAATGAGACTAAGATCCAGGGGAAGGGCAAATGAGGAGATCCAATAAACAGAACTAAGGCTGAACAACTTAGGGGTTTAAGAGAGCTAGATGAATGATGAACAATAAATGATGAACAATAAATGACAAAACACAAAGACTCAAGTTTTAACTAATAATGCAAAAACAAGAACTTAACATATTCCCATACTAAAAACAGAAATACACAATATATAATGAACTCAAAATGCTGGGTCACAGACCCAGCAATGACACCCTGTTGGAGTAGTGGTTCAATAAGCCATCCGTTTGTCAAATAAGTCAGTTGTTCCTTGCTGCCTAGAACAAACTTATTGTTGTACTAGGAAGCAAAAACTTTTCTGTGATTAATCTGGCAGATTTGAGGTTTTTGTTTTAGTGATAGATTGATTCTGCCAGTTAAGTTTGTGCTGTTTTTCCCTTTCTAAGAGAGAGAGAGTTTTTCTATAGGTGGACATGTCTGGAATTGGGCCTAATGTTTGTGTAACAGTGCACTTAGAGAAAACCTGTCAGGTGTCAGCCCTCTGGTGATGATGTTTTGTGTGTTGATGATTTAATAGTCGGCTCTCTTTTAAGCAGGCCTGCCAGATTGGAATTAAAAGCGCTATAAAATCTGTCATTGAGAGCAAATATACGGTGAGCTTGTCCAGATTACAATGGGCTTCGGAGCAAATTCGGCAACGCTCACTTCTGCTGTTTCAGCATGACACACGTTAGGTCGTTGATTGATATCATGCCTTGTATGGTGTCAGAAAGTGACACACACACACACACACACACACACACACACACACACACACACACACACACACACACACACACACACACACACACACACACAAACAAACCTACAGCAGGTTTCCAAGCAGGGATTCCGGGTAGCAGGAAGGCTTTGGCTTGGCAAGCCGTCCAACATTGGCAGTGGCATTTTGTGAAAGGCAATAAAAAAAAACCCCAGCTAGGTTTCCATGTGTAATTTGTGTGGAACAATATTGCACAAGAAACTTAATAGCTATTTTAGAGACCCCCCCCCGCCAAAAAAAGAAGGACAAGAAGAGATAAATGTCCTTTTTTTTCCTGTTTTCTGTGGCCGGTCGTTTGGCGTAAGGCGTATGATGGAGCGCTCTGAACATGAGCGCCCTGAGTTCGAACCCCTCACGGACTCGCTGCCACGGCCCTGCTTGGGGGGCGGGGAGACGCCAAGTCGCATCTCCTTTTTCCTTTTTCATGCTCTCAGGATGTATTTTGCATCATATAACACGAGGCTGTTCAACTGGGCTAAAACCTCATCTTTACAGCTTTGACTGGCAGCTGCAGTCACGGAGAAACTTGATTATCTCTGCTCGGGAATGGCAGATAGAGCGGGACGCTGAGAGGAGGTCCGGCGAGCTTTTGCTTGCAGCAAGACCACCCCACAGAGGGACAAACAGCCCAGCCCGATTTATGGGACCTCCTTGTTGTCATGGCTACCAACAAGTCATTGCCTGACAAAAAATTATTTCCTAGGTTTCCCTGTCTTTTTTTTTTTTTATTTATTTATTTATTTATTTTTATGTCAAATATCTTTACATATCTTGCTAGATAGAATTCCTTGAACAGGGTTTACAAACGCCTTTTCCTCTTTGTCCACTTAAAATATCTTTACACAACTACTCTTAGATTTCTTGCAAGATCTGCTGTCCTTTTGCCCACATTACTCTTAAAAACAACAACACACATTTTTAATGTCAACCACATTTTGGAACTAGATAAATAAAGCGCATATATAAAAGTCACTACCAAAAACTCATTGCGGCTTCTGCCTTCTTATAGGAATGTTGTTGTTTGTGGCTCCAGATGACTTGATTTCCAACCCTGTGTCCCAGACTGCCGGGGCAGACCGTGTGGAGTGAGTAGAGGACCCAAGAGCAGACAGAGCTGAGGACACAAAACTGGACTTGACAAAAAGCGAGCCTTTATTATGGCTGATAACAGAAGGCAAAAACAAAAGCTAAGACGAGTGCAGGCAAGACAACTAAACTGAAAAACAGACTAAGAAAAACCCATGAAACTGTGATAAAGCTATGAAACTTTGAGACTTAATTCTATGACTGTGACTATGAGAACTGTGACGACTATGACCAGACATAACATGGGAAGGTTACACAGACGACGCGACCCAGACTGAATGAAACACGGAGACTAAATACACATAGGCGATGATGAAGGGAAGTGGCCACACATGGGAGCACAGCTGACACACATAACCTAATGACAGGACAGGGGAAGTGAAACTAAATGCAATGAACAAAGAACAGAGGACTCTTACAAAATAAAACAGGAAACATGATGAGACAGACCAAACAACATGGGCTGGACAACATGAGACGTGGAACACAAAGGGCAAATGAGACTAAGATCCAGGGGAAGGGCAAATGAGGAGATCCAATAAACAGAACTAAGGCTGAACAACTTAGGGGTTTAAGAGAGCTAGATGAATGATGAACAATAAATGATGAACAATAAATGACAAAACACAAAGACTCAAGTTTTAACTAATAATGCAAAACAAGAACTTAACATATTCCCATACTAAAAACAGAAATACACAATATATAATGAACTCAAAATGCTGGGTCACAGACCCAGCCATGACACCCTGTTGGAGTAGTGGTTCAATAAGCCATCCGTTTGTCAAATAAGTCAGTTGTTCCTTGCTGCCTAGAACAAACTTATTGTTGTACTAGGAAGCAAAAACTTTTCTGTGATTAATCTGGCAGATTTGAGGTTTTTGTTTTAGTGATAGATTGATTCTGCCAGTTAAGTTTGTGCTGTTTTTCCCTTTCTAAGAGAGAGAGAGTTTTTCTATAGGTGGACATGTCTGGAATTGGGCCTAATGTTTGTGTAACAGTGCACTTAGAGAAAACCTGTCAGGTGTCAGCCCTCTGGTGATGATGTTTTGTGTGTTGATGATTTAATAGTCGGCTCTCTTTTAAGCAGGCCTGCCAGATTGGAATTAAAAGCGCTATAAAATCTGTCATTGAGAGCAAATATACGGTGAGCTTGTCCAGATTACAATGGGCTTCGGAGCAAATTCGGCAACGCTCACTTCTGCTGTTTCAGCATGACACATGTTAGGTCGTTGATTGATATCATGCCTTGTATGGTGTCAGAAAGTGACACACACACACACACACACACACACACACACACACACACACACACACACACACACACACACACACACACACACACACACAAACAAACCTACAGCAGGTTTCCAAGCAGGGATTCCGGGTAGCAGGAAGGCTTTGGCTTGGCAAGCCGTCCAACATTGGCAGTGGCATTTTGTGAAAGGCAATAAAAAAAAACCCCAGCTAGGTTTCCATGTGTAATTTGTGTGGAACAATATTGCACAAGAAACTTAATAGCTATTTTAGAGACCCCCCCCCCCCAAAAAAAAAAAGAAGGACAAGAAAAGATAAATGTCCTTTTTTTTCCTGTTTTCTGTGGCCGGTCGTTTGGCGTAAGGCGTATGACGGAGCGCTCTGAACATGAGCGCCCCGAGTTCGAACCCCTCACGGACTCGCTGCCACGGCCCTGCTTGGGGGGCGGGGAGACGCCAAGTCGCATCTCCTTTTTCCTTTTTCATGCTCTCAGGATGTATTTTGCATCATATAACACGAGGCTGTTCAACTGGGCTAAAACCTCATCTTTACAGCTTTGACTGGCAGCTGCAGTCACGGAGAAACTTGATTATCTCTGCTCGGGAATGGCAGATAGAGCGGGACGCTGAGAGGAGGTCCGGCGAGCTTTTGCTTGCAGCAAGACCACCCCACAGAGGGACAAACAGCCCAGCCCGATTTATGGGACCTCCTTGTTGTCATGGCTACCAACAAGTCATTGCCTGACAAAAAATTATTTCCTATGTTTCCCTGTCTTTTTTTTTTTTTATTTATTTATTTATTTATTTTTATGTCAAATATCTTTACATATCTTGCTGGATAGAATTCCTTGAACAGGGTTTACAAACGCCTTTTCCTCTTTGTCCACTTAAAATATCTTTACACAACTACTCTTAGATTTCTTGCAAGATCTGCTGTCCTTTTGCCCACATTACTCTTAAAAACAACAACACACATTTTTAATGTCAACCACATTTTGGAACTAGATAAATAAAGCGCATATATAAAAGTCACTACCAAAAACTCATTGCGGCTTCTGCCTTCTTATAGGAATGTTGTTGTTTGTGGCTCCAGATGACTTGATTTCCAACCCTGTGTCCCAGACTGCCGGGGCAGACCGTGTGGAGTGAGTAGAGGACCCAAGAGCAGACAGAGCTGAGGACACAAAACTGGACTTGACAAAAAGCGAGCCTTTATTATGGCTGATAACAGAAGGCAAAAACAAAAGCTAAGACGAGTGCAGGCAAGACAACTAAACTGAAAAACAGACTAAGAAAAACCCATGAAACTGTGATAAAGCTATGAAACTTTGAGACTTAATTCTATGACTGTGACTATGAGAACTGTGACGACTATGACCAGACATAACATGGGAAGGTTACACAGACGACGCGACCCAGACTGAATGAAACACGGAGACTAAATACACATAGGCGATGATGAAGGGAAGTGGCCACACATGGGAGCACAGCTGACACACATAACCTAATGACAGGACAGGGGAAGTGAAACTAAATGCAATGAACAAAGAACAGAGGACTCTTACAAAATAAAACAGGAAACATGATGAGACAGACCAAACAACATGGGCTGGACAACATGAGACGTGGAACACAAAGGGCAAATGAGACTAAGATCCAGGGGAAGGGCAAATGAGGAGATCCAATAAACAGAACTAAGGCTGAACAACTTAGGGGTTTAAGAGAGCTAGATGAATGATGAACAATAAATGATGAACAATAAATGACAAAACACAAAGACTCAAGTTTTAACTAATAATGCAAAAACAAGAACTTAACATATTCCCATACTAAAAACAGAAATACACAATATATAATGAACTCAAAATGCTGGGTCACAGACCCAGCAATGACACCCTGTTGGAGTAGTGGTTCAATAAGCCATCCGTTTGTCAAATAAGTCAGTTGTTCCTTGCTGCCTAGAACAAACTTATTGTTGTACTAGGAAGCAAAAACTTTTCTGTGATTAATCTGGCAGATTTGAGGTTTTTGTTTTAGTGATAGATTGATTCTGCCAGTTAAGTTTGTGCTGTTTTTCCCTTTCTAAGAGAGAGAGAGTTTTTCTATAGGTGGACATGTCTGGAATTGGGCCTAATGTTTGTGTAACAGTGCACTTAGAGAAAACCTGTCAGGTGTCAGCCCTCTGGTGATGATGTTTTGTGTGTTGATGATTTAATAGTCGGCTCTCTTTTAAGCAGGCCTGCCAGATTGGAATTAAAAGCGCTATAAAATCTGTCATTGAGAGCAAATATACGGTGAGCTTGTCCAGATTACAATGGGCTTCGGAGCAAATTCGGCAACGCTCACTTCTGCTGTTTCAGCATGACACACGTTAGGTCGTTGATTGATATCATGCCTTGTATGGTGTCAGAAAGTGACACACACACACACACACACACACACACACACACACACACACACACACACACACACACACACACACACACACACACAAACAAACCTACAGCAGGTTTCCAAGCAGGGATTCCGGGTAGCAGGAAGGCTTTGGCTTGGCAAGCCGTCCAACATTGGCAGTGGCATTTTGTGAAAGGCAATAAAAAAAAACCCCAGCTAGGTTTCCATGTGTAATTTGTGTGGAACAATATTGCACAAGAAACTTAATAGCTATTTTAGAGACCCCCCCCCGCCAAAAAAAGAAGGACAAGAAGAGATAAATGTCCTTTTTTTTCCTGTTTTCTGTGGCCGGTCGTTTGGCGTAAGGCGTATGATGGAGCGCTCTGAACATGAGCGCCCTGAGTTCGAACCCCTCACGGACTCGCTGCCACGGCCCTGCTTGGGGGGCGGGGAGACGCCAAGTCGCATCTCCTTTTTCCTTTTTCATGCTCTCAGGATGTATTTTGCATCATATAACACGAGGCTGTTCAACTGGGCTAAAACCTCATCTTTACAGCTTTGACTGGCAGCTGCAGTCACGGAGAAACTTGATTATCTCTGCTCGGGAATGGCAGATAGAGCGGGACGCTGAGAGGAGGTCCGGCGAGCTTTTGCTTGCAGCAAGACCACCCCACAGAGGGACAAACAGCCCAGCCCGATTTATGGGACCTCCTTGTTGTCATGGCTACCAACAAGTCATTGCCTGACAAAAAATTATTTCCTAGGTTTCCCTGTCTTTTTTTTTTTTTATTTATTTATTTATTTATTTTTATGTCAAATATCTTTACATATCTTGCTAGATAGAATTCCTTGAACAGGGTTTACAAACGCCTTTTCCTCTTTGTCCACTTAAAATATCTTTACACAACTACTCTTAGATTTCTTGCAAGATCTGCTGTCCTTTTGCCCACATTACTCTTAAAAACAACAACACACATTTTTAATGTCAACCACATTTTGGAACTAGATAAATAAAGCGCATATATAAAAGTCACTACCAAAAACTCATTGCGGCTTCTGCCTTCTTATAGGAATGTTGTTGTTTGTGGCTCCAGATGACTTGATTTCCAACCCTGTGTCCCAGACTGCCGGGGCAGACCGTGTGGAGTGAGTAGAGGACCCAAGAGCAGACAGAGCTGAGGACACAAAACTGGACTTGACAAAAAGCGAGCCTTTATTATGGCTGATAACAGAAGGCAAAAACAAAAGCTAAGACGAGTGCAGGCAAGACAACTAAACTGAAAAACAGACTAAGAAAAACCCATGAAACTGTGATAAAGCTATGAAACTTTGAGACTTAATTCTATGACTGTGACTATGAGAACTGTGACGACTATGACCAGACATAACATGGGAAGGTTACACAGACGACGCGACCCAGACTGAATGAAACACGGAGACTAAATACACATAGGCGATGATGAAGGGAAGTGGCCACACATGGGAGCACAGCTGACACACATAACCTAATGACAGGACAGGGGAAGTGAAACTAAATGCAATGAACAAAGAACAGAGGACTCTTACAAAATAAAACAGGAAACATGATGAGACAGACCAAACAACATGGGCTGGACAACATGAGACGTGGAACACAAAGGGCAAATGAGACTAAGATCCAGGGGAAGGGCAAATGAGGAGATCCAATAAACAGAACTAAGGCTGAACAACTTAGGGGTTTAAGAGAGCTAGATGAATGATGAACAATAAATGATGAACAATAAATGACAAAACACAAAGACTCAAGTTTTAACTAATAATGCAAAACAAGAACTTAACATATTCCCATACTAAAAACAGAAATACACAATATATAATGAACTCAAAATGCTGGGTCACAGACCCAGCCATGACACCCTGTTGGAGTAGTGGTTCAATAAGCCATCCGTTTGTCAAATAAGTCAGTTGTTCCTTGCTGCCTAGAACAAACTTATTGTTGTACTAGGAAGCAAAAACTTTTCTGTGATTAATCTGGCAGATTTGAGGTTTTTGTTTTAGTGATAGATTGATTCTGCCAGTTAAGTTTGTGCTGTTTTTCCCTTTCTAAGAGAGAGAGAGTTTTTCTATAGGTGGACATGTCTGGAATTGGGCCTAATGTTTGTGTAACAGTGCACTTAGAGAAAACCTGTCAGGTGTCAGCCCTCTGGTGATGATGTTTTGTGTGTTGATGATTTAATAGTCGGCTCTCTTTTAAGCAGGCCTGCCAGATTGGAATTAAAAGCGCTATAAAATCTGTCATTGAGAGCAAATATACGGTGAGCTTGTCCAGATTACAATGGGCTTCGGAGCAAATTCGGCAACGCTCACTTCTGCTGTTTCAGCATGACACACGTTAGGTCGTTGATTGATATCATGCCTTGTATGGTGTCAGAAAGTGACACACACACACACACACACACACACACACACACACACACACACACACACACACACACACACACACACACACACACACAAACAAACCTACAGCAGGTTTCCAAGCAGGGATTCCGGGTAGCAGGAAGGCTTTGGCTTGGCAAGCCGTCCAACATTGGCAGTGGCATTTTGTGAAAGGCAATAAAAAAAAACCCCAGCTAGGTTTCCATGTGTAATTTGTGTGGAACAATATTGCACAAGAAACTTAATAGCTATTTTAGAGACCCCCCCCCCCCCCAAAAAAAAAAGAAGGACAAGAAAAGATAAATGTCCTTTTTTTTCCTGTTTTCTGTGGCCGGTCGTTTGGCGTAAGGCGTATGACGGAGCGCTCTGAACATGAGCGCCCCGAGTTCGAACCCCTCACGGACTCGCTGCCACGGCCCTGCTTGGGGGGCGGGGAGACGCCAAGTCGCATCTCCTTTTTCCTTTTTCATGCTCTCAGGATGTATTTTGCATCATATAACACGAGGCTGTTCAACTGGGCTAAAACCTCATCTTTACAGCTTTGACTGGCAGCTGCAGTCACGGAGAAACTTGATTATCTCTGCTCGGGAATGGCAGATAGAGCGGGACGCTGAGAGGAGGTCCGGCGAGCTTTTGCTTGCAGCAAGACCACCCCACAGAGGGACAAACAGCCCAGCCCGATTTATGGGACCTCCTTGTTGTCATGGCTACCAACAAGTCATTGCCTGACAAAAAATTATTTCCTATGTTTCCCTGTCTTTTTTTTTTTTATTTATTCATTTATTTATTTATTTTTATGTCAAATATCTTTACATATCTTGCTAGATAGAATTCCTTGAACAGGGTTTACAAACGCCTTTTCCTCTTTGTCCACTTAAAATATCTTTACACAACTACTCTTAGATTTCTTGCAAGATCTGCTGTCCTTTTGCCCACATTACTCTTAAAAACAACAACACACATTTTTAATGTCAACCACATTTTGGAACTAGATAAATAAAGCGCATATATAAAAGTCACTACCAAAAACTCATTGCGGCTTCTGCCTTCTTATAGGAATGTTGTTGTTTGTGGCTCCAGATGACTTGATTTCCAACCCTGTGTCCCAGACTGCCGGGGCAGACCGTGTGGAGTGAGTAGAGGACCCAAGAGCAGACAGAGCTGAGGACACAAAACTGGACTTGACAAAAAGCGAGCCTTTATTATGGCTGATAACAGAAGGCAAAAACAAAAGCTAAGACGAGTGCAGGCAAGACAACTAAACTGAAAAACAGACTAAGAAAAACCCATGAAACTGTGATAAAGCTATGAAACTTTGAGACTTAATTCTATGACTGTGACTATGAGAACTGTGACGACTATGACCAGACATAACATGGGAAGGTTACACAGACGACGCGACCCAGACTGAATGAAACACGGAGACTAAATACACATAGGCGATGATGAAGGGAAGTGGCCACACATGGGAGCACAGCTGACACACATAACCTAATGACAGGACAGGGGAAGTGAAACTAAATGCAATGAACAAAGAACAGAGGACTCTTACAAAATAAAACAGGAAACATGATGAGACAGACCAAACAACATGGGCTGGACAACATGAGACGTGGAACACAAAGGGCAAATGAGACTAAGATCCAGGGGAAGGGCAAATGAGGAGATCCAATAAACAGAACTAAGGCTGAACAACTTAGGGGTTTAAGAGAGCTAGATGAATGATGAACAATAAATGATGAACAATAAATGACAAAACACAAAGACTCAAGTTTTAACTAATAATGCAAAACAAGAACTTAACATATTCCCATACTAAAAACAGAAATACACAATATATAATGAACTCAAAATGCTGGGTCACAGACCCAGCCATGACACCCTGTTGGAGTAGTGGTTCAATAAGCCATCCGTTTGTCAAATAAGTCAGTTGTTCCTTGCTGCCTAGAACAAACTTATTGTTGTACTAGGAAGCAAAAACTTTTCTGTGATTAATCTGGCAGATTTGAGGTTTTTGTTTTAGTGATAGATTGATTCTGCCAGTTAAGTTTGTGCTGTTTTTCCCTTTCTAAGAGAGAGAGAGTTTTTCTATAGGTGGACATGTCTGGAATTGGGCCTAATGTTTGTGTAACAGTGCACTTAGAGAAAACCTGTCAGGTGTCAGCCCTCTGGTGATGATGTTTTGTGTGTTGATGATTTAATAGTCGGCTCTCTTTTAAGCAGGCCTGCCAGATTGGAATTAAAAGCGCTATAAAATCTGTCATTGAGAGCAAATATACGGTGAGCTTGTCCAGATTACAATGGGCTTCGGAGCAAATTCGGCAACGCTCACTTCTGCTGTTTCAGCATGACACACGTTAGGTCGTTGATTGATATCATGCCTTGTATGGTGTCAGAAAGTGACACACACACACACACACACACACACACACACACACACACACACACACACACACACACACACACAAACAAACCTACAGCAGGTTTCCAAGCAGGGATTCCGGGTAGCAGGAAGGCTTTGGCTTGGCAAGCCGTCCAACATTGGCAGTGGCATTTTGTGAAAGGCAATAAAAAAAAACCCCAGCTAGGTTTCCATGTGTAATTTGTGTGGAACAATATTGCACAAGAAACTTAATAGCTATTTTAGAGACCCCCCCCCCCCAAAAAAAAAAAGAAGGACAAGAAAAGATAAATGTCCTTTTTTTTCCTGTTTTCTGTGGCCGGTCGTTTGGCGTAAGGCGTATGACGGAGCGCTCTGAACATGAGCGCCCCGAGTTCGAACCCCTCACGGACTCGCTGCCACGGCCCTGCTTGGGGGGCGGGGAGACGCCAAGTCGCATCTCCTTTTTCCTTTTTCATGCTCTCAGGATGTATTTTGCATCATATAACACGAGGCTGTTCAACTGGGCTAAAACCTCATCTTTACAGCTTTGACTGGCAGCTGCAGTCACGGAGAAACTTGATTATCTCTGCTCGGGAATGGCAGATAGAGCGGGACGCTGAGAGGAGGTCCGGCGAGCTTTTGCTTGCAGCAAGACCACCCCACAGAGGGACAAACAGCCCAGCCCGATTTATGGGACCTCCTTGTTGTCATGGCTACCAACAAGTCATTGCCTGACAAAAAATTATTTCCTATGTTTCCCTGTCTTTTTTTTTTTTATTTATTCATTTATTTATTTATTTTTATGTCAAATATCTTTACATATCTTGCTAGATAGAATTCCTTGAACAGGGTTTACAAACGCCTTTTCCTCTTTGTCCACTTAAAATATCTTTACACAACTACTCTTAGATTTCTTGCAAGATCTGCTGTCCTTTTGCCCACATTACTCTTAAAAACAACAACACACATTTTTAATGTCAACCACATTTTGGAACTAGATAAATAAAGCGCATATATAAAAGTCACTACCAAAAACTCATTGCGGCTTCTGCCTTCTTATAGGAATGTTGTTGTTTGTGGCTCCAGATGACTTGATTTCCAACCCTGTGTCCCAGACTGCCGGGGCAGACCGTGTGGAGTGAGTAGAGGACCCAAGAGCAGACAGAGCTGAGGACACAAAACTGGACTTGACAAAAAGCGAGCCTTTATTATGGCTGATAACAGAAGGCAAAAACAAAAGCTAAGACGAGTGCAGGCAAGACAACTAAACTGAAAAACAGACTAAGAAAAACCCATGAAACTGTGATAAAGCTATGAAACTTTGAGACTTAATTCTATGACTGTGACTATGAGAACTGTGACGACTATGACCAGACATAACATGGGAAGGTTACACAGACGACGCGACCCAGACTGAATGAAACACGGAGACTAAATACACATAGGCGATGATGAAGGGAAGTGGCCACACATGGGAGCACAGCTGACACACATAACCTAATGACAGGACAGGGGAAGTGAAACTAAATGCAATGAACAAAGAACAGAGGACTCTTACAAAATAAAACAGGAAACATGATGAGACAGACCAAACAACATGGGCTGGACAACATGAGACGTGGAACACAAAGGGCAAATGAGACTAAGATCCAGGGGAAGGGCAAATGAGGAGATCCAATAAACAGAACTAAGGCTGAACAACTTAGGGGTTTAAGAGAGCTAGATGAATGATGAACAATAAATGATGAACAATAAATGACAAAACACAAAGACTCAAGTTTTAACTAATAATGCAAAACAAGAACTTAACATATTCCCATACTAAAAACAGAAATACACAATATATAATGAACTCAAAATGCTGGGTCACAGACCCAGCCATGACACCCTGTTGGAGTAGTGGTTCAATAAGCCATCCGTTTGTCAAATAAGTCAGTTGTTCCTTGCTGCCTAGAACAAACTTATTGTTGTACTAGGAAGCAAAAACTTTTCTGTGATTAATCTGGCAGATTTGAGGTTTTTGTTTTAGTGATAGATTGATTCTGCCAGTTAAGTTTGTGCTGTTTTTCCCTTTCTAAGAGAGAGAGAGTTTTTCTATAGGTGGACATGTCTGGAATTGGGCCTAATGTTTGTGTAACAGTGCACTTAGAGAAAACCTGTCAGGTGTCAGCCCTCTGGTGATGATGTTTTGTGTGTTGATGATTTAATAGTCGGCTCTCTTTTAAGCAGGCCTGCCAGATTGGAATTAAAAGCGCTATAAAATCTGTCATTGAGAGCAAATATACGGTGAGCTTGTCCAGATTACAATGGGCTTCGGAGCAAATTCGGCAACGCTCACTTCTGCTGTTTCAGCATGACACACGTTAGGTCGTTGATTGATATCATGCCTTGTATGGTGTCAGAAAGTGACACACACACACACACACACACACACACACACACACACACACACACACACACACACACACACACACACACAAACAAACCTACAGCAGGTTTCCAAGCAGGGATTCCGGGTAGCAGGAAGGCTTTGGCTTGGCAAGCCGTCCAACATTGGCAGTGGCATTTTGTGAAAGGCAATAAAAAAAAACCCCAGCTAGGTTTCCATGTGTAATTTGTGTGGAACAATATTGCACAAGAAACTTAATAGCTATTTTAGAGACCCCCCCCCGCCAAAAAAAGAAGGACAAGAAGAGATAAATGTCCTTTTTTTTCCTGTTTTCTGTGGCCGGTCGTTTGGCGTAAGGCGTATGATGGAGCGCTCTGAACATGAGCGCCCCGAGTTCGAACCCCTCACGGACTCGCTGCCACGGCCCTGCTTGGGGGGCGGGGAGACGCCAAGTCGCATCTCCTTTTTCCTTTTTCATGCTCTCAGGATGTATTTTGCATCATATAACACGAGGCTGTTCAACTGGGCTAAAACCTCATCTTTACAGCTTTGACTGGCAGCTGCAGTCACGGAGAAACTTGATTATCTCTGCTCGGGAATGGCAGATAGAGCGGGACGCTGAGAGGAGGTCCGGCGAGCTTTTGCTTGCAGCAAGACCACCCCACAGAGGGACAAACAGCCCAGCCCGATTTATGGGACCTCCTTGTTGTCATGGCTACCAACAAGTCATTGCCTGACAAAAAATTATTTCCTAGGTTTCCCTGTCTTTTTTTTTTTTTATTTATTTATTTATTTATTTTTATGTCAAATATCTTTACATATCTTGCTAGATAGAATTCCTTGAACAGGGTTTACAAACGCCTTTTCCTCTTTGTCCACTTAAAATATCTTTACACAACTACTCTTAGATTTCTTGCAAGATCTGCTGTCCTTTTGCCCACATTACTCTTAAAAACAACAACACACATTTTTAATGTCAACCACATTTTGGAACTAGATAAATAAAGCGCATATATAAAAGTCACTACCAAAAACTCATTGCGGCTTCTGCCTTCTTATAGGAATGTTGTTGTTTGTGGCTCCAGATGACTTGATTTCCAACCCTGTGTCCCAGACTGCCGGGGCAGACCGTGTGGAGTGAGTAGAGGACCCAAGAGCAGACAGAGCTGAGGACACAAAACTGGACTTGACAAAAAGCGAGCCTTTATTATGGCTGATAACAGAAGGCAAAAACAAAAGCTAAGACGAGTGCAGGCAAGACAACTAAACTGAAAAACAGACTAAGAAAAACCCATGAAACTGTGATAAAGCTATGAAACTTTGAGACTTAATTCTATGACTGTGACTATGAGAACTGTGACGACTATGACCAGACATAACATGGGAAGGTTACACAGACGACGCGACCCAGACTGAATGAAACACGGAGACTAAATACACATAGGCGATGATGAAGGGAAGTGGCCACACATGGGAGCACAGCTGACACACATAACCTAATGACAGGACAGGGGAAGTGAAACTAAATGCAATGAACAAAGAACAGAGGACTCTTACAAAATAAAACAGGAAACATGATGAGACAGACCAAACAACATGGGCTGGACAACATGAGACGTGGAACACAAAGGGCAAATGAGACTAAGATCCAGGGGAAGGGCAAATGAGGAGATCCAATAAACAGAACTAAGGCTGAACAACTTAGGGGTTTAAGAGAGCTAGATGAATGATGAACAATAAATGATGAACAATAAATGACAAAACACAAAGACTCAAGTTTTAACTAATAATGCAAAACAAGAACTTAACATATTCCCATACTAAAAACAGAAATACACAATATATAATGAACTCAAAATGCTGGGTCACAGACCCAGCCATGACACCCTGTTGGAGTAGTGGTTCAATAAGCCATCCGTTTGTCAAATAAGTCAGTTGTTCCTTGCTGCCTAGAACAAACTTATTGTTGTACTAGGAAGCAAAAACTTTTCTGTGATTAATCTGGCAGATTTGAGGTTTTTGTTTTAGTGATAGATTGATTCTGCCAGTTAAGTTTGTGCTGTTTTTCCCTTTCTAAGAGAGAGAGAGTTTTTCTATAGGTGGACATGTCTGGAATTGGGCCTAATGTTTGTGTAACAGTGCACTTAGAGAAAACCTGTCAGGTGTCAGCCCTCTGGTGATGATGTTTTGTGTGTTGATGATTTAATAGTCGGCTCTCTTTTAAGCAGGCCTGCCAGATTGGAATTAAAAGCGCTATAAAATCTGTCATTGAGAGCAAATATACGGTGAGCTTGTCCAGATTACAATGGGCTTCGGAGCAAATTCGGCAACGCTCACTTCTGCTGTTTCAGCATGACACACGTTAGGTCGTTGATTGATATCATGCCTTGTATGGTGTCAGAAAGTGACACACACACACACACACACACACACACACACACACACACACACACACACACACACACACACACACACACACACACACACACACACACACACACAACAAACCTACAGCAGGTTTCCAAGCAGGGATTCCGGGTAGCAGGAAGGCTTTGGCTTGGCAAGCCGTCCAACATTGGCAGTGGCATTTTGTGAAAGGCAATAAAAAAAAACCCCAGCTAGGTTTCCATGTGTAATTTGTGTGGAACAATATTGCACAAGAAACTTAATAGCTATTTTAGAGACCCCCCCCCGCCAAAAAAAGAAGGACAAGAAGAGATAAATGTCCTTTTTTTTCCTGTTTTCTGTGGCCGGTCGTTTGGCGTAAGGCGTATGATGGAGCGCTCTGAACATGAGCGCCCTGAGTTCGAACCCCTCACGGACTCGCTGCCACGGCCCTGCTTGGGGGGCGGGGAGACGCCAAGTCGCATCTCCTTTTTCCTTTTTCATGCTCTCAGGATGTATTTTGCATCATATAACACGAGGCTGTTCAACTGGGCTAAAACCTCATCTTTACAGCTTTGACTGGCAGCTGCAGTCACGGAGAAACTTGATTATCTCTGCTCGGGAATGGCAGATAGAGCGGGACGCTGAGAGGAGGTCCGGCGAGCTTTTGCTTGCAGCAAGACCACCCCACAGAGGGACAAACAGCCCAGCCCGATTTATGGGACCTCCTTGTTGTCATGGCTACCAACAAGTCATTGCCTGACAAAAAATTATTTCCTAGGTTTCCCTGTCTTTTTTTTTTTTTATTTATTTATTTATTTATTTTTATGTCAAATATCTTTACATATCTTGCTAGATAGAATTCCTTGAACAGGGTTTACAAACGCCTTTTCCTCTTTGTCCACTTAAAATATCTTTACACAACTACTCTTAGATTTCTTGCAAGATCTGCTGTCCTTTTGCCCACATTACTCTTAAAAACAACAACACACATTTTTAATGTCAACCACATTTTGGAACTAGATAAATAAAGCGCATATATAAAAGTCACTACCAAAAACTCATTGCGGCTTCTGCCTTCTTATAGGAATGTTGTTGTTTGTGGCTCCAGATGACTTGATTTCCAACCCTGTGTCCCAGACTGCCGGGGCAGACCGTGTGGAGTGAGTAGAGGACCCAAGAGCAGACAGAGCTGAGGACACAAAACTGGACTTGACAAAAAGCGAGCCTTTATTATGGCTGATAACAGAAGGCAAAAACAAAAGCTAAGACGAGTGCAGGCAAGACAACTAAACTGAAAAACAGACTAAGAAAAACCCATGAAACTGTGATAAAGCTATGAAACTTTGAGACTTAATTCTATGACTGTGACTATGAGAACTGTGACGACTATGACCAGACATAACATGGGAAGGTTACACAGACGACGCGACCCAGACTGAATGAAACACGGAGACTAAATACACATAGGCGATGATGAAGGGAAGTGGCCACACATGGGAGCACAGCTGACACACATAACCTAATGACAGGACAGGGGAAGTGAAACTAAATGCAATGAACAAAGAACAGAGGACTCTTACAAAATAAAACAGGAAACATGATGAGACAGACCAAACAACATGGGCTGGACAACATGAGACGTGGAACACAAAGGGCAAATGAGACTAAGATCCAGGGGAAGGGCAAATGAGGAGATCCAATAAACAGAACTAAGGCTGAACAACTTAGGGGTTTAAGAGAGCTAGATGAATGATGAACAATAAATGATGAACAATAAATGACAAAACACAAAGACTCAAGTTTTAACTAATAATGCAAAACAAGAACTTAACATATTCCCATACTAAAAACAGAAATACACAATATATAATGAACTCAAAATGCTGGGTCACAGACCCAGCCATGACACCCTGTTGGAGTAGTGGTTCAATAAGCCATCCGTTTGTCAAATAAGTCAGTTGTTCCTTGCTGCCTAGAACAAACTTATTGTTGTACTAGGAAGCAAAAACTTTTCTGTGATTAATCTGGCAGATTTGAGGTTTTTGTTTTAGTGATAGATTGATTCTGCCAGTTAAGTTTGTGCTGTTTTTCCCTTTCTAAGAGAGAGAGAGTTTTTCTATAGGTGGACATGTCTGGAATTGGGCCTAATGTTTGTGTAACAGTGCACTTAGAGAAAACCTGTCAGGTGTCAGCCCTCTGGTGATGATGTTTTGTGTGTTGATGATTTAATAGTCGGCTCTCTTTTAAGCAGGCCTGCCAGATTGGAATTAAAAGCGCTATAAAATCTGTCATTGAGAGCAAATATACGGTGAGCTTGTCCAGATTACAATGGGCTTCGGAGCAAATTCGGCAACGCTCACTTCTGCTGTTTCAGCATGACACACGTTAGGTCGTTGATTGATATCATGCCTTGTATGGTGTCAGAAAGTGACACACACACACACACACACACACACACACACACACACACACACACACACACACACACACACACACACACACACACACAAACAAACCTACAGCAGGTTTCCAAGCAGGGATTCCGGGTAGCAGGAAGGCTTTGGCTTGGCAAGCCGTCCAACATTGGCAGTGGCATTTTGTGAAAGGCAATAAAAAAAAAACCCCAGCTAGGTTTCCATGTGTAATTTGTGTGGAACAATATTGCACAAGAAACTTAATAGCTATTTTAGAGACCCCCCCCCCCCCCAAAAAAAAAAGAAGGACAAGAAAAGATAAATGTCCTTTTTTTTCCTGTTTTCTGTGGCCGGTCGTTTGGCGTAAGGCGTATGACGGAGCGCTCTGAACATGAGCGCCCCGAGTTCGAACCCCTCACGGACTCGCTGCCACGGCCCTGCTTGGGGGGCGGGGAGACGCCAAGTCGCATCTCCTTTTTCCTTTTTCATGCTCTCAGGATGTATTTTGCATCATATAACACGAGGCTGTTCAACTGGGCTAAAACCTCATCTTTACAGCTTTGACTGGCAGCTGCAGTCACGGAGAAACTTGATTATCTCTGCTCGGGAATGGCAGATAGAGCGGGACGCTGAGAGGAGGTCCGGCGAGCTTTTGCTTGCAGCAAGACCACCCCACAGAGGGACAAACAGCCCAGCCCGATTTATGGGACCTCCTTGTTGTCATGGCTACCAACAAGTCATTGCCTGACAAAAAATTATTTCCTATGTTTCCCTGTCTTTTTTTTTTTTATTTATTCATTTATTTATTTATTTTTATGTCAAATATCTTTACATATCTTGCTAGATAGAATTCCTTGAACAGGGTTTACAAACGCCTTTTCCTCTTTGTCCACTTAAAATATCTTTACACAACTACTCTTAGATTTCTTGCAAGATCTGCTGTCCTTTTGCCCACATTACTCTTAAAAACAACAACACACATTTTTAATGTCAACCACATTTTGGAACTAGATAAATAAAGCGCATATATAAAAGTCACTACCAAAAACTCATTGCGGCTTCTGCCTTCTTATAGGAATGTTGTTGTTTGTGGCTCCAGATGACTTGATTTCCAACCCTGTGTCCCAGACTGCCGGGGCAGACCGTGTGGAGTGAGTAGAGGACCCAAGAGCAGACAGAGCTGAGGACACAAAACTGGACTTGACAAAAAGCGAGCCTTTATTATGGCTGATAACAGAAGGCAAAAACAAAAGCTAAGACGAGTGCAGGCAAGACAACTAAACTGAAAAACAGACTAAGAAAAACCCATGAAACTGTGATAAAGCTATGAAACTTTGAGACTTAATTCTATGACTGTGACTATGAGAACTGTGACGACTATGACCAGACATAACATGGGAAGGTTACACAGACGACGCGACCCAGACTGAATGAAACACGGAGACTAAATACACATAGGCGATGATGAAGGGAAGTGGCCACACATGGGAGCACAGCTGACACACATAACCTAATGACAGGACAGGGGAAGTGAAACTAAATGCAATGAACAAAGAACAGAGGACTCTTACAAAATAAAACAGGAAACATGATGAGACAGACCAAACAACATGGGCTGGACAACATGAGACGTGGAACACAAAGGGCAAATGAGACTAAGATCCAGGGGAAGGGCAAATGAGGAGATCCAATAAACAGAACTAAGGCTGAACAACTTAGGGGTTTAAGAGAGCTAGATGAATGATGAACAATAAATGATGAACAATAAATGACAAAACACAAAGACTCAAGTTTTAACTAATAATGCAAAACAAGAACTTAACATATTCCCATACTAAAAACAGAAATACACAATATATAATGAACTCAAAATGCTGGGTCACAGACCCAGCCATGACACCCTGTTGGAGTAGTGGTTCAATAAGCCATCCGTTTGTCAAATAAGTCAGTTGTTCCTTGCTGCCTAGAACAAACTTATTGTTGTACTAGGAAGCAAAAACTTTTCTGTGATTAATCTGGCAGATTTGAGGTTTTTGTTTTAGTGATAGATTGATTCTGCCAGTTAAGTTTGTGCTGTTTTTCCCTTTCTAAGAGAGAGAGAGTTTTTCTATAGGTGGACATGTCTGGAATTGGGCCTAATGTTTGTGTAACAGTGCACTTAGAGAAAACCTGTCAGGTGTCAGCCCTCTGGTGATGATGTTTTGTGTGTTGATGATTTAATAGTCGGCTCTCTTTTAAGCAGGCCTGCCAGATTGGAATTAAAAGCGCTATAAAATCTGTCATTGAGAGCAAATATACGGTGAGCTTGTCCAGATTACAATGGGCTTCGGAGCAAATTCGGCAACGCTCACTTCTGCTGTTTCAGCATGACACACGTTAGGTCGTTGATTGATATCATGCCTTGTATGGTGTCAGAAAGTGACACACACACACACACACACACACACACACACACACACACACACACACACACACACACACACACACACACACAAACAAACCTACAGCAGGTTTCCAAGCAGGGATTCCGGGTAGCAGGAAGGCTTTGGCTTGGCAAGCCGTCCAACATTGGCAGTGGCATTTTGTGAAAGGCAATAAAAAAAAACCCCAGCTAGGTTTCCATGTGTAATTTGTGTGGAACAATATTGCACAAGAAACTTAATAGCTATTTTAGAGACCCCCCCCCCCCAAAAAAAAAAAGAAGGACAAGAAAAGATAAATGTCCTTTTTTTTCCTGTTTTCTGTGGCCGGTCGTTTGGCGTAAGGCGTATGACGGAGCGCTCTGAACATGAGCGCCCCGAGTTCGAACCCCTCACGGACTCGCTGCCACGGCCCTGCTTGGGGGGCGGGGAGACGCCAAGTCGCATCTCCTTTTTCCTTTTTCATGCTCTCAGGATGTATTTTGCATCATATAACACGAGGCTGTTCAACTGGGCTAAAACCTCATCTTTACAGCTTTGACTGGCAGCTGCAGTCACGGAGAAACTTGATTATCTCTGCTCGGGAATGGCAGATAGAGCGGGACGCTGAGAGGAGGTCCGGCGAGCTTTTGCTTGCAGCAAGACCACCCCACAGAGGGACAAACAGCCCAGCCCGATTTATGGGACCTCCTTGTTGTCATGGCTACCAACAAGTCATTGCCTGACAAAAAATTATTTCCTATGTTTCCCTGTCTTTTTTTTTTTTATTTATTCATTTATTTATTTATTTTTATGTCAAATATCTTTACATATCTTGCTAGATAGAATTCCTTGAACAGGGTTTACAAACGCCTTTTCCTCTTTGTCCACTTAAAATATCTTTACACAACTACTCTTAGATTTCTTGCAAGATCTGCTGTCCTTTTGCCCACATTACTCTTAAAAACAACAACACACATTTTTAATGTCAACCACATTTTGGAACTAGATAAATAAAGCGCATATATAAAAGTCACTACCAAAAACTCATTGCGGCTTCTGCCTTCTTATAGGAATGTTGTTGTTTGTGGCTCCAGATGACTTGATTTCCAACCCTGTGTCCCAGACTGCCGGGGCAGACCGTGTGGAGTGAGTAGAGGACCCAAGAGCAGACAGAGCTGAGGACACAAAACTGGACTTGACAAAAAGCGAGCCTTTATTATGGCTGATAACAGAAGGCAAAAACAAAAGCTAAGACGAGTGCAGGCAAGACAACTAAACTGAAAAACAGACTAAGAAAAACCCATGAAACTGTGATAAAGCTATGAAACTTTGAGACTTAATTCTATGACTGTGACTATGAGAACTGTGACGACTATGACCAGACATAACATGGGAAGGTTACACAGACGACGCGACCCAGACTGAATGAAACACGGAGACTAAATACACATAGGCGATGATGAAGGGAAGTGGCCACACATGGGAGCACAGCTGACACACATAACCTAATGACAGGACAGGGGAAGTGAAACTAAATGCAATGAACAAAGAACAGAGGACTCTTACAAAATAAAACAGGAAACATGATGAGACAGACCAAACAACATGGGCTGGACAACATGAGACGTGGAACACAAAGGGCAAATGAGACTAAGATCCAGGGGAAGGGCAAATGAGGAGATCCAATAAACAGAACTAAGGCTGAACAACTTAGGGGTTTAAGAGAGCTAGATGAATGATGAACAATAAATGATGAACAATAAATGACAAAACACAAAGACTCAAGTTTTAACTAATAATGCAAAACAAGAACTTAACATATTCCCATACTAAAAACAGAAATACACAATATATAATGAACTCAAAATGCTGGGTCACAGACCCAGCCATGACACCCTGTTGGAGTAGTGGTTCAATAAGCCATCCGTTTGTCAAATAAGTCAGTTGTTCCTTGCTGCCTAGAACAAACTTATTGTTGTACTAGGAAGCAAAAACTTTTCTGTGATTAATCTGGCAGATTTGAGGTTTTTGTTTTAGTGATAGATTGATTCTGCCAGTTAAGTTTGTGCTGTTTTTCCCTTTCTAAGAGAGAGAGAGTTTTTCTATAGGTGGACATGTCTGGAATTGGGCCTAATGTTTGTGTAACAGTGCACTTAGAGAAAACCTGTCAGGTGTCAGCCCTCTGGTGATGATGTTTTGTGTGTTGATGATTTAATAGTCGGCTCTCTTTTAAGCAGGCCTGCCAGATTGGAATTAAAAGCGCTATAAAATCTGTCATTGAGAGCAAATATACGGTGAGCTTGTCCAGATTACAATGGGCTTCGGAGCAAATTCGGCAACGCTCACTTCTGCTGTTTCAGCATGACACACGTTAGGTCGTTGATTGATATCATGCCTTGTATGGTGTCAGAAAGTGACACACACACACACACACACACACACACACACACACACACACACACACACACACACACACACACACACACAAACAAACCTACAGCAGGTTTCCAAGCAGGGATTCCGGGTAGCAGGAAGGCTTTGGCTTGGCAAGCCGTCCAACATTGGCAGTGGCATTTTGTGAAAGGCAATAAAAAAAAACCCCAGCTAGGTTTCCATGTGTAATTTGTGTGGAACAATATTGCACAAGAAACTTAATAGCTATTTTAGAGACCCCCCCCCGCCAAAAAAAGAAGGACAAGAAGAGATAAATGTCCTTTTTTTTCCTGTTTTCTGTGGCCGGTCGTTTGGCGTAAGGCGTATGATGGAGCGCTCTGAACATGAGCGCCCCGAGTTCGAACCCCTCACGGACTCGCTGCCACGGCCCTGCTTGGGGGGCGGGGAGACGCCAAGTCGCATCTCCTTTTTCCTTTTTCATGCTCTCAGGATGTATTTTGCATCATATAACACGAGGCTGTTCAACTGGGCTAAAACCTCATCTTTACAGCTTTGACTGGCAGCTGCAGTCACGGAGAAACTTGATTATCTCTGCTCGGGAATGGCAGATAGAGCGGGACGCTGAGAGGAGGTCCGGCGAGCTTTTGCTTGCAGCAAGACCACCCCACAGAGGGACAAACAGCCCAGCCCGATTTATGGGACCTCCTTGTTGTCATGGCTACCAACAAGTCATTGCCTGACAAAAAATTATTTCCTAGGTTTCCCTGTCTTTTTTTTTTTTTATTTATTTATTTATTTATTTTTATGTCAAATATCTTTACATATCTTGCTAGATAGAATTCCTTGAACAGGGTTTACAAACGCCTTTTCCTCTTTGTCCACTTAAAATATCTTTACACAACTACTCTTAGATTTCTTGCAAGATCTGCTGTCCTTTTGCCCACATTACTCTTAAAAACAACAACACACATTTTTAATGTCAACCACATTTTGGAACTAGATAAATAAAGCGCATATATAAAAGTCACTACCAAAAACTCATTGCGGCTTCTGCCTTCTTATAGGAATGTTGTTGTTTGTGGCTCCAGATGACTTGATTTCCAACCCTGTGTCCCAGACTGCCGGGGCAGACCGTGTGGAGTGAGTAGAGGACCCAAGAGCAGACAGAGCTGAGGACACAAAACTGGACTTGACAAAAAGCGAGCCTTTATTATGGCTGATAACAGAAGGCAAAAACAAAAGCTAAGACGAGTGCAGGCAAGACAACTAAACTGAAAAACAGACTAAGAAAAACCCATGAAACTGTGATAAAGCTATGAAACTTTGAGACTTAATTCTATGACTGTGACTATGAGAACTGTGACGACTATGACCAGACATAACATGGGAAGGTTACACAGACGACGCGACCCAGACTGAATGAAACACGGAGACTAAATACACATAGGCGATGATGAAGGGAAGTGGCCACACATGGGAGCACAGCTGACACACATAACCTAATGACAGGACAGGGGAAGTGAAACTAAATGCAATGAACAAAGAACAGAGGACTCTTACAAAATAAAACAGGAAACATGATGAGACAGACCAAACAACATGGGCTGGACAACATGAGACGTGGAACACAAAGGGCAAATGAGACTAAGATCCAGGGGAAGGGCAAATGAGGAGATCCAATAAACAGAACTAAGGCTGAACAACTTAGGGGTTTAAGAGAGCTAGATGAATGATGAACAATAAATGATGAACAATAAATGACAAAACACAAAGACTCAAGTTTTAACTAATAATGCAAAACAAGAACTTAACATATTCCCATACTAAAAACAGAAATACACAATATATAATGAACTCAAAATGCTGGGTCACAGACCCAGCCATGACACCCTGTTGGAGTAGTGGTTCAATAAGCCATCCGTTTGTCAAATAAGTCAGTTGTTCCTTGCTGCCTAGAACAAACTTATTGTTGTACTAGGAAGCAAAAACTTTTCTGTGATTAATCTGGCAGATTTGAGGTTTTTGTTTTAGTGATAGATTGATTCTGCCAGTTAAGTTTGTGCTGTTTTTCCCTTTCTAAGAGAGAGAGAGTTTTTCTATAGGTGGACATGTCTGGAATTGGGCCTAATGTTTGTGTAACAGTGCACTTAGAGAAAACCTGTCAGGTGTCAGCCCTCTGGTGATGATGTTTTGTGTGTTGATGATTTAATAGTCGGCTCTCTTTTAAGCAGGCCTGCCAGATTGGAATTAAAAGCGCTATAAAATCTGTCATTGAGAGCAAATATACGGTGAGCTTGTCCAGATTACAATGGGCTTCGGAGCAAATTCGGCAACGCTCACTTCTGCTGTTTCAGCATGACACACGTTAGGTCGTTGATTGATATCATGCCTTGTATGGTGTCAGAAAGTGACACACACACACACACACACACACACACACACACACACACACACACACACACACACACACACACACACACACAAACAAACCTACAGCAGGTTTCCAAGCAGGGATTCCGGGTAGCAGGAAGGCTTTGGCTTGGCAAGCCGTCCAACATTGGCAGTGGCATTTTGTGAAAGGCAATAAAAAAAAACCCCAGCTAGGTTTCCATGTGTAATTTGTGTGGAACAATATTGCACAAGAAACTTAATAGCTATTTTAGAGACCCCCCCCCGCCAAAAAAAGAAGGACAAGAAGAGATAAATGTCCTTTTTTTTCCTGTTTTCTGTGGCCGGTCGTTTGGCGTAAGGCGTATGATGGAGCGCTCTGAACATGAGCGCCCTGAGTTCGAACCCCTCACGGACTCGCTGCCACGGCCCTGCTTGGGGGGCGGGGAGACGCCAAGTCGCATCTCCTTTTTCCTTTTTCATGCTCTCAGGATGTATTTTGCATCATATAACACGAGGCTGTTCAACTGGGCTAAAACCTCATCTTTACAGCTTTGACTGGCAGCTGCAGTCACGGAGAAACTTGATTATCTCTGCTCGGGAATGGCAGATAGAGCGGGACGCTGAGAGGAGGTCCGGCGAGCTTTTGCTTGCAGCAAGACCACCCCACAGAGGGACAAACAGCCCAGCCCGATTTATGGGACCTCCTTGTTGTCATGGCTACCAACAAGTCATTGCCTGACAAAAAATTATTTCCTAGGTTTCCCTGTCTTTTTTTTTTTTTATTTATTTATTTATTTATTTTTATGTCAAATATCTTTACATATCTTGCTAGATAGAATTCCTTGAACAGGGTTTACAAACGCCTTTTCCTCTTTGTCCACTTAAAATATCTTTACACAACTACTCTTAGATTTCTTGCAAGATCTGCTGTCCTTTTGCCCACATTACTCTTAAAAACAACAACACACATTTTTAATGTCAACCACATTTTGGAACTAGATAAATAAAGCGCATATATAAAAGTCACTACCAAAAACTCATTGCGGCTTCTGCCTTCTTATAGGAATGTTGTTGTTTGTGGCTCCAGATGACTTGATTTCCAACCCTGTGTCCCAGACTGCCGGGGCAGACCGTGTGGAGTGAGTAGAGGACCCAAGAGCAGACAGAGCTGAGGACACAAAACTGGACTTGACAAAAAGCGAGCCTTTATTATGGCTGATAACAGAAGGCAAAAACAAAAGCTAAGACGAGTGCAGGCAAGACAACTAAACTGAAAAACAGACTAAGAAAAACCCATGAAACTGTGATAAAGCTATGAAACTTTGAGACTTAATTCTATGACTGTGACTATGAGAACTGTGACGACTATGACCAGACATAACATGGGAAGGTTACACAGACGACGCGACCCAGACTGAATGAAACACGGAGACTAAATACACATAGGCGATGATGAAGGGAAGTGGCCACACATGGGAGCACAGCTGACACACATAACCTAATGACAGGACAGGGGAAGTGAAACTAAATGCAATGAACAAAGAACAGAGGACTCTTACAAAATAAAACAGGAAACATGATGAGACAGACCAAACAACATGGGCTGGACAACATGAGACGTGGAACACAAAGGGCAAATGAGACTAAGATCCAGGGGAAGGGCAAATGAGGAGATCCAATAAACAGAACTAAGGCTGAACAACTTAGGGGTTTAAGAGAGCTAGATGAATGATGAACAATAAATGATGAACAATAAATGACAAAACACAAAGACTCAAGTTTTAACTAATAATGCAAAACAAGAACTTAACATATTCCCATACTAAAAACAGAAATACACAATATATAATGAACTCAAAATGCTGGGTCACAGACCCAGCCATGACACCCTGTTGGAGTAGTGGTTCAATAAGCCATCCGTTTGTCAAATAAGTCAGTTGTTCCTTGCTGCCTAGAACAAACTTATTGTTGTACTAGGAAGCAAAAACTTTTCTGTGATTAATCTGGCAGATTTGAGGTTTTTGTTTTAGTGATAGATTGATTCTGCCAGTTAAGTTTGTGCTGTTTTTCCCTTTCTAAGAGAGAGAGAGTTTTTCTATAGGTGGACATGTCTGGAATTGGGCCTAATGTTTGTGTAACAGTGCACTTAGAGAAAACCTGTCAGGTGTCAGCCCTCTGGTGATGATGTTTTGTGTGTTGATGATTTAATAGTCGGCTCTCTTTTAAGCAGGCCTGCCAGATTGGAATTAAAAGCGCTATAAAATCTGTCATTGAGAGCAAATATACGGTGAGCTTGTCCAGATTACAATGGGCTTCGGAGCAAATTCGGCAACGCTCACTTCTGCTGTTTCAGCATGACACACGTTAGGTCGTTGATTGATATCATGCCTTGTATGGTGTCAGAAAGTGACACACACACACACACACACACACACACACACACACACACACACACACACACACACACACACACACACACACAAACAAACCTACAGCAGGTTTCCAAGCAGGGATTCCGGGTAGCAGGAAGGCTTTGGCTTGGCAAGCCGTCCAACATTGGCAGTGGCATTTTGTGAAAGGCAATAAAAAAAAAACCCCAGCTAGGTTTCCATGTGTAATTTGTGTGGAACAATATTGCACAAGAAACTTAATAGCTATTTTAGAGACCCCCCCCCCCCCAAAAAAAAAGAAGGACAAGAAAAGATAAATGTCCTTTTTTTTCCTGTTTTCTGTGGCCGGTCGTTTGGCGTAAGGCGTATGACGGAGCGCTCTGAACATGAGCGCCCCGAGTTCGAACCCCTCACGGACTCGCTGCCACGGCCCTGCTTGGGGGGCGGGGAGACGCCAAGTCGCATCTCCTTTTTCCTTTTTCATGCTCTCAGGATGTATTTTGCATCATATAACACGAGGCTGTTCAACTGGGCTAAAACCTCATCTTTACAGCTTTGACTGGCAGCTGCAGTCACGGAGAAACTTGATTATCTCTGCTCGGGAATGGCAGATAGAGCGGGACGCTGAGAGGAGGTCCGGCGAGCTTTTGCTTGCAGCAAGACCACCCCACAGAGGGACAAACAGCCCAGCCCGATTTATGGGACCTCCTTGTTGTCATGGCTACCAACAAGTCATTGCCTGACAAAAAATTATTTCCTATGTTTCCCTGTCTTTTTTTTTTTTTATTTATTTATTTATTTATTTTTATGTCAAATATCTTTACATATCTTGCTAGATAGAATTCCTTGAACAGGGTTTACAAACGCCTTTTCCTCTTTGTCCACTTAAAATATCTTTACACAACTACTCTTAGATTTCTTGCAAGATCTGCTGTCCTTTTGCCCACATTACTCTTAAAAACAACAACACACATTTTTAATGTCAACCACATTTTGGAACTAGATAAATAAAGCGCATATATAAAAGTCACTACCAAACACTCATTGCGGCTTCTGCCTTCTTATAGGAATGTTGTTGTTTGTGGCTCCAGATGACTTGATTTCCAACCCTGTGTCCCAGACTGCCGGGGCAGACCGTGTGGAGTGAGTAGAGGACCCAAGAGCAGACAGAGCTGAGGACACAAAACTGGACTTGACAAAAAGCGAGCCTTTATTATGGCTGATAACAGAAGGCAAAAACAAAAGCTAAGACGAGTGCAGGCAAGACAACTAAACTGAAAAACAGACTAAGAAAAACCCATGAAACTGTGATAAAGCTATGAAACTTTGAGACTTAATTCTATGACTGTGACTATGAGAACTGTGACGACTATGACCAGACATAACATGGGAAGGTTACACAGACGACGCGACCCAGACTGAATGAAACACGGAGACTAAATACACATAGGCGATGATGAAGGGAAGTGGCCACACATGGGAGCACAGCTGACACACATAACCTAATGACAGGACAGGGGAAGTGAAACTAAATGCAATGAACAAAGAACAGAGGACTCTTACAAAATAAAACAGGAAACATGATGAGACAGACCAAACAACATGGGCTGGACAACATGAGACGTGGAACACAAAGGGCAAATGAGACTAAGATCCAGGGGAAGGGCAAATGAGGAGATCCAATAAACAGAACTAAGGCTGAACAACTTAGGGGTTTAAGAGAGCTAGATGAATGATGAACAATAAATGATGAACAATAAATGACAAAACACAAAGACTCAAGTTTTAACTAATAATGCAAAAACAAGAACTTAACATATTCCCATACTAAAAACAGAAATACACAATATATAATGAACTCAAAATGCTGGGTCACAGACCCAGCCATGACACCCTGTTGGAGTAGTGGTTCAATAAGCCATCCGTTTGTCAAATAAGTCAGTTGTTCCTTGCTGCCTAGAACAAACTTATTGTTGTACTAGGAAGCAAAAACTTTTCTGTGATTAATCTGGCAGATTTGAGGTTTTTGTTTTAGTGATAGATTGATTCTGCCAGTTAAGTTTGTGCTGTTTTTCCCTTTCTAAGAGAGAGAGAGTTTTTCTATAGGTGGACATGTCTGGAATTGGGCCTAATGTTTGTGTAACAGTGCACTTAGAGAAAACCTGTCAGGTGTCAGCCCTCTGGTGATGATGTTTTGTGTGTTGATGATTTAATAGTCGGCTCTCTTTTAAGCAGGCCTGCCAGATTGGAATTAAAAGCGCTATAAAATCTGTCATTGAGAGCAAATATACGGTGAGCTTGTCCAGATTACAATGGGCTTCGGAGCAAATTCGGCAACGCTCACTTCTGCTGTTTCAGCATGACACACGTTAGGTCGTTGATTGATATCATGCCTTGTATGGTGTCAGAAAGTGACACACACACACACACACACACACACACACACACACACACACACACACACACACACACACACACACAAACAAACCTACAGCAGGTTTCCAAGCAGGGATTCCGGGTAGCAGGAAGGCTTTGGCTTGGCAAGCCGTCCAACATTGGCAGTGGCATTTTGTGAAAGGCAATAAAAAAAAACCCCAGCTAGGTTTCCATGTGTAATTTGTGTGGAACAATATTGCACAAGAAACTTAATAGCTATTTTAGAGACCCCCCCCCCCCAAAAAAAAAAAGAAGGACAAGAAAAGATAAATGTCCTTTTTTTTCCTGTTTTCTGTGGCCGGTCGTTTGGCGTAAGGCGTATGACGGAGCGCTCTGAACATGAGCGCCCCGAGTTCGAACCCCTCACGGACTCGCTGCCACGGCCCTGCTTGGGGGGCGGGGAGACGCCAAGTCGCATCTCCTTTTTCCTTTTTCATGCTCTCAGGATGTATTTTGCATCATATAACACGAGGCTGTTCAACTGGGCTAAAACCTCATCTTTACAGCTTTGACTGGCAGCTGCAGTCACGGAGAAACTTGATTATCTCTGCTCGGGAATGGCAGATAGAGCGGGACGCTGAGAGGAGGTCCGGCGAGCTTTTGCTTGCAGCAAGACCACCCCACAGAGGGACAAACAGCCCAGCCCGATTTATGGGACCTCCTTGTTGTCATGGCTACCAACAAGTCATTGCCTGACAAAAAATTATTTCCTATGTTTCCCTGTCTTTTTTTTTTTTATTTATTCATTTATTTATTTATTTTTATGTCAAATATCTTTACATATCTTGCTAGATAGAATTCCTTGAACAGGGTTTACAAACGCCTTTTCCTCTTTGTCCACTTAAAATATCTTTACACAACTACTCTTAGATTTCTTGCAAGATCTGCTGTCCTTTTGCCCACATTACTCTTAAAAACAACAACACACATTTTTAATGTCAACCACATTTTGGAACTAGATAAATAAAGCGCATATATAAAAGTCACTACCAAACACTCATTGCGGCTTCTGCCTTCTTATAGGAATGTTGTTGTTTGTGGCTCCAGATGACTTGATTTCCAACCCTGTGTCCCAGACTGCCGGGGCAGACCGTGTGGAGTGAGTAGAGGACCCAAGAGCAGACAGAGCTGAGGACACAAAACTGGACTTGACAAAAAGCGAGCCTTTATTATGGCTGATAACAGAAGGCAAAAACAAAAGCTAAGACGAGTGCAGGCAAGACAACTAAACTGAAAAACAGACTAAGAAAAACCCATGAAACTGTGATAAAGCTATGAAACTTTGAGACTTAATTCTATGACTGTGACTATGAGAACTGTGACGACTATGACCAGACATAACATGGGAAGGTTACACAGACGACGCGACCCAGACTGAATGAAACACGGAGACTAAATACACATAGGCGATGATGAAGGGAAGTGGCCACACATGGGAGCACAGCTGACACACATAACCTAATGACAGGACAGGGGAAGTGAAACTAAATGCAATGAACAAAGAACAGAGGACTCTTACAAAATAAAACAGGAAACATGATGAGACAGACCAAACAACATGGGCTGGACAACATGAGACGTGGAACACAAAGGGCAAATGAGACTAAGATCCAGGGGAAGGGCAAATGAGGAGATCCAATAAACAGAACTAAGGCTGAACAACTTAGGGGTTTAAGAGAGCTAGATGAATGATGAACAATAAATGATGAACAATAAATGACAAAACACAAAGACTCAAGTTTTAACTAATAATGCAAAACAAGAACTTAACATATTCCCATACTAAAAACAGAAATACACAATATATAATGAACTCAAAATGCTGGGTCACAGACCCAGCCATGACACCCTGTTGGAGTAGTGGTTCAATAAGCCATCCGTTTGTCAAATAAGTCAGTTGTTCCTTGCTGCCTAGAACAAACTTATTGTTGTACTAGGAAGCAAAAACTTTTCTGTGATTAATCTGGCAGATTTGAGGTTTTTGTTTTAGTGATAGATTGATTCTGCCAGTTAAGTTTGTGCTGTTTTTCCCTTTCTAAGAGAGAGAGAGTTTTTCTATAGGTGGACATGTCTGGAATTGGGCCTAATGTTTGTGTAACAGTGCACTTAGAGAAAACCTGTCAGGTGTCAGCCCTCTGGTGATGATGTTTTGTGTGTTGATGATTTAATAGTCGGCTCTCTTTTAAGCAGGCCTGCCAGATTGGAATTAAAAGCGCTATAAAATCTGTCATTGAGAGCAAATATACGGTGAGCTTGTCCAGATTACAATGGGCTTCGGAGCAAATTCGGCAACGCTCACTTCTGCTGTTTCAGCATGACACACGTTAGGTCGTTGATTGATATCATGCCTTGTATGGTGTCAGAAAGTGACACACACACACACACACACACACACACACACACACACACACACACACACACACACACACACACACACACACACACACAAACAAACCTACAGCAGGTTTCCAAGCAGGGATTCCGGGTAGCAGGAAGGCTTTGGCTTGGCAAGCCGTCCAACATTGGCAGTGGCATTTTGTGAAAGGCAATAAAAAAAAACCCCAGCTAGGTTTCCATGTGTAATTTGTGTGGAACAATATTGCACAAGAAACTTAATAGCTATTTTAGAGACCCCCCCCCCCCCAAAAAAAAAAAGAAGGACAAGAAAAGATAAATGTCCTTTTTTTTCCTGTTTTCTGTGGCCGGTCGTTTGGCGTAAGGCGTATGACGGAGCGCTCTGAACATGAGCGCCCCGAGTTCGAACCCCTCACGGACTCGCTGCCACGGCCCTGCTTGGGGGGCGGGGAGACGCCAAGTCGCATCTCCTTTTTCCTTTTTCATGCTCTCAGGATGTATTTTGCATCATATAACACGAGGCTGTTCAACTGGGCTAAAACCTCATCTTTACAGCTTTGACTGGCAGCTGCAGTCACGGAGAAACTTGATTATCTCTGCTCGGGAATGGCAGATAGAGCGGGACGCTGAGAGGAGGTCCGGCGAGCTTTTGCTTGCAGCAAGACCACCCCACAGAGGGACAAACAGCCCAGCCCGATTTATGGGACCTCCTTGTTGTCATGGCTACCAACAAGTCATTGCCTGACAAAAAATTATTTCCTATGTTTCCCTGTCTTTTTTTTTTTTATTTATTCATTTATTTATTTATTTTTATGTCAAATATCTTTACATATCTTGCTAGATAGAATTCCTTGAACAGGGTTTACAAACGCCTTTTCCTCTTTGTCCACTTAAAATATCTTTACACAACTACTCTTAGATTTCTTGCAAGATCTGCTGTCCTTTTGCCCACATTACTCTTAAAAACAACAACACACATTTTTAATGTCAACCACATTTTGGAACTAGATAAATAAAGCGCATATATAAAAGTCACTACCAAACACTCATTGCGGCTTCTGCCTTCTTATAGGAATGTTGTTGTTTGTGGCTCCAGATGACTTGATTTCCAACCCTGTGTCCCAGACTGCCGGGGCAGACCGTGTGGAGTGAGTAGAGGACCCAAGAGCAGACAGAGCTGAGGACACAAAACTGGACTTGACAAAAAGCGAGCCTTTATTATGGCTGATAACAGAAGGCAAAAACAAAAGCTAAGACGAGTGCAGGCAAGACAACTAAACTGAAAAACAGACTAAGAAAAACCCATGAAACTGTGATAAAGCTATGAAACTTTGAGACTTAATTCTATGACTGTGACTATGAGAACTGTGACGACTATGACCAGACATAACATGGGAAGGTTACACAGACGACGCGACCCAGACTGAATGAAACACGGAGACTAAATACACATAGGCGATGATGAAGGGAAGTGGCCACACATGGGAGCACAGCTGACACACATAACCTAATGACAGGACAGGGGAAGTGAAACTAAATGCAATGAACAAAGAACAGAGGACTCTTACAAAATAAAACAGGAAACATGATGAGACAGACCAAACAACATGGGCTGGACAACATGAGACGTGGAACACAAAGGGCAAATGAGACTAAGATCCAGGGGAAGGGCAAATGAGGAGATCCAATAAACAGAACTAAGGCTGAACAACTTAGGGGTTTAAGAGAGCTAGATGAATGATGAACAATAAATGATGAACAATAAATGACAAAACACAAAGACTCAAGTTTTAACTAATAATGCAAAAACAAGAACTTAACATATTCCCATACTAAAAACAGAAATACACAATATATAATGAACTCAAAATGCTGGGTCACAGACCCAGCCATGACACCCTGTTGGAGTAGTGGTTCAATAAGCCATCCGTTTGTCAAATAAGTCAGTTGTTCCTTGCTGCCTAGAACAAACTTATTGTTGTACTAGGAAGCAAAAACTTTTCTGTGATTAATCTGGCAGATTTGAGGTTTTTGTTTTAGTGATAGATTGATTCTGCCAGTTAAGTTTGTGCTGTTTTTCCCTTTCTAAGAGAGAGAGAGTTTTTCTATAGGTGGACATGTCTGGAATTGGGCCTAATGTTTGTGTAACAGTGCACTTAGAGAAAACCTGTCAGGTGTCAGCCCTCTGGTGATGATGTTTTGTGTGTTGATGATTTAATAGTCGGCTCTCTTTTAAGCAGGCCTGCCAGATTGGAATTAAAAGCGCTATAAAATCTGTCATTGAGAGCAAATATACGGTGAGCTTGTCCAGATTACAATGGGCTTCGGAGCAAATTCGGCAACGCTCACTTCTGCTGTTTCAGCATGACACACGTTAGGTCGTTGATTGATATCATGCCTTGTATGGTGTCAGAAAGTGACACACACACACACACACACACACACACACACACACACACACACACACACACACACACACACACACACACACACACACACACAAACAAACCTACAGCAGGTTTCCAAGCAGGGATTCCGGGTAGCAGGAAGGCTTTGGCTTGGCAAGCCGTCCAACATTGGCAGTGGCATTTTGTGAAAGGCAATAAAAAAAAACCCCAGCTAGGTTTCCATGTGTAATTTGTGTGGAACAATATTGCACAAGAAACTTAATAGCTATTTTAGAGACCCCCCCCCCCCCCCCCCCCCAAAAAAAAAAGAAGGACAAGAAAAGATAAATGTCCTTTTTTTTCCTGTTTTCTGTGGCCGGTTGTTTGGCGTAAGGCGTATGACGGAGCGCTCTGAACATGAGCGCCCCGAGTTCGAACCCCTCACGGACTCGCTGCCACGGCCCTGCTTGGGGGGCGGGGAGACGCCAAGTCGCATCTCCTTTTTCCTTTTTCATGCTCTCAGGATGTATTTTGCATCATATAACACGAGGCTGTTCAACTGGGCTAAAACCTCATCTTTACAGCTTTGACTGGCAGCTGCAGTCACGGAGAAACTTGATTATCTCTGCTCGGGAATGGCAGATAGAGCGGGACGCTGAGAGGAGGTCCGGCGAGCTTTTGCTTGCAGCAAGACCACCCCACAGAGGGACAAACAGCCCAGCCCGATTTATGGGACCTCCTTGTTGTCATGGCTACCAACAAGTCATTGCCTGACAAAAAATTATTTCCTATGTTTCCCTGTCTTTTTTTTTTTTTATTTATTCATTTATTTATTTATTTTTATGTCAAATATCTTTACATATCTTGCTAGATAGAATTCCTTGAACAGGGTTTACAAACGCCTTTTCCTCTTTGTCCACTTAAAATATCTTTACACAACTACTCTTAGATTTCTTGCAAGATCTGCTGTCCTTTTGCCCACATTACTCTTAAAAACAACAACACACATTTTTAATGTCAACCACATTTTGGAACTAGATAAATAAAGCGCATATATAAAAGTCACTACCAAACACTCATTGCGGCTTCTGCCTTCTTATAGGAATGTTGTTGTTTGTGGCTCCAGATGACTTGATTTCCAACCCTGTGTCCCAGACTGCCGGGGCAGACCGTGTGGAGTGAGTAGAGGACCCAAGAGCAGACAGAGCTGAGGACACAAAACTGGACTTGACAAAAAGCGAGCCTTTATTATGGCTGATAACAGAAGGCAAAAACAAAAGCTAAGACGAGTGCAGGCAAGACAACTAAACTGAAAAACAGACTAAGAAAAACCCATGAAACTGTGATAAAGCTATGAAACTTTGAGACTTAATTCTATGACTGTGACTATGAGAACTGTGACGACTATGACCAGACATAACATGGGAAGGTTACACAGACGACGCGACCCAGACTGAATGAAACACGGAGACTAAATACACATAGGCGATGATGAATGGAAGTGGCCACACATGGGAGCACAGCTGACACACATAACCTAATGACAGGACAGGGGAAGTGAAACTAAATGCAATGAACAAAGAACAGAGGACTCTTACAAAATAAAACAGGAAACATGATGAGACAGACCAAACAACATGGGCTGGACAACATGAGACGTGGAACACAAAGGGCAAATGAGACTAAGATCCAGGGGAAGGGCAAATGAGGAGATCCAATAAACAGAACTAAGGCTGAACAACTTAGGGGTTTAAGAGAGCTAGATGAATGATGAACAATAAATGATGAACAATAAATGACAAAACACAAAGACTCAAGTTTTAACTAATAATGCAAAACAAGAACTTAACATATTCCCATACTAAAAACAGAAATACACAATATATAATGAACTCAAAATGCTGGGTCACAGACCCAGCCATGACACCCTGTTGGAGTAGTGGTTCAATAAGCCATCCGTTTGTCAAATAAGTCAGTTGTTCCTTGCTGCCTAGAACAAACTTATTGTTGTACTAGGAAGCAAAATCTTTTCTGTGATTAATCTGGCAGATTTGAGGTTTTTGTTTTAGTGATAGATTGATTCTGCCAGTTAAGTTTGTGCTGTTTTTCCCTTTCTAAGAGAGAGAGAGTTTTTCTATAGGTGGACATGTCTGGAATTGGGCCTAATGTTTGTGTAACAGTGCACTTAGAGAAAACCTGTCAGGTGTCAGCCCTCTGGTGATGATGTTTTGTGTGTTGATGATTTAATAGTCGGCTCTCTTTTAAGCAGGCCTGCCAGATTGGAATTAAAAGCGCTATAAAATCTGTCATTGAGAGCAAATATACGGTGAGCTTGTCCAGATTACAATGGGCTTCGGAGCAAATTCGGCAACGCTCACTTCTGCTGTTTCAGCATGACACACGTTAGGTCGTTGATTGATATCATGCCTTGTATGGTGTCAGAAAGTGACACACACACACACACACACACACACACACACACACACACACACACACACACACACACACACACACACACACACACACACACACAAACAAACCTACAGCAGGTTTCCAAGCAGGGATTCCGGGTAGCAGGAAGGCTTTGGCTTGGCAAGCCGTCCAACATTGGCAGTGGCATTTTGTGAAAGGCAATAAAAAAAAACCCCAGCTAGGTTTCCATGTGTAATTTGTGTGGAACAATATTGCACAAGAAACTTAATAGCTATTTTAGAGACCCCCCCCCCCCCCCCCAAAAAAAAGAAGGACAAGAAAAGATAAATGTCCTTTTTTTTCCTGTTTTCTGTGGCCGGTTGTTTGGCGTAAGGCGTATGACGGAGCGCTCTGAACATGAGCGCTCTGAACATGAGCGCCCCGAGTTCGAACCCCTCACGGACTCGCTGCCACGGCCCTGCTTGGGGGGCGGGGAGACGCCAAGTCGCATCTCCTTTTTCCTTTTTCATGCTCTCAGGATGTATTTTGCATCATATAACACGAGGCTGTTCAACTGGGCTAAAACCTCATCTTTACAGCTTTGACTGGCAGCTGCAGTCACGGAGAAACTTGATTATCTCTGCTCGGGAATGGCAGATAGAGCGGGACGCTGAGAGGAGGTCCGGCGAGCTTTTGCTTGCAGCAAGACCACCCCACAGAGGGACAAACAGCCCAGCCCGATTTATGGGACCTCCTTGTTGTCATGGCTACCAACAAGTCATTGCCTGACAAAAAATTATTTCCTATGTTTCCCTGTCTTTTTTTTTTTTTATTTATTCATTTATTTATTTATTTTTATGTCAAATATCTTTACATATCTTGCTAGATAGAATTCCTTGAACAGGGTTTACAAACGCCTTTTCCTCTTTGTCCACTTAAAATATCTTTACACAACTACTCTTAGATTTCTTGCAAGATCTGCTGTCCTTTTGCCCACATTACTCTTAAAAACAACAACACACATTTTTAATGTCAACCACATTTTGGAACTAGATAAATAAAGCGCATATATAAAAGTCACTACCAAACACTCATTGCGGCTTCTGCCTTCTTATAGGAATGTTGTTGTTTGTGGCTCCAGATGACTTGATTTCCAACCCTGTGTCCCAGACTGCCGGGGCAGACCGTGTGGAGTGAGTAGAGGACCCAAGAGCAGACAGAGCTGAGGACACAAAACTGGACTTGACAAAAAGCGAGCCTTTATTATGGCTGATAACAGAAGGCAAAAACAAAAGCTAAGACGAGTGCAGGCAAGACAACTAAACTGAAAAACAGACTAAGAAAAACCCATGAAACTGTGATAAAGCTATGAAACTTTGAGACTTAATTCTATGACTGTGACTATGAGAACTGTGACGACTATGACCAGACATAACATGGGAAGGTTACACAGACGACGCGACCCAGACTGAATGAAACACGGAGACTAAATACACATAGGCGATGATGAAGGGAAGTGGCCACACATGGGAGCACAGCTGACACACATAACCTAATGACAGGACAGGGGAAGTGAAACTAAATGCAATGAACAAAGAACAGAGGACTCTTACAAAATAAAACAGGAAACATGATGAGACAGACCAAACAACATGGGCTGGACAACATGAGACGTGGAACACAAAGGGCAAATGAGACTAAGATCCAGGGGAAGGGCAAATGAGGAGATCCAATAAACAGAACTAAGGCTGAACAACTTAGGGGTTTAAGAGAGCTAGATGAATGATGAACAATAAATGATGAACAATAAATGACAAAACACAAAGACTCAAGTTTTAACTAATAATGCAAAACAAGAACTTAACATATTCCCATACTAAAAACAGAAATACACAATATATAATGAACTCAAAATGCTGGGTCACAGACCCAGCCATGACACCCTGTTGGAGTAGTGGTTCAATAAGCCATCCGTTTGTCAAATAAGTCAGTTGTTCCTTGCTGCCTAGAACAAACTTATTGTTGTACTAGGAAGCAAAAACTTTTCTGTGATTAATCTGGCAGATTTGAGGTTTTTGTTTTAGTGATAGATTGATTCTGCCAGTTAAGTTTGTGCTGTTTTTCCCTTTCTAAGAGAGAGAGAGTTTTTCTATAGGTGGACATGTCTGGAATTGGGCCTAATGTTTGTGTAACAGTGCACTTAGAGAAAACCTGTCAGGTGTCAGCCCTCTGGTGATGATGTTTTGTGTGTTGATGATTTTATAGTCGGCTCTCTTTTAAGCAGGCCTGCCAGATTGGAATTAAAAGCGCTATAAAATCTGTCATTGAGAGCAAATATACGGTGAGCTTGTCCAGATTACAATGGGCTTCGGAGCAAATTCGGCAACGCTCACTTCTGCTGTTTCAGCATGACACACGTTAGGTCGTTGATTGATATCATGCCTTGTATGGTGTCAGAAAGTGACACACACACACACACACACACACACACACACACACACACACACACACACACACACACACACACACACACACACACACAAACAAACCTACAGCAGGTTTCCAAGCAGGGATTCCGGGTAGCAGGAAGGCTTTGGCTTGGCAAGCCGTCCAACATTGGCAGTGGCATTTTGTGAAAGGCAATAAAAAAAAACCCCAGCTAGGTTTCCATGTGTAATTTGTGTGGAACAATATTGCACAAGAAACTTAATAGCTATTTTAGAGACCCCCCCCCCCCCCCCCCCAAAAAAAAGAAGGACAAGAAAAGATAAATGTCCTTTTTTTTCCTGTTTTCTGTGGCCGGTTGTTTGGCGTAAGGCGTATGACGGAGCGCTCTGAACATGAGCGCCCCGAGTTCGAACCCCTCACGGACTCGCTGCCACGGCCCTGCTTGGGGGGCGGGGAGACGCCAAGTCGCATCTCCTTTTTCCTTTTTCATGCTCTCAGGATGTATTTTGCATCATATAACACGAGGCTGTTCAACTGGGCTAAAACCTCATCTTTACAGCTTTGACTGGCAGCTGCAGTCACGGAGAAACTTGATTATCTCTGCTCGGGAATGGCAGATAGAGCGGGACGCTGAGAGGAGGTCCGGCGAGCTTTTGCTTGCAGCAAGACCACCCCACAGAGGGACAAACAGCCCAGCCCGATTTATGGGACCTCCTTGTTGTCATGGCTACCAACAAGTCATTGCCTGACAAAAAATTATTTCCTAGGTTTCCCTGTCTTTTTTTTTTTTTATTTATTCATTTATTTATTTATTTTTATGTCAAATATCTTTACATATCTTGCTAGATAGAATTCCTTGAACAGGGTTTACAAACGCCTTTTCCTCTTTGTCCACTTAAAATATCTTTACACAACTACTCTTAGATTTCTTGCAAGATCTGCTGTCCTTTTGCCCACATTACTCTTAAAAACAACAACACACATTTTTAATGTCAACCACATTTTGGAACTAGATAAATAAAGCGCATATATAAAAGTCACTACCAAACACTCATTGCGGCTTCTGCCTTCTTATAGGAATGTTGTTGTTTGTGGCTCCAGATGACTTGATTTCCAACCCTGTGTCCCAGACTGCCGGGGCAGACCGTGTGGAGTGAGTAGAGGACCCAAGAGCAGACAGAGCTGAGGACACAAAACTGGACTTGACAAAAAGCGAGCCTTTATTATGGCTGATAACAGAAGGCAAAAACAAAAGCTAAGACGAGTGCAGGCAAGACAACTAAACTGAAAAACAGACTAAGAAAAACCCATGAAACTGTGATAAAGCTATGAAACTTTGAGACTTAATTCTATGACTGTGACTATGAGAACTGTGACGACTATGACCAGACATAACATGGGAAGGTTACACAGACGACGCGACCCAGACTGAATGAAACACGGAGACTAAATACACATAGGCGATGATGAAGGGAAGTGGCCACACATGGGAGCACAGCTGACACACATAACCTAATGACAGGACAGGGGAAGTGAAACTAAATGCAATGAACAAAGAACAGAGGACTCTTACAAAATAAAACAGGAAACATGATGAGACAGACCAAACAACATGGGCTGGACAACATGAGACGTGGAACACAAAGGGCAAATGAGACTAAGATCCAGGGGAAGGGCAAATGAGGAGATCCAATAAACAGAACTAAGGCTGAACAACTTAGGGGTTTAAGAGAGCTAGATGAATGATGAACAATAAATGATGAACAATAAATGACAAAACACAAAGACTCAAGTTTTAACTAATAATGCAAAACAAGAACTTAACATATTCCCATACTAAAAACAGAAATACACAATATATAATGAACTCAAAATGCTGGGTCACAGACCCAGCCATGACACCCTGTTGGAGTAGTGGTTCAATAAGCCATCCGTTTGTCAAATAAGTCAGTTGTTCCTTGCTGCCTAGAACAAACTTATTGTTGTACTAGGAAGCAAAAACTTTTCTGTGATTAATCTGGCAGATTTGAGGTTTTTGTTTTAGTGATAGATTGATTCTGCCAGTTAAGTTTGTGCTGTTTTTCCCTTTCTAAGAGAGAGAGAGTTTTTCTATAGGTGGACATGTCTGGAATTGGGCCTAATGTTTGTGTAACAGTGCACTTAGAGAAAACCTGTCAGGTGTCAGCCCTCTGGTGATGATGTTTTGTGTGTTGATGATTTTATAGTCGGCTCTCTTTTAAGCAGGCCTGCCAGATTGGAATTAAAAGCGCTATAAAATCTGTCATTGAGAGCAAATATACGGTGAGCTTGTCCAGATTACAATGGGCTTCGGAGCAAATTCGGCAACGCTCACTTCTGCTGTTTCAGCATGACACACGTTAGGTCGTTGATTGATATCATGCCTTGTATGGTGTCAGAAAGTGACACACACACACACACACACACACACACACACACACACACACACACACACACACACACACACACACACACACACACACACACACACACAAACAAACCTACAGCAGGTTTCCAAGCAGGGATTCCGGGTAGCAGGAAGGCTTTGGCTTGGCAAGCCGTCCAACATTGGCAGTGGCATTTTGTGAAAGGCAATAAAAAAAAACCCCAGCTAGGTTTCCATGTGTAATTTGTGTGGAACAATATTGCACAAGAAACTTAATAGCTATTTTAGAGACCCCCCCCCCCCCCCCCCCCAAAAAAAAGAAGGACAAGAAAAGATAAATGTCCTTTTTTTTCCTGTTTTCTGTGGCCGGTTGTTTGGCGTAAGGCGTATGACGGAGCGCTCTGAACATGAGCGCCCCGAGTTCGAACCCCTCACGGACTCGCTGCCACGGCCCTGCTTGGGGGGGCGGGGAGACGCCAAGTCGCATCTCCTTTTTCCTTTTTCATGCTCTCAGGATGTATTTTGCATCATATAACACGAGGCTGTTCAACTGGGCTAAAACCTCATCTTTACAGCTTTGACTGGCAGCTGCAGTCACGGAGAAACTTGATTATCTCTGCTCGGGAATGGCAGATAGAGCGGGACGCTGAGAGGAGGTCCGGCGAGCTTTTGCTTGCAGCAAGACCACCCCACAGAGGGACAAACAGCCCAGCCCGATTTATGGGACCTCCTTGTTGTCATGGCTACCAACAAGTCATTGCCTGACAAAAAATTATTTCCTATGTTTCCCTGTCTTTTTTTTTTTTTATTTATTCATTTATTTATTTATTTTTATGTCAAATATCTTTACATATCTTGCTAGATAGAATTCCTTGAACAGGGTTTACAAACGCCTTTTCCTCTTTGTCCACTTAAAATATCTTTACACAACTACTCTTAGATTTCTTGCAAGATCTGCTGTCCTTTTGCCCACATTACTCTTAAAAACAACAACACACATTTTTAATGTCAACCACATTTTGGAACTAGATAAATAAAGCGCATATATAAAAGTCACTACCAAACACTCATTGCGGCTTCTGCCTTCTTATAGGAATGTTGTTGTTTGTGGCTCCAGATGACTTGATTTCCAACCCTGTGTCCCAGACTGCCGGGGCAGACCGTGTGGAGTGAGTAGAGGACCCAAGAGCAGACAGAGCTGAGGACACAAAACTGGACTTGACAAAAAGCGAGCCTTTATTATGGCTGATAACAGAAGGCAAAAACAAAAGCTAAGACGAGTGCAGGCAAGACAACTAAACTGAAAAACAGACTAAGAAAAACCCATGAAACTGTGATAAAGCTATGAAACTTTGAGACTTAATTCTATGACTGTGACTATGAGAACTGTGACGACTATGACCAGACATAACATGGGAAGGTTACACAGACGACGCGACCCAGACTGAATGAAACACGGAGACTAAATACACATAGGCGATGATGAATGGAAGTGGCCACACATGGGAGCACAGCTGACACACATAACCTAATGACAGGACAGGGGAAGTGAAACTAAATGCAATGAACAAAGAACAGAGGACTCTTACAAAATAAAACAGGAAACATGATGAGACAGACCAAACAACATGGGCTGGACAACATGAGACGTGGAACACAAAGGGCAAATGAGACTAAGATCCAGGGGAAGGGCAAATGAGGAGATCCAATAAACAGAACTAAGGCTGAACAACTTAGGGGTTTAAGAGAGCTAGATGAATGATGAACAATAAATGATGAACAATAAATGACAAAACACAAAGACTCAAGTTTTAACTAATAATGCAAAACAAGAACTTAACATATTCCCATACTAAAAACAGAAATACACAATATATAATGAACTCAAAATGCTGGGTCACAGACCCAGCCATGACACCCTGTTGGAGTAGTGGTTCAATAAGCCATCCGTTTGTCAAATAAGTCAGTTGTTCCTTGCTGCCTAGAACAAACTTATTGTTGTACTAGGAAGCAAAAACTTTTCTGTGATTAATCTGGCAGATTTGAGGTTTTTGTTTTAGTGATAGATTGATTCTGCCAGTTAAGTTTGTGCTGTTTTTCCCTTTCTAAGAGAGAGAGAGTTTTTCTATAGGTGGACATGTCTGGAATTGGGCCTAATGTTTGTGTAACAGTGCACTTAGAGAAAACCTGTCAGGTGTCAGCCCTCTGGTGATGATGTTTTGTGTGTTGATGATTTTATAGTCGGCTCTCTTTTAAGCAGGCCTGCCAGATTGGAATTAAAAGCGCTATAAAATCTGTCATTGAGAGCAAATATACGGTGAGCTTGTCCAGATTACAATGGGCTTCGGAGCAAATTCGGCAACGCTCACTTCTGCTGTTTCAGCATGACACACGTTAGGTCGTTGATTGATATCATGCCTTGTATGGTGTCAGAAAGTGACACACACACACACACACACACACACACACACACACACACACACACACACACACACACACACACACACACACACACACACACACACACACACAAACAAACCTACAGCAGGTTTCCAAGCAGGGATTCCGGGTAGCAGGAAGGCTTTGGCTTGGCAAGCCGTCCAACATTGGCAGTGGCATTTTGTGAAAGGCAATAAAAAAAAACCCCAGCTAGGTTTCCATGTGTAATTTGTGTGGAACAATATTGCACAAGAAACTTAATAGCTATTTTAGAGACCCCCCCCCCCCCCAAAAAAAAGAAGGACAAGAAAAGATAAATGTCCTTTTTTTTCCTGTTTTCTGTGGCCGGTTGTTTGGCGTAAGGCGTATGACGGAGCGCTCTGAACATGAGCGCCCCGAGTTCGAACCCCTCACGGACTCGCTGCCACGGCCCTGCTTGGGGGGCGGGGAGACGCCAAGTCGCATCTCCTTTTTCCTTTTTCATGCTCTCAGGATGTATTTTGCATCATATAACACGAGGCTGTTCAACTGGGCTAAAACCTCATCTTTACAGCTTTGACTGGCAGCTGCAGTCACGGAGAAACTTGATTATCTCTGCTCGGGAATGGCAGATAGAGCGGGACGCTGAGAGGAGGTCCGGCGAGCTTTTGCTTGCAGCAAGACCACCCCACAGAGGGACAAACAGCCCAGCCCGATTTATGGGACCTCCTTGTTGTCATGGCTACCAACAAGTCATTGCCTGACAAAAAATTATTTCCTATGTTTCCCTGTCTTTTTTTTTTTTTATTTATTCATTTATTTATTTATTTTTATGTCAAATATCTTTACATATCTTGCTAGATAGAATTCCTTGAACAGGGTTTACAAACGCCTTTTCCTCTTTGTCCACTTAAAATATCTTTACACAACTACTCTTAGATTTCTTGCAAGATCTGCTGTCCTTTTGCCCACATTACTCTTAAAAACAACAACACACATTTTTAATGTCAACCACATTTTGGAACTAGATAAATAAAGCGCATATATAAAAGTCACTACCAAACACTCATTGCGGCTTCTGCCTTCTTATAGGAATGTTGTTGTTTGTGGCTCCAGATGACTTGATTTCCAACCCTGTGTCCCAGACTGCCGGGGCAGACCGTGTGGAGTGAGTAGAGGACCCAAGAGCAGACAGAGCTGAGGACACAAAACTGGACTTGACAAAAAGCGAGCCTTTATTATGGCTGATAACAGAAGGCAAAAACAAAAGCTAAGACGAGTGCAGGCAAGACAACTAAACTGAAAAACAGACTAAGAAAAACCCATGAAACTGTGATAAAGCTATGAAACTTTGAGACTTAATTCTATGACTGTGACTATGAGAACTGTGACGACTATGACCAGACATAACATGGGAAGGTTACACAGACGACGCGACCCAGACTGAATGAAACACGGAGACTAAATACACATAGGCGATGATGAATGGAAGTGGCCACACATGGGAGCACAGCTGACACACATAACCTAATGACAGGACAGGGGAAGTGAAACTAAATGCAATGAACAAAGAACAGAGGACTCTTACAAAATAAAACAGGAAACATGATGAGACAGACCAAACAACATGGGCTGGACAACATGAGACGTGGAACACAAAGGGCAAATGAGACTAAGATCCAGGGGAAGGGCAAATGAGGAGATCCAATAAACAGAACTAAGGCTGAACAACTTAGGGGTTTAAGAGAGCTAGATGAATGATGAACAATAAATGATGAACAATAAATGACAAAACACAAAGACTCAAGTTTTAACTAATAATGCAAAACAAGAACTTAACATATTCCCATACTAAAAACAGAAATACACAATATATAATGAACTCAAAATGCTGGGTCACAGACCCAGCCATGACACCCTGTTGGAGTAGTGGTTCAATAAGCCATCCGTTTGTCAAATAAGTCAGTTGTTCCTTGCTGCCTAGAACAAACTTATTGTTGTACTAGGAAGCAAAAACTTTTCTGTGATTAATCTGGCAGATTTGAGGTTTTTGTTTTAGTGATAGATTGATTCTGCCAGTTAAGTTTGTGCTGTTTTTCCCTTTCTAAGAGAGAGAGAGTTTTTCTATAGGTGGACATGTCTGGAATTGGGCCTAATGTTTGTGTAACAGTGCACTTAGAGAAAACCTGTCAGGTGTCAGCCCTCTGGTGATGATGTTTTGTGTGTTGATGATTTTATAGTCGGCTCTCTTTTAAGCAGGCCTGCCAGATTGGAATTAAAAGCGCTATAAAATCTGTCATTGAGAGCAAATATACGGTGAGCTTGTCCAGATTACAATGGGCTTCGGAGCAAATTCGGCAACGCTCACTTCTGCTGTTTCAGCATGACACACGTTAGGTCGTTGATTGATATCATGCCTTGTATGGTGTCAGAAAGTGACACACACACACACACACACACACACACACACACACACACACACACACACACACACACACACACAAACAAACCTACAGCAGGTTTCCAAGCAGGGATTCCGGGTAGCAGGAAGGCTTTGGCTTGGCAAGCCGTCCAACATTGGCAGTGGCATTTTGTGAAAGGCAATAAAAAAAAACCCCAGCTAGGTTTCCATGTGTAATTTGTGTGGAACAATATTGCACAAGAAACTTAATAGCTATTTTAGAGACCCCCCCCCCCCCCCCCAAAAAAAAGAAGGACAAGAAAAGATAAATGTCCTTTTTTTTCCTGTTTTCTGTGGCCGGTTGTTTGGCGTAAGGCGTATGACGGAGCGCTCTGAACATGAGCGCCCCGAGTTCGAACCCCTCACGGACTCGCTGCCACGGCCCTGCTTGGGGGGCGGGGAGACGCCAAGTCGCATCTCCTTTTTCCTTTTTCATGCTCTCAGGATGTATTTTGCATCATATAACACGAGGCTGTTCAACTGGGCTAAAACCTCATCTTTACAGCTTTGACTGGCAGCTGCAGTCACGGAGAAACTTGATTATCTCTGCTCGGGAATGGCAGATAGAGCGGGACGCTGAGAGGAGGTCCGGCGAGCTTTTGCTTGCAGCAAGACCACCCCACAGAGGGACAAACAGCCCAGCCCGATTTATGGGACCTCCTTGTTGTCATGGCTACCAACAAGTCATTGCCTGACAAAAAATTATTTCCTAGGTTTCCCTGTCTTTTTTTTTTTTTATTTATTCATTTATTTATTTATTTTTATGTCAAATATCTTTACATATCTTGCTAGATAGAATTCCTTGAACAGGGTTTACAAACGCCTTTTCCTCTTTGTCCACTTAAAATATCTTTACACAACTACTCTTAGATTTCTTGCAAGATCTGCTGTCCTTTTGCCCACATTACTCTTAAAAACAACAACACACATTTTTAATGTCAACCACATTTTGGAACTAGATAAATAAAGCGCATATATAAAAGTCACTACCAAACACTCATTGCGGCTTCTGCCTTCTTATAGGAATGTTGTTGTTTGTGGCTCCAGATGACTTGATTTCCAACCCTGTGTCCCAGACTGCCGGGGCAGACCGTGTGGAGTGAGTAGAGGACCCAAGAGCAGACAGAGCTGAGGACACAAAACTGGACTTGACAAAAAGCGAGCCTTTATTATGGCTGATAACAGAAGGCAAAAACAAAAGCTAAGACGAGTGCAGGCAAGACAACTAAACTGAAAAACAGACTAAGAAAAACCCATGAAACTGTGATAAAGCTATGAAACTTTGAGACTTAATTCTATGACTGTGACTATGAGAACTGTGACGACTATGACCAGACATAACATGGGAAGGTTACACAGACGACGCGACCCAGACTGAATGAAACACGGAGACTAAATACACATAGGCGATGATGAAGGGAAGTGGCCACACATGGGAGCACAGCTGACACACATAACCTAATGACAGGACAGGGGAAGTGAAACTAAATGCAATGAACAAAGAACAGAGGACTCTTACAAAATAAAACAGGAAACATGATGAGACAGACCAAACAACATGGGCTGGACAACATGAGACGTGGAACACAAAGGGCAAATGAGACTAAGATCCAGGGGAAGGGCAAATGAGGAGATCCAATAAACAGAACTAAGGCTGAACAACTTAGGGGTTTAAGAGAGCTAGATGAATGATGAACAATAAATGATGAACAATAAATGACAAAACACAAAGACTCAAGTTTTAACTAATAATGCAAAACAAGAACTTAACATATTCCCATACTAAAAACAGAAATACACAATATATAATGAACTCAAAATGCTGGGTCACAGACCCAGCCATGACACCCTGTTGGAGTAGTGGTTCAATAAGCCATCCGTTTGTCAAATAAGTCAGTTGTTCCTTGCTGCCTAGAACAAACTTATTGTTGTACTAGGAAGCAAAAACTTTTCTGTGATTAATCTGGCAGATTTGAGGTTTTTGTTTTAGTGATAGATTGATTCTGCCAGTTAAGTTTGTGCTGTTTTTCCCTTTCTAAGAGAGAGAGAGTTTTTCTATAGGTGGACATGTCTGGAATTGGGCCTAATGTTTGTGTAACAGTGCACTTAGAGAAAACCTGTCAGGTGTCAGCCCTCTGGTGATGATGTTTTGTGTGTTGATGATTTTATAGTCGGCTCTCTTTTAAGCAGGCCTGCCAGATTGGAATTAAAAGCGCTATAAAATCTGTCATTGAGAGCAAATATACGGTGAGCTTGTCCAGATTACAATGGGCTTCGGAGCAAATTCGGCAACGCTCACTTCTGCTGTTTCAGCATGACACACGTTAGGTCGTTGATTGATATCATGCCTTGTATGGTGTCAGAAAGTGACACACACACACACACACACACACACACACACACACACACACACACACACACACACACACACACACACACACACACACACACAAACAAACCTACAGCAGGTTTCCAAGCAGGGATTCCGGGTAGCAGGAAGGCTTTGGCTTGGCAAGCCGTCCAACATTGGCAGTGGCATTTTGTGAAAGGCAATAAAAAAAAACCCCAGCTAGGTTTCCATGTGTAATTTGTGTGGAACAATATTGCACAAGAAACTTAATAGCTATTTTAGAGACACCCCCCCCCCCCCAAAAAAAAGAAGGACAAGAAAAGATAAATGTCCTTTTTTTTCCTGTTTTCTGTGGCCGGTTGTTTGGCGTAAGGCGTATGACGGAGCGCTCTGAACATGAGCGCCCCGAGTTCGAACCCCTCACGGACTCGCTGCCACGGCCCTGCTTGGGGGGCGGGGAGACGCCAAGTCGCATCTCCTTTTTCCTTTTTCATGCTCTCAGGATGTATTTTGCATCATATAACACGAGGCTGTTCAACTGGGCTAAAACCTCATCTTTACAGCTTTGACTGGCAGCTGCAGTCACGGAGAAACTTGATTATCTCTGCTCGGGAATGGCAGATAGAGCGGGACGCTGAGAGGAGGTCCGGCGAGCTTTTGCTTGCAGCAAGACCACCCCACAGAGGGACAAACAGCCCAGCCCGATTTATGGGACCTCCTTGTTGTCATGGCTACCAACAAGTCATTGCCTGACAAAAAATTATTTCCTATGTTTCCCTGTCTTTTTTTTTTTTTATTTATTCATTTATTTATTTATTTTTATGTCAAATATCTTTACATATCTTGCTAGATAGAATTCCTTGAACAGGGTTTACAAACGCCTTTTCCTCTTTGTCCACTTAAAATATCTTTACACAACTACTCTTAGATTTCTTGCAAGATCTGCTGTCCTTTTGCCCACATTACTCTTAAAAACAACAACACACATTTTTAATGTCAACCACATTTTGGAACTAGATAAATAAAGCGCATATATAAAAGTCACTACCAAACACTCATTGCGGCTTCTGCCTTCTTATAGGAATGTTGTTGTTTGTGGCTCCAGATGACTTGATTTCCAACCCTGTGTCCCAGACTGCCGGGGCAGACCGTGTGGAGTGAGTAGAGGACCCAAGAGCAGACAGAGCTGAGGACACAAAACTGGACTTGACAAAAAGCGAGCCTTTATTATGGCTGATAACAGAAGGCAAAAACAAAAGCTAAGACGAGTGCAGGCAAGACAACTAAACTGAAAAACAGACTAAGAAAAACCCATGAAACTGTGATAAAGCTATGAAACTTTGAGACTTAATTCTATGACTGTGACTATGAGAACTGTGACGACTATGACCAGACATAACATGGGAAGGTTACACAGACGACGCGACCCAGACTGAATGAAACACGGAGACTAAATACACATAGGCGATGATGAATGGAAGTGGCCACACATGGGAGCACAGCTGACACACATAACCTAATGACAGGACAGGGGAAGTGAAACTAAATGCAATGAACAAAGAACAGAGGACTCTTACAAAATAAAACAGGAAACATGATGAGACAGACCAAACAACATGGGCTGGACAACATGAGACGTGGAACACAAAGGGCAAATGAGACTAAGATCCAGGGGAAGGGCAAATGAGGAGATCCAATAAACAGAACTAAGGCTGAACAACTTAGGGGTTTAAGAGAGCTAGATGAATGATGAACAATAAATGATGAACAATAAATGACAAAACACAAAGACTCAAGTTTTAACTAATAATGCAAAACAAGAACTTAACATATTCCCATACTAAAAACAGAAATACACAATATATAATGAACTCAAAATGCTGGGTCACAGACCCAGCCATGACACCCTGTTGGAGTAGTGGTTCAATAAGCCATCCGTTTGTCAAATAAGTCAGTTGTTCCTTGCTGCCTAGAACAAACTTATTGTTGTACTAGGAAGCAAAAACTTTTCTGTGATTAATCTGGCAGATTTGAGGTTTTTGTTTTAGTGATAGATTGATTCTGCCAGTTAAGTTTGTGCTGTTTTTCCCTTTCTAAGAGAGAGAGAGTTTTTCTATAGGTGGACATGTCTGGAATTGGGCCTAATGTTTGTGTAACAGTGCACTTAGAGAAAACCTGTCAGGTGTCAGCCCTCTGGTGATGATGTTTTGTGTGTTGATGATTTTATAGTCGGCTCTCTTTTAAGCAGGCCTGCCAGATTGGAATTAAAAGCGCTATAAAATCTGTCATTGAGAGCAAATATACGGTGAGCTTGTCCAGATTACAATGGGCTTCGGAGCAAATTCGGCAACGCTCACTTCTGCTGTTTCAGCATGACACACGTTAGGTCGTTGATTGATATCATGCCTTGTATGGTGTCAGAAAGTGACACACACACACACACACACACACACACACACACACACACACACACACACACACACACACACACACACACACACACACAAACAAACCTACAGCAGGTTTCCAAGCAGGGATTCCGGGTAGCAGGAAGGCTTTGGCTTGGCAAGCCGTCCAACATTGGCAGTGGCATTTTGTGAAAGGCAATAAAAAAAAACCCCAGCTAGGTTTCCATGTGTAATTTGTGTGGAACAATATTGCACAAGAAACTTAATAGCTATTTTAGAGACCCCCCCCCCCCCCCCCCCCCAAAAAAAAGAAGGACAAGAAAAGATAAATGTCCTTTTTTTTCCTGTTTTCTGTGGCCGGTCGTTTGGCGTAAGGCGTATGACGGAGCGCTCTGAACATGAGCGCCCCGAGTTCGAACCCCTCACGGACTCGCTGCCACGGCCCTGCTTGGGGGGGCGGGGAGACGCCAAGTCGCATCTCCTTTTTCCTTTTTCATGCTCTCAGGATGTATTTTGCATCATATAACACGAGGCTGTTCAACTGGGCTAAAACCTCATCTTTACAGCTTTGACTGGCAGCTGCAGTCACGGAGAAACTTGATTATCTCTGCTCGGGAATGGCAGATAGAGCGGGACGCTGAGAGGAGGTCCGGCGAGCTTTTGCTTGCAGCAAGACCACCCCACAGAGGGACAAACAGCCCAGCCCGATTTATGGGACCTCCTTGTTGTCATGGCTACCAACAAGTCATTGCCTGACAAAAAATTATTTCCTATGTTTCCCTGTCTTTTTTTTTTTTATTTATTCATTTATTTATTTATTTTTATGTCAAATATCTTTACATATCTTGCTAGATAGAATTCCTTGAACAGGGTTTACAAACGCCTTTTCCTCTTTGTCCACTTAAAATATCTTTACACAACTACTCTTAGATTTCTTGCAAGATCTGCTGTCCTTTTGCCCACATTACTCTTAAAAACAACAACACACATTTTTAATGTCAACCACATTTTGGAACTAGATAAATAAAGCGCATATATAAAAGTCACTACCAAACACTCATTGCGGCTTCTGCCTTCTTATAGGAATGTTGTTGTTTGTGGCTCCAGATGACTTGATTTCCAACCCTGTGTCCCAGACTGCCGGGGCAGACCGTGTGGAGTGAGTAGAGGACCCAAGAGCAGACAGAGCTGAGGACACAAAACTGGACTTGACAAAAAGCGAGCCTTTATTATGGCTGATAACAGAAGGCAAAAACAAAAGCTAAGACGAGTGCAGGCAAGACAACTAAACTGAAAAACAGACTAAGAAAAACCCATGAAACTGTGATAAAGCTATGAAACTTTGAGACTTAATTCTATGACTGTGACTATGAGAACTGTGACGACTATGACCAGACATAACATGGGAAGGTTACACAGACGACGCGACCCAGACTGAATGAAACACGGAGACTAAATACACATAGGCGATGATGAATGGAAGTGGCCACACATGGGAGCACAGCTGACACACATAACCTAATGACAGGACAGGGGAAGTGAAACTAAATGCAATGAACAAAGAACAGAGGACTCTTACAAAATAAAACAGGAAACATGATGAGACAGACCAAACAACATGGGCTGGACAACATGAGACGTGGAACACAAAGGGCAAATGAGACTAAGATCCAGGGGAAGGGCAAATGAGGAGATCCAATAAACAGAACTAAGGCTGAACAACTTAGGGGTTTAAGAGAGCTAGATGAATGATGAACAATAAATGATGAACAATAAATGACAAAACACAAAGACTCAAGTTTTAACTAATAATGCAAAACAAGAACTTAACATATTCCCATACTAAAAACAGAAATACACAATATATAATGAACTCAAAATGCTGGGTCACAGACCCAGCCATGACACCCTGTTGGAGTAGTGGTTCAATAAGCCATCCGTTTGTCAAATAAGTCAGTTGTTCCTTGCTGCCTAGAACAAACTTATTGTTGTACTAGGAAGCAAAAACTTTTCTGTGATTAATCTGGCAGATTTGAGGTTTTTGTTTTAGTGATAGATTGATTCTGCCAGTTAAGTTTGTGCTGTTTTTCCCTTTCTAAGAGAGAGAGAGTTTTTCTATAGGTGGACATGTCTGGAATTGGGCCTAATGTTTGTGTAACAGTGCACTTAGAGAAAACCTGTCAGGTGTCAGCCCTCTGGTGATGATGTTTTGTGTGTTGATGATTTTATAGTCGGCTCTCTTTTAAGCAGGCCTGCCAGATTGGAATTAAAAGCGCTATAAAATCTGTCATTGAGAGCAAATATACGGTGAGCTTGTCCAGATTACAATGGGCTTCGGAGCAAATTCGGCAACGCTCACTTCTGCTGTTTCAGCATGACACACGTTAGGTCGTTGATTGATATCATGCCTTGTATGGTGTCAGAAAGTGACACACACACACACACACACACACACACACACACACACACACACACACACACACACACACACACACACACACACACACACACACACACACACAAACAAACCTACAGCAGGTTTCCAAGCAGGGATTCCGGGTAGCAGGAAGGCTTTGGCTTGGCAAGCCGTCCAACATTGGCAGTGGCATTTTGTGAAAGGCAATAAAAAAAAACCCCAGCTAGGTTTCCATGTGTAATTTGTGTGGAACAATATTGCACAAGAAACTTAATAGCTATTTTAGAGACACCCCCCCCCCCCCAAAAAAAAGAAGGACAAGAAAAGATAAATGTCCTTTTTTTTCCTGTTTTCTGTGGCCGGTTGTTTGGCGTAAGGCGTATGACGGAGCGCTCTGAACATGAGCGCCCCGAGTTCGAACCCCTCACGGACTCGCTGCCACGGCCCTGCTTGGGGGGCGGGGAGACGCCAAGTCGCATCTCCTTTTTCCTTTTTCATGCTCTCAGGATGTATTTTGCATCATATAACACGAGGCTGTTCAACTGGGCTAAAACCTCATCTTTACAGCTTTGACTGGCAGCTGCAGTCACGGAGAAACTTGATTATCTCTGCTCGGGAATGGCAGATAGAGCGGGACGCTGAGAGGAGGTCCGGCGAGCTTTTGCTTGCAGCAAGACCACCCCACAGAGGGACAAACAGCCCAGCCCGATTTATGGGACCTCCTTGTTGTCATGGCTACCAACAAGTCATTGCCTGACAAAAAATTATTTCCTATGTTTCCCTGTCTTTTTTTTTTTTTATTTATTCATTTATTTATTTATTTTTATGTCAAATATCTTTACATATCTTGCTAGATAGAATTCCTTGAACAGGGTTTACAAACGCCTTTTCCTCTTTGTCCACTTAAAATATCTTTACACAACTACTCTTAGATTTCTTGCAAGATCTGCTGTCCTTTTGCCCACATTACTCTTAAAAACAACAACACACATTTTTAATGTCAACCACATTTTGGAACTAGATAAATAAAGCGCATATATAAAAGTCACTACCAAACACTCATTGCGGCTTCTGCCTTCTTATAGGAATGTTGTTGTTTGTGGCTCCAGATGACTTGATTTCCAACCCTGTGTCCCAGACTGCCGGGGCAGACCGTGTGGAGTGAGTAGAGGACCCAAGAGCAGACAGAGCTGAGGACACAAAACTGGACTTGACAAAAAGCGAGCCTTTATTATGGCTGATAACAGAAGGCAAAAACAAAAGCTAAGACGAGTGCAGGCAAGACAACTAAACTGAAAAACAGACTAAGAAAAACCCATGAAACTGTGATAAAGCTATGAAACTTTGAGACTTAATTCTATGACTGTGACTATGAGAACTGTGACGACTATGACCAGACATAACATGGGAAGGTTACACAGACGACGCGACCCAGACTGAATGAAACACGGAGACTAAATACACATAGGCGATGATGAATGGAAGTGGCCACACATGGGAGCACAGCTGACACACATAACCTAATGACAGGACAGGGGAAGTGAAACTAAATGCAATGAACAAAGAACAGAGGACTCTTACAAAATAAAACAGGAAACATGATGAGACAGACCAAACAACATGGGCTGGACAACATGAGACGTGGAACACAAAGGGCAAATGAGACTAAGATCCAGGGGAAGGGCAAATGAGGAGATCCAATAAACAGAACTAAGGCTGAACAACTTAGGGGTTTAAGAGAGCTAGATGAATGATGAACAATAAATGATGAACAATAAATGACAAAACACAAAGACTCAAGTTTTAACTAATAATGCAAAACAAGAACTTAACATATTCCCATACTAAAAACAGAAATACACAATATATAATGAACTCAAAATGCTGGGTCACAGACCCAGCCATGACACCCTGTTGGAGTAGTGGTTCAATAAGCCATCCGTTTGTCAAATAAGTCAGTTGTTCCTTGCTGCCTAGAACAAACTTATTGTTGTACTAGGAAGCAAAAACTTTTCTGTGATTAATCTGGCAGATTTGAGGTTTTTGTTTTAGTGATAGATTGATTCTGCCAGTTAAGTTTGTGCTGTTTTTCCCTTTCTAAGAGAGAGAGAGTTTTTCTATAGGTGGACATGTCTGGAATTGGGCCTAATGTTTGTGTAACAGTGCACTTAGAGAAAACCTGTCAGGTGTCAGCCCTCTGGTGATGATGTTTTGTGTGTTGATGATTTTATAGTCGGCTCTCTTTTAAGCAGGCCTGCCAGATTGGAATTAAAAGCGCTATAAAATCTGTCATTGAGAGCAAATATACGGTGAGCTTGTCCAGATTACAATGGGCTTCGGAGCAAATTCGGCAACGCTCACTTCTGCTGTTTCAGCATGACACACGTTAGGTCGTTGATTGATATCATGCCTTGTATGGTGTCAGAAAGTGACACACACACACACACACACACACACACACACACACACACACACACACACACACACACACACACACACACACACACACACAAACAAACCTACAGCAGGTTTCCAAGCAGGGATTCCGGGTAGCAGGAAGGCTTTGGCTTGGCAAGCCGTCCAACATTGGCAGTGGCATTTTGTGAAAGGCAATAAAAAAAAACCCCAGCTAGGTTTCCATGTGTAATTTGTGTGGAACAATATTGCACAAGAAACTTAATAGCTATTTTAGAGACCCCCCCCCCCCCCCCCCCCAAAAAAAAGAAGGACAAGAAAAGATAAATGTCCTTTTTTTTCCTGTTTTCTGTGGCCGGTTGTTTGGCGTAAGGCGTATGACGGAGCGCTCTGAACATGAGCGCCCCGAGTTCGAACCCCTCACGGACTCGCTGCCACGGCCCTGCTTGGGGGGGCGGGGAGACGCCAAGTCGCATCTCCTTTTTCCTTTTTCATGCTCTCAGGATGTATTTTGCATCATATAACACGAGGCTGTTCAACTGGGCTAAAACCTCATCTTTACAGCTTTGACTGGCAGCTGCAGTCACGGAGAAACTTGATTATCTCTGCTCGGGAATGGCAGATAGAGCGGGACGCTGAGAGGAGGTCCGGCGAGCTTTTGCTTGCAGCAAGACCACCCCACAGAGGGACAAACAGCCCAGCCCGATTTATGGGACCTCCTTGTTGTCATGGCTACCAACAAGTCATTGCCTGACAAAAAATTATTTCCTATGTTTCCCTGTCTTTTTTTTTTTTATTTATTCATTTATTTATTTATTTTTATGTCAAATATCTTTACATATCTTGCTAGATAGAATTCCTTGAACAGGGTTTACAAACGCCTTTTCCTCTTTGTCCACTTAAAATATCTTTACACAACTACTCTTAGATTTCTTGCAAGATCTGCTGTCCTTTTGCCCACATTACTCTTAAAAACAACAACACACATTTTTAATGTCAACCACATTTTGGAACTAGATAAATAAAGCGCATATATAAAAGTCACTACCAAACACTCATTGCGGCTTCTGCCTTCTTATAGGAATGTTGTTGTTTGTGGCTCCAGATGACTTGATTTCCAACCCTGTGTCCCAGACTGCCGGGGCAGACCGTGTGGAGTGAGTAGAGGACCCAAGAGCAGACAGAGCTGAGGACACAAAACTGGACTTGACAAAAAGCGAGCCTTTATTATGGCTGATAACAGAAGGCAAAAACAAAAGCTAAGACGAGTGCAGGCAAGACAACTAAACTGAAAAACAGACTAAGAAAAACCCATGAAACTGTGATAAAGCTATGAAACTTTGAGACTTAATTCTATGACTGTGACTATGAGAACTGTGACGACTATGACCAGACATAACATGGGAAGGTTACACAGACGACGCGACCCAGACTGAATGAAACACGGAGACTAAATACACATAGGCGATGATGAATGGAAGTGGCCACACATGGGAGCACAGCTGACACACATAACCTAATGACAGGACAGGGGAAGTGAAACTAAATGCAATGAACAAAGAACAGAGGACTCTTACAAAATAAAACAGGAAACATGATGAGACAGACCAAACAACATGGGCTGGACAACATGAGACGTGGAACACAAAGGGCAAATGAGACTAAGATCCAGGGGAAGGGCAAATGAGGAGATCCAATAAACAGAACTAAGGCTGAACAACTTAGGGGTTTAAGAGAGCTAGATGAATGATGAACAATAAATGATGAACAATAAATGACAAAACACAAAGACTCAAGTTTTAACTAATAATGCAAAACAAGAACTTAACATATTCCCATACTAAAAACAGAAATACACAATATATAATGAACTCAAAATGCTGGGTCACAGACCCAGCCATGACACCCTGTTGGAGTAGTGGTTCAATAAGCCATCCGTTTGTCAAATAAGTCAGTTGTTCCTTGCTGCCTAGAACAAACTTATTGTTGTACTAGGAAGCAAAAACTTTTCTGTGATTAATCTGGCAGATTTGAGGTTTTTGTTTTAGTGATAGATTGATTCTGCCAGTTAAGTTTGTGCTGTTTTTCCCTTTCTAAGAGAGAGAGAGTTTTTCTATAGGTGGACATGTCTGGAATTGGGCCTAATGTTTGTGTAACAGTGCACTTAGAGAAAACCTGTCAGGTGTCAGCCCTCTGGTGATGATGTTTTGTGTGTTGATGATTTTATAGTCGGCTCTCTTTTAAGCAGGCCTGCCAGATTGGAATTAAAAGCGCTATAAAATCTGTCATTGAGAGCAAATATACGGTGAGCTTGTCCAGATTACAATGGGCTTCGGAGCAAATTCGGCAACGCTCACTTCTGCTGTTTCAGCATGACACACGTTAGGTCGTTGATTGATATCATGCCTTGTATGGTGTCAGAAAGTGACACACACACACACACACACACACACACACACACACACACACACACACACACACACACACACACACACACACACACACACACACACACAAACCTACAGCAGGTTTCCAAGCAGGGATTCCGGGTAGCAGGAAGGCTTTGGCTTGGCAAGCCGTCCAACATTGGCAGTGGCATTTTGTGAAAGGCAATAAAAAAAAACCCCAGCTAGGTTTCCATGTGTAATTTGTGTGGAACAATATTGCACAAGAAACTTAATAGCTATTTTAGAGACCCCCCCCCCCCCCCCCCCCAAAAAAAAGAAGGACAAGAAAAGATAAATGTCCTTTTTTTTCCTGTTTTCTGTGGCCGGTTGTTTGGCGTAAGGCGTATGACGGAGCGCTCTGAACATGAGCGCCCCGAGTTCGAACCCCTCACGGACTCGCTGCCACGGCCCTGCTTGGGGGGCGGGGAGACGCCAAGTCGCATCTCCTTTTTCCTTTTTCATGCTCTCAGGATGTATTTTGCATCATATAACACGAGGCTGTTCAACTGGGCTAAAACCTCATCTTTACAGCTTTGACTGGCAGCTGCAGTCACGGAGAAACTTGATTATCTCTGCTCGGGAATGGCAGATAGAGCGGGACGCTGAGAGGAGGTCCGGCGAGCTTTTGCTTGCAGCAAGACCACCCCACAGAGGGACAAACAGCCCAGCCCGATTTATGGGACCTCCTTGTTGTCATGGCTACCAACAAGTCATTGCCTGACAAAAAATTATTTCCTATGTTTCCCTGTCTTTTTTTTTTTTTATTTATTCATTTATTTATTTATTTTTATGTCAAATATCTTTACATATCTTGCTAGATAGAATTCCTTGAACAGGGTTTACAAACGCCTTTTCCTCTTTGTCCACTTAAAATATCTTTACACAACTACTCTTAGATTTCTTGCAAGATCTGCTGTCCTTTTGCCCACATTACTCTTAAAAACAACAACACACATTTTTAATGTCAACCACATTTTGGAACTAGATAAATAAAGCGCATATATAAAAGTCACTACCAAACACTCATTGCGGCTTCTGCCTTCTTATAGGAATGTTGTTGTTTGTGGCTCCAGATGACTTGATTTCCAACCCTGTGTCCCAGACTGCCGGGGCAGACCGTGTGGAGTGAGTAGAGGACCCAAGAGCAGACAGAGCTGAGGACACAAAACTGGACTTGACAAAAAGCGAGCCTTTATTATGGCTGATAACAGAAGGCAAAAACAAAAGCTAAGACGAGTGCAGGCAAGACAACTAAACTGAAAAACAGACTAAGAAAAACCCATGAAACTGTGATAAAGCTATGAAACTTTGAGACTTAATTCTATGACTGTGACTATGAGAACTGTGACGACTATGACCAGACATAACATGGGAAGGTTACACAGACGACGCGACCCAGACTGAATGAAACACGGAGACTAAATACACATAGGCGATGATGAATGGAAGTGGCCACACATGGGAGCACAGCTGACACACATAACCTAATGACAGGACAGGGGAAGTGAAACTAAATGCAATGAACAAAGAACAGAGGACTCTTACAAAATAAAACAGGAAACATGATGAGACAGACCAAACAACATGGGCTGGACAACATGAGACGTGGAACACAAAGGGCAAATGAGACTAAGATCCAGGGGAAGGGCAAATGAGGAGATCCAATAAACAGAACTAAGGCTGAACAACTTAGGGGTTTAAGAGAGCTAGATGAATGATGAACAATAAATGATGAACAATAAATGACAAAACACAAAGACTCAAGTTTTAACTAATAATGCAAAAACAAGAACTTAACATATTCCCATACTAAAAACAGAAATACACAATATATAATGAACTCAAAATGCTGGGTCACAGACCCAGCCATGACACCCTGTTGGAGTAGTGGTTCAATAAGCCATCCGTTTGTCAAATAAGTCAGTTGTTCCTTGCTGCCTAGAACAAACTTATTGTTGTACTAGGAAGCAAAAACTTTTCTGTGATTAATCTGGCAGATTTGAGGTTTTTGTTTTAGTGATAGATTGATTCTGCCAGTTAAGTTTGTGCTGTTTTTCCCTTTCTAAGAGAGAGAGAGTTTTTCTATAGGTGGACATGTCTGGAATTGGGCCTAATGTTTGTGTAACAGTGCACTTAGAGAAAACCTGTCAGGTGTCAGCCCTCTGGTGATGATGTTTTGTGTGTTGATGATTTTATAGTCGGCTCTCTTTTAAGCAGGCCTGCCAGATTGGAATTAAAAGCGCTATAAAATCTGTCATTGAGAGCAAATATACGGTGAGCTTGTCCAGATTACAATGGGCTTCGGAGCAAATTCGGCAACGCTCACTTCTGCTGTTTCAGCATGACACACGTTAGGTCGTTGATTGATATCATGCCTTGTATGGTGTCAGAAAGTGACACACACACACACACACACACACACACACACACACACACACACACACACACACACACACACACACACACACACACACACACACACACAAACAAACCTACAGCAGGTTTCCAAGCAGGGATTCCGGGTAGCAGGAAGGCTTTGGCTTGGCAAGCCGTCCAACATTGGCAGTGGCATTTTGTGAAAGGCAATAAAAAAAAACCCCAGCTAGGTTTCCATGTGTAATTTGTGTGGAACAATATTGCACAAGAAACTTAATAGCTATTTTAGAGACCCCCCCCCCCCCCCCCCCAAAAAAAAGAAGGACAAGAAAAGATAAATGTCCTTTTTTTTCCTGTTTTCTGTGGCCGGTTGTTTGGCGTAAGGCGTATGACGGAGCGCTCTGAACATGAGCGCCCCGAGTTCGAACCCCTCACGGACTCGCTGCCACGGCCCTGCTTGGGGGGCGGGGAGACGCCAAGTCGCATCTCCTTTTTCCTTTTTCATGCTCTCAGGATGTATTTTGCATCATATAACACGAGGCTGTTCAACTGGGCTAAAACCTCATCTTTACAGCTTTGACTGGCAGCTGCAGTCACGGAGAAACTTGATTATCTCTGCTCGGGAATGGCAGATAGAGCGGGACGCTGAGAGGAGGTCCGGCGAGCTTTTGCTTGCAGCAAGACCACCCCACAGAGGGACAAACAGCCCAGCCCGATTTATGGGACCTCCTTGTTGTCATGGCTACCAACAAGTCATTGCCTGACAAAAAATTATTTCCTATGTTTCCCTGTCTTTTTTTTTTTTTATTTATTCATTTATTTATTTATTTTTATGTCAAATATCTTTACATATCTTGCTAGATAGAATTCCTTGAACAGGGTTTACAAACGCCTTTTCCTCTTTGTCCACTTAAAATATCTTTACACAACTACTCTTAGATTTCTTGCAAGATCTGCTGTCCTTTTGCCCACATTACTCTTAAAAACAACAACACACATTTTTAATGTCAACCACATTTTGGAACTAGATAAATAAAGCGCATATATAAAAGTCACTACCAAACACTCATTGCGGCTTCTGCCTTCTTATAGGAATGTTGTTGTTTGTGGCTCCAGATGACTTGATTTCCCCTGTGTCCCAGACTGCCGGGGCAGACCGTGTGGAGTGAGTAGAGGACCCAAGAGCAGACAGAGCTGAGGACACAAAACTGGACTTGACAAAAAGCGAGCCTTTATTATGGCTGATAACAGAAGGCAAAAACAAAAGCTAAGACGAGTGCAGGCAAGACAACTAAACTGAAAAACAGACTAAGAAAAACCCATGAAACTGTGATAAAGCTATGAAACTTTGAGACTTAATTCTATGACTGTGACTATGAGAACTGTGACGACTATGACCAGACATAACATGGGAAGGTTACACAGACGACGCGACCCAGACTGAATGAAACACGGAGACTAAATACACATAGGCGATGATGAATGGAAGTGGCCACACATGGGAGCACAGCTGACACACATAACCTAATGACAGGACAGGGGAAGTGAAACTAAATGCAATGAACAAAGAACAGAGGACTCTTACAAAATAAAACAGGAAACATGATGAGACAGACCAAACAACATGGGCTGGACAACATGAGACGTGGAACACAAAGGGCAAATGAGACTAAGATCCAGGGGAAGGGCAAATGAGGAGATCCAATAAACAGAACTAAGGCTGAACAACTTAGGGGTTTAAGAGAGCTAGATGAATGATGAACAATAAATGATGAACAATAAATGACAAAACACAAAGACTCAAGTTTTAACTAATAATGCAAAAACAAGAACTTAACATATTCCCATACTAAAAACAGAAATACACAATATATAATGAACTCAAAATGCTGGGTCACAGACCCAGCCATGACACCCTGTTGGAGTAGTGGTTCAATAAGCCATCCGTTTGTCAAATAAGTCAGTTGTTCCTTGCTGCCTAGAACAAACTTATTGTTGTACTAGGAAGCAAAAACTTTTCTGTGATTAATCTGGCAGATTTGAGGTTTTTGTTTTAGTGATAGATTGATTCTGCCAGTTAAGTTTGTGCTGTTTTTCCCTTTCTAAGAGAGAGAGAGTTTTTCTATAGGTGGACATGTCTGGAATTGGGCCTAATGTTTGTGTAACAGTGCACTTAGAGAAAACCTGTCAGGTGTCAGCCCTCTGGTGATGATGTTTTGTGTGTTGATGATTTTATAGTCGGCTCTCTTTTAAGCAGGCCTGCCAGATTGGAATTAAAAGCGCTATAAAATCTGTCATTGAGAGCAAATATACGGTGAGCTTGTCCAGATTACAATGGGCTTCGGAGCAAATTCGGCAACGCTCACTTCTGCTGTTTCAGCATGACACACGTTAGGTCGTTGATTGATATCATGCCTTGTATGGTGTCAGAAAGTGACACACACACACACACACACACACACACACACACACACACACACACACACACACACACACACACACACACACACACACACACACACACACACAAACAAACCTACAGCAGGTTTCCAAGCAGGGATTCCGGGTAGCAGGAAGGCTTTGGCTTGGCAAGCCGTCCAACATTGGCAGTGGCATTTTGTGAAAGGCAATAAAAAAAAACCCCAGCTAGGTTTCCATGTGTAATTTGTGTGGAACAATATTGCACAAGAAACTTAATAGCTATTTTAGAGACCCCCCCCCCCCCCAAAAAAAAGAAGGACAAGAAAAGATAAATGTCCTTTTTTTTCCTGTTTTCTGTGGCCGGTTGTTTGGCGTAAGGCGTATGACGGAGCGCTCTGAACATGAGCGCCCCGAGTTCGAACCCCTCACGGACTCGCTGCCACGGCCCTGCTTGGGGGGCGGGGAGACGCCAAGTCGCATCTCCTTTTTCCTTTTTCATGCTCTCAGGATGTATTTTGCATCATATAACACGAGGCTGTTCAACTGGGCTAAAACCTCATCTTTACAGCTTTGACTGGCAGCTGCAGTCACGGAGAAACTTGATTATCTCTGCTCGGGAATGGCAGATAGAGCGGGACGCTGAGAGGAGGTCCGGCGAGCTTTTGCTTGCAGCAAGACCACCCCACAGAGGGACAAACAGCCCAGCCCGATTTATGGGACCTCCTTGTTGTCATGGCTACCAACAAGTCATTGCCTGACAAAAAATTATTTCCTATGTTTCCCTGTCTTTTTTTTTTTTATTTATTCATTTATTTATTTATTTTTATGTCAAATATCTTTACATATCTTGCTAGATAGAATTCCTTGAACAGGGTTTACAAACGCCTTTTCCTCTTTGTCCACTTAAAATATCTTTACACAACTACTCTTAGATTTCTTGCAAGATCTGCTGTCCTTTTGCCCACATTACTCTTAAAAACAACAACACACATTTTTAATGTCAACCACATTTTGGAACTAGATAAATAAAGCGCATATATAAAAGTCACTACCAAACACTCATTGCGGCTTCTGCCTTCTTATAGGAATGTTGTTGTTTGTGGCTCCAGATGACTTGATTTCCAACCCTGTGTCCCAGACTGCCGGGGCAGACCGTGTGGAGTGAGTAGAGGACCCAAGAGCAGACAGAGCTGAGGACACAAAACTGGACTTGACAAAAAGCGAGCCTTTATTATGGCTGATAACAGAAGGCAAAAACAAAAGCTAAGACGAGTGCAGGCAAGACAACTAAACTGAAAAACAGACTAAGAAAAACCCATGAAACTGTGATAAAGCTATGAAACTTTGAGACTTAATTCTATGACTGTGACTATGAGAACTGTGACGACTATGACCAGACATAACATGGGAAGGTTACACAGACGACGCGACCCAGACTGAATGAAACACGGAGACTAAATACACATAGGCGATGATGAATGGAAGTGGCCACACATGGGAGCACAGCTGACACACATAACCTAATGACAGGACAGGGGAAGTGAAACTAAATGCAATGAACAAAGAACAGAGGACTCTTACAAAATAAAACAGGAAACATGATGAGACAGACCAAACAACATGGGCTGGACAACATGAGACGTGGAACACAAAGGGCAAATGAGACTAAGATCCAGGGGAAGGGCAAATGAGGAGATCCAATAAACAGAACTAAGGCTGAACAACTTAGGGGTTTAAGAGAGCTAGATGAATGATGAACAATAAATGATGAACAATAAATGACAAAACACAAAGACTCAAGTTTTAACTAATAATGCAAAAACAAGAACTTAACATATTCCCATACTAAAAACAGAAATACACAATATATAATGAACTCAAAATGCTGGGTCACAGACCCAGCCATGACACCCTGTTGGAGTAGTGGTTCAATAAGCCATCCGTTTGTCAAATAAGTCAGTTGTTCCTTGCTGCCTAGAACAAACTTATTGTTGTACTAGGAAGCAAAAACTTTTCTGTGATTAATCTGGCAGATTTGAGGTTTTTGTTTTAGTGATAGATTGATTCTGCCAGTTAAGTTTGTGCTGTTTTTCCCTTTCTAAGAGAGAGAGAGTTTTTCTATAGGTGGACATGTCTGGAATTGGGCCTAATGTTTGTGTAACAGTGCACTTAGAGAAAACCTGTCAGGTGTCAGCCCTCTGGTGATGATGTTTTGTGTGTTGATGATTTTATAGTCGGCTCTCTTTTAAGCAGGCCTGCCAGATTGGAATTAAAAGCGCTATAAAATCTGTCATTGAGAGCAAATATACGGTGAGCTTGTCCAGATTACAATGGGCTTCGGAGCAAATTCGGCAACGCTCACTTCTGCTGTTTCAGCATGACACACGTTAGGTCGTTGATTGATATCATGCCTTGTATGGTGTCAGAAAGTGACACACACACACACACACACACACACACACACACACACACACACACAAACAAACCTACAGCAGGTTTCCAAGCAGGGATTCCGGGTAGCAGGAAGGCTTTGGCTTGGCAAGCCGTCCAACATTGGCAGTGGCATTTTGTGAAAGGCAATAAAAAAAAACCCCAGCTAGGTTTCCATGTGTAATTTGTGTGGAACAATATTGCACAAGAAACTTAATAGCTATTTTAGAGACCCCCCCCCCCCCCAAAAAAAAGAAGGACAAGAAAAGATAAATGTCCTTTTTTTTCCTGTTTTCTGTGGCCGGTTGTTTGGCGTAAGGCGTATGACGGAGCGCTCTGAACATGAGCGCCCCGAGTTCGAACCCCTCACGGACTCGCTGCCACGGCCCTGCTTGGGGGGCGGGGAGACGCCAAGTCGCATCTCCTTTTTCCTTTTTCATGCTCTCAGGATGTATTTTGCATCATATAACACGAGGCTGTTCAACTGGGCTAAAACCTCATCTTTACAGCTTTGACTGGCAGCTGCAGTCACGGAGAAACTTGATTATCTCTGCTCGGGAATGGCAGATAGAGCGGGACGCTGAGAGGAGGTCCGGCGAGCTTTTGCTTGCAGCAAGACCACCCCACAGAGGGACAAACAGCCCAGCCCGATTTATGGGACCTCCTTGTTGTCATGGCTACCAACAAGTCATTGCCTGACAAAAAATTATTTCCTATGTTTCCCTGTCTTTTTTTTTTTTTATTTATTCATTTATTTATTTATTTTTATGTCAAATATCTTTACATATCTTGCTAGATAGAATTCCTTGAACAGGGTTTACAAACGCCTTTTCCTCTTTGTCCACTTAAAATATCTTTACACAACTACTCTTAGATTTCTTGCAAGATCTGCTGTCCTTTTGCCCACATTACTCTTAAAAACAACAACACACATTTTTAATGTCAACCACATTTTGGAACTAGATAAATAAAGCGCATATATAAAAGTCACTACCAAACACTCATTGCGGCTTCTGCCTTCTTATAGGAATGTTGTTGTTTGTGGCTCCAGATGACTTGATTTCCAACCCTGTGTCCCAGACTGCCGGGGCAGACCGTGTGGAGTGAGTAGAGGACCCAAGAGCAGACAGAGCTGAGGACACAAAACTGGACTTGACAAAAAGCGAGCCTTTATTATGGCTGATAACAGAAGGCAAAAACAAAAGCTAAGACGAGTGCAGGCAAGACAACTAAACTGAAAAACAGACTAAGAAAAACCCATGAAACTGTGATAAAGCTATGAAACTTTGAGACTTAATTCTATGACTGTGACTATGAGAACTGTGACGACTATGACCAGACATAACATGGGAAGGTTACACAGACGACGCGACCCAGACTGAATGAAACACGGAGACTAAATACACATAGGCGATGATGAATGGAAGTGGCCACACATGGGAGCACAGCTGACACACATAACCTAATGACAGGACAGGGGAAGTGAAACTAAATGCAATGCACAAAGAACAGAGGACTCTTACAAAATAAAACAGGAAACATGATGAGACAGACCAAACAACATGGGCTGGACAACATGAGACGTGGAACACAAAGGGCAAATGAGACTAAGATCCAGGGGAAGGGCAAATGAGGAGATCCAATAAACAGAACTAAGGCTGAACAACTTAGGGGTTTAAGAGAGCTAGATGAATGATGAACAATAAATGATGAACAATAAATGACAAAACACAAAGACTCAAGTTTTAACTAATAATGCAAAAACAAGAACTTAACATATTCCCATACTAAAAACAGAAATACACAATATATAATGAACTCAAAATGCTGGGTCACAGACCCAGCCATGACACCCTGTTGGAGTAGTGGTTCAATAAGCCATCCGTTTGTCAAATAAGTCAGTTGTTCCTTGCTGCCTAGAACAAACTTATTGTTGTACTAGGAAGCAAAAACTTTTCTGTGATTAATCTGGCAGATTTGAGGTTTTTGTTTTAGTGATAGATTGATTCTGCCAGTTAAGTTTGTGCTGTTTTTCCCTTTCTAAGAGAGAGAGAGTTTTTCTATAGGTGGACATGTCTGGAATTGGGCCTAATGTTTGTGTAACAGTGCACTTAGAGAAAACCTGTCAGGTGTCAGCCCTCTGGTGATGATGTTTTGTGTGTTGATGATTTTATAGTCGGCTCTCTTTTAAGCAGGCCTGCCAGATTGGAATTAAAAGCGCTATAAAATCTGTCATTGAGAGCAAATATACGGTGAGCTTGTCCAGATTACAATGGGCTTCGGAGCAAATTCGGCAACGCTCACTTCTGCTGTTTCAGCATGACACACGTTAGGTCGTTGATTGATATCATGCCTTGTATGGTGTCAGAAAGTGACACACACACACACACACACACACACACACACACACACACACACACACACACACACACACACACACACACACACACACACACAAACAAACCTACAGCAGGTTTCCAAGCAGGGATTCCGGGTAGCAGGAAGGCTTTGGCTTGGCAAGCCGTCCAACATTGGCAGTGGCATTTTGTGAAAGGCAATAAAAAAAAACCCCAGCTAGGTTTCCATGTGTAATTTGTGTGGAACAATATTGCACAAGAAACTTAATAGCTATTTTAGAGACCCCCCCCCCCCCCAAAAAAAAGAAGGACAAGAAAAGATAAATGTCCTTTTTTTTCCTGTTTTCTGTGGCCGGTTGTTTGGCGTAAGGCGTATGACGGAGCGCTCTGAACATGAGCGCCCCGAGTTCGAACCCCTCACGGACTCGCTGCCACGGCCCTGCTTGGGGGGCGGGGAGACGCCAAGTCGCATCTCCTTTTTCCTTTTTCATGCTCTCAGGATGTATTTTGCATCATATAACACGAGGCTGTTCAACTGGGCTAAAACCTCATCTTTACAGCTTTGACTGGCAGCTGCAGTCACGGAGAAACTTGATTATCTCTGCTCGGGAATGGCAGATAGAGCGGGACGCTGAGAGGAGGTCCGGCGAGCTTTTGCTTGCAGCAAGACCACCCCACAGAGGGACAAACAGCCCAGCCCGATTTATGGGACCTCCTTGTTGTCATGGCTACCAACAAGTCATTGCCTGACAAAAAATTATTTCCTATGTTTCCCTGTCTTTTTTTTTTTTTATTTATTCATTTATTTATTTATTTTTATGTCAAATATCTTTACATATCTTGCTAGATAGAATTCCTTGAACAGGGTTTACAAACGCCTTTTCCTCTTTGTCCACTTAAAATATCTTTACACAACTACTCTTAGATTTCTTGCAAGATCTGCTGTCCTTTTGCCCACATTACTCTTAAAAACAACAACACACATTTTTAATGTCAACCACATTTTGGAACTAGATAAATAAAGCGCATATATAAAAGTCACTACCAAACACTCATTGCGGCTTCTGCCTTCTTATAGGAATGTTGTTGTTTGTGGCTCCAGATGACTTGATTTCCAACCCTGTGTCCCAGACTGCCGGGGCAGACCGTGTGGAGTGAGTAGAGGACCCAAGAGCAGACAGAGCTGAGGACACAAAACTGGACTTGACAAAAAGCGAGCCTTTATTATGGCTGATAACAGAAGGCAAAAACAAAAGCTAAGACGAGTGCAGGCAAGACAACTAAACTGAAAAACAGACTAAGAAAAACCCATGAAACTGTGATAAAGCTATGAAACTTTGAGACTTAATTCTATGACTGTGACTATGAGAACTGTGACGACTATGACCAGACATAACATGGGAAGGTTACACAGACGACGCGACCCAGACTGAATGAAACACGGAGACTAAATACACATAGGCGATGATGAATGGAAGTGGCCACACATGGGAGCACAGCTGACACACATAACCTAATGACAGGACAGGGGAAGTGAAACTAAATGCAATGAACAAAGAACAGAGGACTCTTACAAAATAAAACAGGAAACATGATGAGACAGACCAAACAACATGGGCTGGACAACATGAGACGTGGAACACAAAGGGCAAATGAGACTAAGATCCAGGGGAAGGGCAAATGAGGAGATCCAATAAACAGAACTAAGGCTGAACAACTTAGGGGTTTAAGAGAGCTAGATGAATGATGAACAATAAATGATGAACAATAAATGACAAAACACAAAGACTCAAGTTTTAACTAATAATGCAAAACAAGAACTTAACATATTCCCATACTAAAAACAGAAATACACAATATATAATGAACTCAAAATGCTGGGTCACAGACCCAGCCATGACACCCTGTTGGAGTAGTGGTTCAATAAGCCATCCGTTTGTCAAATAAGTCAGTTGTTCCTTGCTGCCTAGAACAAACTTATTGTTGTACTAGGAAGCAAAAACTTTTCTGTGATTAATCTGGCAGATTTGAGGTTTTTGTTTTAGTGATAGATTGATTCTGCCAGTTAAGTTTGTGCTGTTTTTCCCTTTCTAAGAGAGAGAGAGTTTTTCTATAGGTGGACATGTCTGGAATTGGGCCTAATGTTTGTGTAACAGTGCACTTAGAGAAAACCTGTCAGGTGTCAGCCCTCTGGTGATGATGTTTTGTGTGTTGATGATTTTATAGTCGGCTCTCTTTTAAGCAGGCCTGCCAGATTGGAATTAAAAGCGCTATAAAATCTGTCATTGAGAGCAAATATACGGTGAGCTTGTCCAGATTACAATGGGCTTCGGAGCAAATTCGGCAACGCTCACTTCTGCTGTTTCAGCATGACACACGTTAGGTCGTTGATTGATATCATGCCTTGTATGGTGTCAGAAAGTGACACACACACACACACACACACACACACACACACACACACACACACACACACAAACACACAAACAAACCTACAGCAGGTTTCCAAGCAGGGATTCCGGGTAGCAGGAAGGCTTTGGCTTGGCAAGCCGTCCAACATTGGCAGTGGCATTTTGTGAAAGGCAATAAAAAAAAACCCCAGCTAGGTTTCCATGTGTAATTTGTGTGGAACAATATTGCACAAGAAACTTAATAGCTATTTTAGAGACCCCCCCCCCCCCCCCCCCCCCCAAAAAAAAAGGAGGACAAGAAAAGATAAATGTCCTTTTTTTTCCTGTTTTCTGTGGCCGGTTGTTTGGCGTAAGGCGTATGACGGAGCGCTCTGAACATGAGCGCCCCGAGTTCGAACCCCTCACGGACTCGCTGCCACGGCCCTGCTTGGGGGGCGGGGAGACGCCAAGTCGCATCTCCTTTTTCCTTTTTCATGCTCTCAGGATGTATTTTGCATCATATAACACGAGGCTGTTCAACTGGGCTAAAACCTCATCTTTACAGCTTTGACTGGCAGCTGCAGTCACGGAGAAACTTGATTATCTCTGCTCGGGAATGGCAGATAGAGCGGGACGCTGAGAGGAGGTCCGGCGAGCTTTTGCTTGCAGCAAGACCACCCCACAGAGGGACAAACAGCCCAGCCCGATTTATGGGACCTCCTTGTTGTCATGGCTACCAACAAGTCATTGCCTGACAAAAAATTATTTCCTATGTTTCCCTGTCTTTTTTTTTTTTTATTTATTCATTTATTTATTTATTTTTATGTCAAATATCTTTACATATCTTGCTAGATAGAATTCCTTGAACAGGGTTTACAAACGCCTTTTCCTCTTTGTCCACTTAAAATATCTTTACACAACTACTCTTAGATTTCTTGCAAGATCTGCTGTCCTTTTGCCCACATTACTCTTAAAAACAACAACACACATTTTTAATGTCAACCACATTTTGGAACTAGATAAATAAAGCGCATATATAAAAGTCACTACCAAACACTCATTGCGGCTTCTGCCTTCTTATAGGAATGTTGTTGTTTGTGGCTCCAGATGACTTGATTTCCAACCCTGTGTCCCAGACTGCCGGGGCAGACCGTGTGGAGTGAGTAGAGGACCCAAGAGCAGACAGAGCTGAGGACACAAAACTGGACTTGACAAAAAGCGAGCCTTTATTATGGCTGATAACAGAAGGCAAAAACAAAAGCTAAGACGAGTGCAGGCAAGACAACTAAACTGAAAAACAGACTAAGAAAAACCCATGAAACTGTGATAAAGCTATGAAACTTTGAGACTTAATTCTATGACTGTGACTATGAGAACTGTGACGACTATGACCAGACATAACATGGGAAGGTTACACAGACGACGCGACCCAGACTGAATGAAACACGGAGACTAAATACACATAGGCGATGATGAATGGAAGTGGCCACACATGGGAGCACAGCTGACACACATAACCTAATGACAGGACAGGGGAAGTGAAACTAAATGCAATGAACAAAGAACAGAGGACTCTTACAAAATAAAACAGGAAACATGATGAGACAGACCAAACAACATGGGCTGGACAACATGAGACGTGGAACACAAAGGGCAAATGAGACTAAGATCCAGGGGAAGGGCAAATGAGGAGATCCAATAAACAGAACTAAGGCTGAACAACTTAGGGATTTAAGAGAGCTAGATGAATGATGAACAATAAATGATGAACAATAAATGACAAAACACAAAGACTCAAGTTTTAACTAATAATGCAAAACAAGAACTTAACATATTCCCATACTAAAAACAGAAATACACAATATATAATGAACTCAAAATGCTGGGTCACAGACCCAGCCATGACACCCTGTTGGAGTAGTGGTTCAATAAGCCATCCGTTTGTCAAATAAGTCAGTTGTTCCTTGCTGCCTAGAACAAACTTATTGTTGTACTAGGAAGCAAAAACTTTTCTGTGATTAATCTGGCAGATTTGAGGTTTTTGTTTTAGTGATAGATTGATTCTGCCAGTTAAGTTTGTGCTGTTTTTCCCTTTCTAAGAGAGAGAGAGTTTTTCTATAGGTGGACATGTCTGGAATTGGGCCTAATGTTTGTGTAACAGTGCACTTAGAGAAAACCTGTCAGGTGTCAGCCCTCTGGTGATGATGTTTTGTGTGTTGATGATTTTATAGTCGGCTCTCTTTTAAGCAGGCCTGCCAGATTGGAATTAAAAGCGCTATAAAATCTGTCATTGAGAGCAAATATACGGTGAGCTTGTCCAGATTACAATGGGCTTCGGAGCAAATTCGGCAACGCTCACTTCTGCTGTTTCAGCATGACACACGTTAGGTCGTTGATTGATATCATGCCTTGTATGGTGTCAGAAAGTGACACACACACACACACACACACACACACACACACACACACACACACACACACACACACACACACACACACACACACACACACACACAAACAAACCTACAGCAGGTTTCCAAGCAGGGATTCCGGGTAGCAGGAAGGCTTTGGCTTGGCAAGCCGTCCAACATTGGCAGTGGCATTTTGTGAAAGGCAATAAAAAAAAACCCCAGCTAGGTTTCCATGTGTAATTTGTGTGGAACAATATTGCACAAGAAACTTAATAGCTATTTTAGAGACCCCCCCCCCCCCCCCCCCCCCCAAAAAAAAGAAGGACAAGAAAAGATAAATGTCCTTTTTTTTCCTGTTTTCTGTGGCCGGTTGTTTGGCGTAAGGCGTATGACGGAGCGCTCTGAACATGAGCGCCCCGAGTTCGAACCCCTCACGGACTCGCTGCCACGGCCCTGCTTGGGGGGCGGGGAGACGCCAAGTCGCATCTCCTTTTTCCTTTTTCATGCTCTCAGGATGTATTTTGCATCATATAACACGAGGCTGTTCAACTGGGCTAAAACCTCATCTTTACAGCTTTGACTGGCAGCTGCAGTCACGGAGAAACTTGATTATCTCTGCTCGGGAATGGCAGATAGAGCGGGACGCTGAGAGGAGGTCCGGCGAGCTTTTGCTTGCAGCAAGACCACCCCACAGAGGGACAAACAGCCCAGCCCGATTTATGGGACCTCCTTGTTGTCATGGCTACCAACAAGTCATTGCCTGACAAAAAATTATTTCCTATGTTTCCCTGTCTTTTTTTTTTTTTATTTATTCATTTATTTATTTATTTTTATGTCAAATATCTTTACATATCTTGCTAGATAGAATTCCTTGAACAGGGTTTACAAACGCCTTTTCCTCTTTGTCCACTTAAAATATCTTTACACAACTACTCTTAGATTTCTTGCAAGATCTGCTGTCCTTTTGCCCACATTACTCTTAAAAACAACAACACACATTTTTAATGTCAACCACATTTTGGAACTAGATAAATAAAGCGCATATATAAAAGTCACTACCAAACACTCATTGCGGCTTCTGCCTTCTTATAGGAATGTTGTTGTTTGTGGCTCCAGATGACTTGATTTCCAACCCTGTGTCCCAGACTGCCGGGGCAGACCGTGTGGAGTGAGTAGAGGACCCAAGAGCAGACAGAGCTGAGGACACAAAACTGGACTTGACAAAAAGCGAGCCTTTATTATGGCTGATAACAGAAGGCAAAAACAAAAGCTAAGACGAGTGCAGGCAAGACAACTAAACTGAAAAACAGACTAAGAAAAACCCATGAAACTGTGATAAAGCTATGAAACTTTGAGACTTAATTCTATGACTGTGACTATGAGAACTGTGACGACTATGACCAGACATAACATGGGAAGGTTACACAGACGACGCGACCCAGACTGAATGAAACACGGAGACTAAATACACATAGGCGATGATGAATGGAAGTGGCCACACATGGGAGCACAGCTGACACACATAACCTAATGACAGGACAGGGGAAGTGAAACTAAATGCAATGAACAAAGAACAGAGGACTCTTACAAAATAAAACAGGAAACATGATGAGACAGACCAAACAACATGGGCTGGACAACATGAGACGTGGAACACAAAGGGCAAATGAGACTAAGATCCAGGGGAAGGGCAAATGAGGAGATCCAATAAACAGAACTAAGGCTGAACAACTTAGGGGTTTAAGAGAGCTAGATGAATGATGAACAATAAATGATGAACAATAAATGACAAAACACAAAGACTCAAGTTTTAACTAATAATGCAAAACAAGAACTTAACATATTCCCATACTAAAAACAGAAATACACAATATATAATGAACTCAAAATGCTGGGTCACAGACCTAGCCATGACACCCTGTTGGAGTAGTGGTTCAATAAGCCATCCGTTTGTCAAATAAGTCAGTTGTTCCTTGCTGCCTAGAACAAACTTATTGTTGTACTAGGAAGCAAAAACTTTTCTGTGATTAATCTGGCAGATTTGAGGTTTTTGTTTTAGTGATAGATTGATTCTGCCAGTTAAGTTTGTGCTGTTTTTCCCTTTCTAAGAGAGAGAGAGTTTTTCTATAGGTGGACATGTCTGGAATTGGGCCTAATGTTTGTGTAACAGTGCACTTAGAGAAAACCTGTCAGGTGTCAGCCCTCTGGTGATGATGTTTTGTGTGTTGATGATTTTATAGTCGGCTCTCTTTTAAGCAGGCCTGCCAGATTGGAATTAAAAGCGCTATAAAATCTGTCATTGAGAGCAAATATACGGTGAGCTTGTCCAGATTACAATGGGCTTCGGAGCAAATTCGGCAACGCTCACTTCTGCTGTTTCAGCATGACACACGTTAGGTCGTTGATTGATATCATGCCTTGTATGGTGTCAGAAAGTGACACACACACACACACACACACACACACACACACACACACACACACACACACACACACACACACACACACACACACACACACACACACACACACACACACAAACAAACCTACAGCAGGTTTCCAAGCAGGGATTCCGGGTAGCAGGAAGGCTTTGGCTTGGCAAGCCGTCCAACATTGGCAGTGGCATTTTGTGAAAGGCAATAAAAAAAAACCCCAGCTAGGTTTCCATGTGTAATTTGTGTGGAACAATATTGCACAAGAAACTTAATAGCTATTTTAGAGACCCCCCCCCCCCCCCCCCCCCCCAAAAAAAAGAAGGACAAGAAAAGATAAATGTCCTTTTTTTTCCTGTTTTCTGTGGCCGGTTGTTTGGCGTAAGGCGTATGACGGAGCGCTCTGAACATGAGCGCCCCGAGTTCGAACCCCTCACGGACTCGCTGCCACGGCCCTGCTTGGGGGGCGGGGAGACGCCAAGTCGCATCTCCTTTTTCCTTTTTCATGCTCTCAGGATGTATTTTGCATCATATAACACGAGGCTGTTCAACTGGGCTAAAACCTCATCTTTACAGCTTTGACTGGCAGCTGCAGTCACGGAGAAACTTGATTATCTCTGCTCGGGAATGGCAGATAGAGCGGGACGCTGAGAGGAGGTCCGGCGAGCTTTTGCTTGCAGCAAGACCACCCCACAGAGGGACAAACAGCCCAGCCCGATTTATGGGACCTCCTTGTTGTCATGGCTACCAACAAGTCATTGCCTGACAAAAAATTATTTCCTATGTTTCCCTGTCTTTTTTTTTTTTTATTTATTCATTTATTTATTTATTTTTATGTCAAATATCTTTACATATCTTGCTAGATAGAATTCCTTGAACAGGGTTTACAAACGCCTTTTCCTCTTTGTCCACTTAAAATATCTTTACACAACTACTCTTAGATTTCTTGCAAGATCTGCTGTCCTTTTGCCCACATTACTCTTAAAAACAACAACACACATTTTTAATGTCAACCACATTTTGGAACTAGATAAATAAAGCGCATATATAAAAGTCACTACCAAACACTCATTGCGGCTTCTGCCTTCTTATAGGAATGTTGTTGTTTGTGGCTCCAGATGACTTGATTTCCAACCCTGTGTCCCAGACTGCCGGGGCAGACCGTGTGGAGTGAGTAGAGGACCCAAGAGCAGACAGAGCTGAGGACACAAAACTGGACTTGACAAAAAGCGAGCCTTTATTATGGCTGATAACAGAAGGCAAAAACAAAAGCTAAGACGAGTGCAGGCAAGACAACTAAACTGAAAAACAGACTAAGAAAAACCCATGAAACTGTGATAAAGCTATGAAACTTTGAGACTTAATTCTATGACTGTGACTATGAGAACTGTGACGACTATGACCAGACATAACATGGGAAGGTTACACAGACGACGCGACCCAGACTGAATGAAACACGGAGACTAAATACACATAGGCGATGATGAATGGAAGTGGCCACACATGGGAGCACAGCTGACACACATAACCTAATGACAGGACAGGGGAAGTGAAACTAAATGCAATGAACAAAGAACAGAGGACTCTTACAAAATAAAACAGGAAACATGATGAGACAGACCAAACAACATGGGCTGGACAACATGAGACGTGGAACACAAAGGGCAAATGAGACTAAGATCCAGGGGAAGGGCAAATGAGGAGATCCAATAAACAGAACTAAGGCTGAACAACTTAGGGGTTTAAGAGAGCTAGATGAATGATGAACAATAAATGATGAACAATAAATGACAAAACACAAAGACTCAAGTTTTAACTAATAATGCAAAACAAGAACTTAACATATTCCCATACTAAAAACAGAAATACACAATATATAATGAACTCAAAATGCTGGGTCACAGACCTAGCCATGACACCCTGTTGGAGTAGTGGTTCAATAAGCCATCCGTTTGTCAAATAAGTCAGTTGTTCCTTGCTGCCTAGAACAAACTTATTGTTGTACTAGGAAGCAAAAACTTTTCTGTGATTAATCTGGCAGATTTGAGGTTTTTGTTTTAGTGATAGATTGATTCTGCCAGTTAAGTTTGTGCTGTTTTTCCCTTTCTAAGAGAGAGAGAGTTTTTCTATAGGTGGACATGTCTGGAATTGGGCCTAATGTTTGTGTAACAGTGCACTTAGAGAAAACCTGTCAGGTGTCAGCCCTCTGGTGATGATGTTTTGTGTGTTGATGATTTTATAGTCGGCTCTCTTTTAAGCAGGCCTGCCAGATTGGAATTAAAAGCGCTATAAAATCTGTCATTGAGAGCAAATATACGGTGAGCTTGTCCAGATTACAATGGGCTTCGGAGCAAATTCGGCAACGCTCACTTCTGCTGTTTCAGCATGACACACGTTAGGTCGTTGATTGATATCATGCCTTGTATGGTGTCAGAAAGTGACACACACACACACACACACACACACACACACACACACACACACACACACACACACACACACACACACACAAACAAACCTACAGCAGGTTTCCAAGCAGGGATTCCGGGTAGCAGGAAGGCTTTGGCTTGGCAAGCCGTCCAACATTGGCAGTGGCATTTTGTGAAAGGCAATAAAAAAAAACCCCAGCTAGGTTTCCATGTGTAATTTGTGTGGAACAATATTGCACAAGAAACTTAATAGCTATTTTAGAGACCCCCCCCCCCCCCAAAAAAAAGAAGGACAAGAAAAGATAAATGTCCTTTTTTTTCCTGTTTTCTGTGGCCGGTTGTTTGGCGTAAGGCGTATGACGGAGCGCTCTGAACATGAGCGCCCCGAGTTCGAACCCCTCACGGACTCGCTGCCACGGCCCTGCTTGGGGGGCGGGGAGACGCCAAGTCGCATCTCCTTTTTCCTTTTTCATGCTCTCAGGATGTATTTTGCATCATATAACACGAGGCTGTTCAACTGGGCTAAAACCTCATCTTTACAGCTTTGACTGGCAGCTGCAGTCACGGAGAAACTTGATTATCTCTGCTCGGGAATGGCAGATAGAGCGGGACGCTGAGAGGAGGTCCGGCGAGCTTTTGCTTGCAGCAAGACCACCCCACAGAGGGACAAACAGCCCAGCCCGATTTATGGGACCTCCTTGTTGTCATGGCTACCAACAAGTCATTGCCTGACAAAAAATTATTTCCTATGTTTCCCTGTCTTTTTTTTTTTTTATTTATTCATTTATTTATTTATTTTTATGTCAAATATCTTTACATATCTTGCTAGATAGAATTCCTTGAACAGGGTTTACAAACGCCTTTTCCTCTTTGTCCACTTAAAATATCTTTACACAACTACTCTTAGATTTCTTGCAAGATCTGCTGTCCTTTTGCCCACATTACTCTTAAAAACAACAACACACATTTTTAATGTCAACCACATTTTGGAACTAGATAAATAAAGCGCATATATAAAAGTCACTACCAAACACTCATTGCGGCTTCTGCCTTCTTATAGGAATGTTGTTGTTTGTGGCTCCAGATGACTTGATTTCCAACCCTGTGTCCCAGACTGCCGGGGCAGACCGTGTGGAGTGAGTAGAGGACCCAAGAGCAGACAGAGCTGAGGACACAAAACTGGACTTGACAAAAAGCGAGCCTTTATTATGGCTGATAACAGAAGGCAAAAACAAAAGCTAAGACGAGTGCAGGCAAGACAACTAAACTGAAAAACAGACTAAGAAAAACCCATGAAACTGTGATAAAGCTATGAAACTTTGAGACTTAATTCTATGACTGTGACTATGAGAACTGTGACGACTATGACCAGACATAACATGGGAAGGTTACACAGACGACGCGACCCAGACTGAATGAAACACGGAGACTAAATACACATAGGCGATGATGAATGGAAGTGGCCACACATGGGAGCACAGCTGACACACATAACCTAATGACAGGACAGGGGAAGTGAAACTAAATGCAATGAACAAAGAACAGAGGACTCTTACAAAATAAAACAGGAAACATGATGAGACAGACCAAACAACATGGGCTGGACAACATGAGACGTGGAACACAAAGGGCAAATGAGACTAAGATCCAGGGGAAGGGCAAATGAGGAGATCCAATAAACAGAACTAAGGCTGAACAACTTAGGGGTTTAAGAGAGCTAGATGAATGATGAACAATAAATGATGAACAATAAATGACAAAACACAAAGACTCAAGTTTTAACTAATAATGCAAAACAAGAACTTAACATATTCCCATACTAAAAACAGAAATACACAATATATAATGAACTCAAAATGCTGGGTCACAGACCTAGCCATGACACCCTGTTGGAGTAGTGGTTCAATAAGCCATCCGTTTGTCAAATAAGTCAGTTGTTCCTTGCTGCCTAGAACAAACTTATTGTTGTACTAGGAAGCAAAAACTTTTCTGTGATTAATCTGGCAGATTTGAGGTTTTTGTTTTAGTGATAGATTGATTCTGCCAGTTAAGTTTGTGCTGTTTTTCCCTTTCTAAGAGAGAGAGAGTTTTTCTATAGGTGGACATGTCTGGAATTGGGCCTAATGTTTGTGTAACAGTGCACTTAGAGAAAACCTGTCAGGTGTCAGCCCTCTGGTGATGATGTTTTGTGTGTTGATGATTTTATAGTCGGCTCTCTTTTAAGCAGGCCTGCCAGATTGGAATTAAAAGCGCTATAAAATCTGTCATTGAGAGCAAATATACGGTGAGCTTGTCCAGATTACAATGGGCTTCGGAGCAAATTCGGCAACGCTCACTTCTGCTGTTTCAGCATGACACACGTTAGGTCGTTGATTGATATCATGCCTTGTATGGTGTCAGAAAGTGACACACACACACACACACACACACACACACACACACACACACACACACACACACACACACACACACACACACACACACACAAACAAACCTACAGCAGGTTTCCAAGCAGGGATTCCGGGTAGCAGGAAGGCTTTGGCTTGGCAAGCCGTCCAACATTGGCAGTGGCATTTTGTGAAAGGCAATAAAAAAAAACCCCAGCTAGGTTTCCATGTGTAATTTGTGTGGAACAATATTGCACAAGAAACTTAATAGCTATTTTAGAGACCCCCCCCCCCCCCCCCCCCCAAAAAAAAGAAGGACAAGAAAAGATAAATGTCCTTTTTTTTCCTGTTTTCTGTGGCCGGTTGTTTGGCGTAAGGCGTATGACGGAGCGCTCTGAACATGAGCGCCCCGAGTTCGAACCCCTCACGGACTCGCTGCCACGGCCCTGCTTGGGGGGCGGGGAGACGCCAAGTCGCATCTCCTTTTTCCTTTTTCATGCTCTCAGGATGTATTTTGCATCATATAACACGAGGCTGTTCAACTGGGCTAAAACCTCATCTTTACAGCTTTGACTGGCAGCTGCAGTCACGGAGAAACTTGATTATCTCTGCTCGGGAATGGCAGATAGAGCGGGACGCTGAGAGGAGGTCCGGCGAGCTTTTGCTTGCAGCAAGACCACCCCACAGAGGGACAAACAGCCCAGCCCGATTTATGGGACCTCCTTGTTGTCATGGCTACCAACAAGTCATTGCCTGACAAAAAATTATTTCCTATGTTTCCCTGTCTTTTTTTTTTTTTATTTATTCATTTATTTATTTATTTTTATGTCAAATATCTTTACATATCTTGCTAGATAGAATTCCTTGAACAGGGTTTACAAACGCCTTTTCCTCTTTGTCCACTTAAAATATCTTTACACAACTACTCTTAGATTTCTTGCAAGATCTGCTGTCCTTTTGCCCACATTACTCTTAAAAACAACAACACACATTTTTAATGTCAACCACATTTTGGAACTAGATAAATAAAGCGCATATATAAAAGTCACTACCAAACACTCATTGCGGCTTCTGCCTTCTTATAGGAATGTTGTTGTTTGTGGCTCCAGATGACTTGATTTCCAACCCTGTGTCCCAGACTGCCGGGGCAGACCGTGTGGAGTGAGTAGAGGACCCAAGAGCAGACAGAGCTGAGGACACAAAACTGGACTTGACAAAAAGCGAGCCTTTATTATGGCTGATAACAGAAGGCAAAAACAAAAGCTAAGACGAGTGCAGGCAAGACAACTAAACTGAAAAACAGACTAAGAAAAACCCATGAAACTGTGATAAAGCTATGAAACTTTGAGACTTAATTCTATGACTGTGACTATGAGAACTGTGACGACTATGACCAGACATAACATGGGAAGGTTACACAGACGACGCGACCCAGACTGAATGAAACACGGAGACTAAATACACATAGGCGATGATGAATGGAAGTGGCCACACATGGGAGCACAGCTGACACACATAACCTAATGACAGGACAGGGGAAGTGAAACTAAATGCAATGAACAAAGAACAGAGGACTCTTACAAAATAAAACAGGAAACATGATGAGACAGACCAAACAACATGGGCTGGACAACATGAGACGTGGAACACAAAGGGCAAATGAGACTAAGATCCAGGGGAAGGGCAAATGAGGAGATCCAATAAACAGAACTAAGGCTGAACAACTTAGGGGTTTAAGAGAGCTAGATGAATGATGAACAATAAATGATGAACAATAAATGACAAAACACAAAGACTCAAGTTTTAACTAATAATGCAAAACAAGAACTTAACATATTCCCATACTAAAAACAGAAATACACAATATATAATGAACTCAAAATGCTGGGTCACAGACCTAGCCATGACACCCTGTTGGAGTAGTGGTTCAATAAGCCATCCGTTTGTCAAATAAGTCAGTTGTTCCTTGCTGCCTAGAACAAACTTATTGTTGTACTAGGAAGCAAAAACTTTTCTGTGATTAATCTGGCAGATTTGAGGTTTTTGTTTTAGTGATAGATTGATTCTGCCAGTTAAGTTTGTGCTGTTTTTCCCTTTCTAAGAGAGAGAGAGTTTTTCTATAGGTGGACATGTCTGGAATTGGGCCTAATGTTTGTGTAACAGTGCACTTAGAGAAAACCTGTCAGGTGTCAGCCCTCTGGTGATGATGTTTTGTGTGTTGATGATTTTATAGTCGGCTCTCTTTTAAGCAGGCCTGCCAGATTGGAATTAAAAGCGCTATAAAATCTGTCATTGAGAGCAAATATACGGTGAGCTTGTCCAGATTACAATGGGCTTCGGAGCAAATTCGGCAACGCTCACTTCTGCTGTTTCAGCATGACACACGTTAGGTCGTTGATTGATATCATGCCTTGTATGGTGTCAGAAAGTGACACACACACACACACACACACACACACACACACACACACACACACACACACACACACACACACACACACACACACACACACACACACAAACAAACCTACAGCAGGTTTCCAAGCAGGGATTCCGGGTAGCAGGAAGGCTTTGGCTTGGCAAGCCGTCCAACATTGGCAGTGGCATTTTGTGAAAGGCAATAAAAAAAAACCCCAGCTAGGTTTCCATGTGTAATTTGTGTGGAACAATATTGCACAAGAAACTTAATAGCTATTTTAGAGACCCCCCCCCCCCCCCCCCCCCCCAAAAAAAAGAAGGACAAGAAAAGATAAATGTCCTTTTTTTTCCTGTTTTCTGTGGCCGGTTGTTTGGCGTAAGGCGTATGACGGAGCGCTCTGAACATGAGCGCCCCGAGTTCGAACCCCTCACGGACTCGCTGCCACGGCCCTGCTTGGGGGGCGGGGAGACGCCAAGTCGCATCTCCTTTTTCCTTTTTCATGCTCTCAGGATGTATTTTGCATCATATAACACGAGGCTGTTCAACTGGGCTAAAACCTCATCTTTACAGCTTTGACTGGCAGCTGCAGTCACGGAGAAACTTGATTATCTCTGCTCGGGAATGGCAGATAGAGCGGGACGCTGAGAGGAGGTCCGGCGAGCTTTTGCTTGCAGCAAGACCACCCCACAGAGGGACAAACAGCCCAGCCCGATTTATGGGACCTCCTTGTTGTCATGGCTACCAACAAGTCATTGCCTGACAAAAAATTATTTCCTATGTTTCCCTGTCTTTTTTTTTTTTTATTTATTCATTTATTTATTTATTTTTATGTCAAATATCTTTACATATCTTGCTAGATAGAATTCCTTGAACAGGGTTTACAAACGCCTTTTCCTCTTTGTCCACTTAAAATATCTTTACACAACTACTCTTAGATTTCTTGCAAGATCTGCTGTCCTTTTGCCCACATTACTCTTAAAAACAACAACACACATTTTTAATGTCAACCACATTTTGGAACTAGATAAATAAAGCGCATATATAAAAGTCACTACCAAACACTCATTGCGGCTTCTGCCTTCTTATAGGAATGTTGTTGTTTGTGGCTCCAGATGACTTGATTTCCAACCCTGTGTCCCAGACTGCCGGGGCAGACCGTGTGGAGTGAGTAGAGGACCCAAGAGCAGACAGAGCTGAGGACACAAAACTGGACTTGACAAAAAGCGAGCCTTTATTATGGCTGATAACAGAAGGCAAAAACAAAAGCTAAGACGAGTGCAGGCAAGACAACTAAACTGAAAAACAGACTAAGAAAAACCCATGAAACTGTGATAAAGCTATGAAACTTTGAGACTTAATTCTATGACTGTGACTATGAGAACTGTGACGACTATGACCAGACATAACATGGGAAGGTTACACAGACGACGCGACCCAGACTGAATGAAACACGGAGACTAAATACACATAGGCGATGATGAATGGAAGTGGCCACACATGGGAGCACAGCTGACACACATAACCTAATGACAGGACAGGGGAAGTGAAACTAAATGCAATGAACAAAGAACAGAGGACTCTTACAAAATAAAACAGGAAACATGATGAGACAGACCAAACAACATGGGCTGGACAACATGAGACGTGGAACACAAAGGGCAAATGAGACTAAGATCCAGGGGAAGGGCAAATGAGGAGATCCAATAAACAGAACTAAGGCTGAACAACTTAGGGGTTTAAGAGAGCTAGATGAATGATGAACAATAAATGATGAACAATAAATGACAAAACACAAAGACTCAAGTTTTAACTAATAATGCAAAACAAGAACTTAACATATTCCCATACTAAAAACAGAAATACACAATATATAATGAACTCAAAATGCTGGGTCACAGACCTAGCCATGACACCCTGTTGGAGTAGTGGTTCAATAAGCCATCCGTTTGTCAAATAAGTCAGTTGTTCCTTGCTGCCTAGAACAAACTTATTGTTGTACTAGGAAGCAAAAACTTTTCTGTGATTAATCTGGCAGATTTGAGGTTTTTGTTTTAGTGATAGATTGATTCTGCCAGTTAAGTTTGTGCTGTTTTTCCCTTTCTAAGAGAGAGAGAGTTTTTCTATAGGTGGACATGTCTGGAATTGGGCCTAATGTTTGTGTAACAGTGCACTTAGAGAAAACCTGTCAGGTGTCAGCCCTCTGGTGATGATGTTTTGTGTGTTGATGATTTTATAGTCGGCTCTCTTTTAAGCAGGCCTGCCAGATTGGAATTAAAAGCGCTATAAAATCTGTCATTGAGAGCAAATATACGGTGAGCTTGTCCAGATTACAATGGGCTTCGGAGCAAATTCGGCAACGCTCACTTCTGCTGTTTCAGCATGACACACGTTAGGTCGTTGATTGATATCATGCCTTGTATGGTGTCAGAAAGTGACACACACACACACACACACACACACACACACACACACACACACACACACACACACACACACACACACACACACACACACACACAAACAAACCTACAGCAGGTTTCCAAGCAGGGATTCCGGGTAGCAGGAAGGCTTTGGCTTGGCAAGCCGTCCAACATTGGCAGTGGCATTTTGTGAAAGGCAATAAAAAAAAACCCCAGCTAGGTTTCCATGTGTAATTTGTGTGGAACAATATTGCACAAGAAACTTAATAGCTATTTTAGAGACCCCCCCCCCCCCAAAAAAAAGAAGGACAAGAAAAGATAAATGTCCTTTTTTTTCCTGTTTTCTGTGGCCGGTTGTTTGGCGTAAGGCGTATGACGGAGCGCTCTGAACATGAGCGCCCCGAGTTCGAACCCCTCACGGACTCGCTGCCACGGCCCTGCTTGGGGGGCGGGGAGACGCCAAGTCGCATCTCCTTTTTCCTTTTTCATGCTCTCAGGATGTATTTTGCATCATATAACACGAGGCTGTTCAACTGGGCTAAAACCTCATCTTTACAGCTTTGACTGGCAGCTGCAGTCACGGAGAAACTTGATTATCTCTGCTCGGGAATGGCAGATAGAGCGGGACGCTGAGAGGAGGTCCGGCGAGCTTTTGCTTGCAGCAAGACCACCCCACAGAGGGACAAACAGCCCAGCCCGATTTATGGGACCTCCTTGTTGTCATGGCTACCAACAAGTCATTGCCTGACAAAAAATTATTTCCTATGTTTCCCTGTCTTTTTTTTTTTTATTTATTCATTTATTTATTTATTTTTATGTCAAATATCTTTACATATCTTGCTAGATAGAATTCCTTGAACAGGGTTTACAAACGCCTTTTCCTCTTTGTCCACTTAAAATATCTTTACACAACTACTCTTAGATTTCTTGCAAGATCTGCTGTCCTTTTGCCCACATTACTCTTAAAAACAACAACACACATTTTTAATGTCAACCACATTTTGGAACTAGATAAATAAAGCGCATATATAAAAGTCACTACCAAACACTCATTGCGGCTTCTGCCTTCTTATAGGAATGTTGTTGTTTGTGGCTCCAGATGACTTGATTTCCAACCCTGTGTCCCAGACTGCCGGGGCAGACCGTGTGGAGTGAGTAGAGGACCCAAGAGCAGACAGAGCTGAGGACACAAAACTGGACTTGACAAAAAGCGAGCCTTTATTATGGCTGATAACAGAAGGCAAAAACAAAAGCTAAGACGAGTGCAGGCAAGACAACTAAACTGAAAAACAGACTAAGAAAAACCCATGAAACTGTGATAAAGCTATGAAACTTTGAGACTTAATTCTATGACTGTGACTATGAGAACTGTGACGACTATGACCAGACATAACATGGGAAGGTTACACAGACGACGCGACCCAGACTGAATGAAACACGGAGACTAAATACACATAGGCGATGATGAATGGAAGTGGCCACACATGGGAGCACAGCTGACACACATAACCTAATGACAGGACAGGGGAAGTGAAACTAAATGCAATGAACAAAGAACAGAGGACTCTTACAAAATAAAACAGGAAACATGATGAGACAGACCAAACAACATGGGCTGGACAACATGAGACGTGGAACACAAAGGGCAAATGAGACTAAGATCCAGGGGAAGGGCAAATGAGGAGATCCAATAAACAGAACTAAGGCTGAACAACTTAGGGGTTTAAGAGAGCTAGATGAATGATGAACAATAAATGATGAACAATAAATGACAAAACACAAAGACTCAAGTTTTAACTAATAATGCAAAACAAGAACTTAACATATTCCCATACTAAAAACAGAAATACACAATATATAATGAACTCAAAATGCTGGGTCACAGACCCAGCCATGACACCCTGTTGGAGTAGTGGTTCAATAAGCCATCCGTTTGTCAAATAAGTCAGTTGTTCCTTGCTGCCTAGAACAAACTTATTGTTGTACTAGGAAGCAAAAACTTTTCTGTGATTAATCTGGCAGATTTGAGGTTTTTGTTTTAGTGATAGATTGATTCTGCCAGTTAAGTTTGTGCTGTTTTTCCCTTTCTAAGAGAGAGAGAGTTTTTCTATAGGTGGACATGTCTGGAATTGGGCCTAATGTTTGTGTAACAGTGCACTTAGAGAAAACCTGTCAGGTGTCAGCCCTCTGGTGATGATGTTTTGTGTGTTGATGATTTTATAGTCGGCTCTCTTTTAAGCAGGCCTGCCAGATTGGAATTAAAAGCGCTATAAAATCTGTCATTGAGAGCAAATATACGGTGAGCTTGTCCAGATTACAATGGGCTTCGGAGCAAATTCGGCAACGCTCACTTCTGCTGTTTCAGCATGACACACGTTAGGTCGTTGATTGATATCATGCCTTGTATGGTGTCAGAAAGTGACACACACACACACACACACACACACACACACACACACACACACACACACACACACACACACACACACACACACAAACAAACCTACAGCAGGTTTCCAAGCAGGGATTCCGGGTAGCAGGAAGGCTTTGGCTTGGCAAGCCGTCCAACATTGGCAGTGGCATTTTGTGAAAGGCAATAAAAAAAAACCCCAGCTAGGTTTCCATGTGTAATTTGTGTGGAACAATATTGCACAAGAAACTTAATAGCTATTTTAGAGACCCCCCCCCCCCCCCAAAAAAAAGAAGGACAAGAAAAGATAAATGTCCTTTTTTTTCCTGTTTTCTGTGGCCGGTTGTTTGGCGTAAGGCGTATGACGGAGCGCTCTGAACATGAGCGCCCCGAGTTCGAACCCCTCACGGACTCGCTGCCACGGCCCTGCTTGGGGGGCGGGGAGACGCCAAGTCGCATCTCCTTTTTCCTTTTTCATGCTCTCAGGATGTATTTTGCATCATATAACACGAGGCTGTTCAACTGGGCTAAAACCTCATCTTTACAGCTTTGACTGGCAGCTGCAGTCACGGAGAAACTTGATTATCTCTGCTCGGGAATGGCAGATAGAGCGGGACGCTGAGAGGAGGTCCGGCGAGCTTTTGCTTGCAGCAAGACCACCCCACAGAGGGACAAACAGCCCAGCCCGATTTATGGGACCTCCTTGTTGTCATGGCTACCAACAAGTCATTGCCTGACAAAAAATTATTTCCTATGTTTCCCTGTCTTTTTTTTTTTTTATTTATTCATTTATTTATTTATTTTTATGTCAAATATCTTTACATATCTTGCTAGATAGAATTCCTTGAACAGGGTTTACAAACGCCTTTTCCTCTTTGTCCACTTAAAATATCTTTACACAACTACTCTTAGATTTCTTGCAAGATCTGCTGTCCTTTTGCCCACATTACTCTTAAAAACAACAACACACATTTTTAATGTCAACCACATTTTGGAACTAGATAAATAAAGCGCATATATAAAAGTCACTACCAAACACTCATTGCGGCTTCTGCCTTCTTATAGGAATGTTGTTGTTTGTGGCTCCAGATGACTTGATTTCCAACCCTGTGTCCCAGACTGCCGGGGCAGACCGTGTGGAGTGAGTAGAGGACCCAAGAGCAGACAGAGCTGAGGACACAAAACTGGACTTGACAAAAAGCGAGCCTTTATTATGGCTGATAACAGAAGGCAAAAACAAAAGCTAAGACGAGTGCAGGCAAGACAACTAAACTGAAAAACAGACTAAGAAAAACCCATGAAACTGTGATAAAGCTATGAAACTTTGAGACTTAATTCTATGACTGTGACTATGAGAACTGTGACGACTATGACCAGACATAACATGGGAAGGTTACACAGACGACGCGACCCAGACTGAATGAAACACGGAGACTAAATACACATAGGCGATGATGAATGGAAGTGGCCACACATGGGAGCACAGCTGACACACATAACCTAATGACAGGACAGGGGAAGTGAAACTAAATGCAATGAACAAAGAACAGAGGACTCTTACAAAATAAAACAGGAAACATGATGAGACAGACCAAACAACATGGGCTGGACAACATGAGACGTGGAACACAAAGGGCAAATGAGACTAAGATCCAGGGGAAGGGCAAATGAGGAGATCCAATAAACAGAACTAAGGCTGAACAACTTAGGGGTTTAAGAGAGCTAGATGAATGATGAACAATAAATGATGAACAATAAATGACAAAACACAAAGACTCAAGTTTTAACTAATAATGCAAAACAAGAACTTAACATATTCCCATACTAAAAACAGAAATACACAATATATAATGAACTCAAAATGCTGGGTCACAGACCTAGCCATGACACCCTGTTGGAGTAGTGGTTCAATAAGCCATCCGTTTGTCAAATAAGTCAGTTGTTCCTTGCTGCCTAGAACAAACTTATTGTTGTACTAGGAAGCAAAAACTTTTCTGTGATTAATCTGGCAGATTTGAGGTTTTTGTTTTAGTGATAGATTGATTCTGCCAGTTAAGTTTGTGCTGTTTTTCCCTTTCTAAGAGAGAGAGAGTTTTTCTATAGGTGGACATGTCTGGAATTGGGCCTAATGTTTGTGTAACAGTGCACTTAGAGAAAACCTGTCAGGTGTCAGCCCTCTGGTGATGATGTTTTGTGTGTTGATGATTTTATAGTCGGCTCTCTTTTAAGCAGGCCTGCCAGATTGGAATTAAAAGCGCTATAAAATCTGTCATTGAGAGCAAATATACGGTGAGCTTGTCCAGATTACAATGGGCTTCGGAGCAAATTCGGCAACGCTCACTTCTGCTGTTTCAGCATGACACACGTTAGGTCGTTGATTGATATCATGCCTTGTATGGTGTCAGAAAGTGACACACACACACACACACACACACACACACACACACACACACACACACACACACACACACACACACACACACAAACAAACCTACAGCAGGTTTCCAAGCAGGGATTCCGGGTAGCAGGAAGGCTTTGGCTTGGCAAGCCGTCCAACATTGGCAGTGGCATTTTGTGAAAGGCAATAAAAAAAAACCCCAGCTAGGTTTCCATGTGTAATTTGTGTGGAACAATATTGCACAAGAAACTTAATAGCTATTTTAGAGACCCCCCCCCCCCCCCCCCCCCCAAAAAAAAGAAGGACAAGAAAAGATAAATGTCCTTTTTTTTCCTGTTTTCTGTGGCCGGTTGTTTGGCGTAAGGCGTATGACGGAGCGCTCTGAACATGAGCGCCCCGAGTTCGAACCCCTCACGGACTCGCTGCCACGGCCCTGCTTGGGGGGCGGGGAGACGCCAAGTCGCATCTCCTTTTTCCTTTTTCATGCTCTCAGGATGTATTTTGCATCATATAACACGAGGCTGTTCAACTGGGCTAAAACCTCATCTTTACAGCTTTGACTGGCAGCTGCAGTCACGGAGAAACTTGATTATCTCTGCTCGGGAATGGCAGATAGAGCGGGACGCTGAGAGGAGGTCCGGCGAGCTTTTGCTTGCAGCAAGACCACCCCACAGAGGGACAAACAGCCCAGCCCGATTTATGGGACCTCCTTGTTGTCATGGCTACCAACAAGTCATTGCCTGACAAAAAATTATTTCCTATGTTTCCCTGTCTTTTTTTTTTTTTATTTATTCATTTATTTATTTATTTTTATGTCAAATATCTTTACATATCTTGCTAGATAGAATTCCTTGAACAGGGTTTACAAACGCCTTTTCCTCTTTGTCCACTTAAAATATCTTTACACAACTACTCTTAGATTTCTTGCAAGATCTGCTGTCCTTTTGCCCACATTACTCTTAAAAACAACAACACACATTTTTAATGTCAACCACATTTTGGAACTAGATAAATAAAGCGCATATATAAAAGTCACTACCAAACACTCATTGCGGCTTCTGCCTTCTTATAGGAATGTTGTTGTTTGTGGCTCCAGATGACTTGATTTCCAACCCTGTGTCCCAGACTGCCGGGGCAGACCGTGTGGAGTGAGTAGAGGACCCAAGAGCAGACAGAGCTGAGGACACAAAACTGGACTTGACAAAAAGCGAGCCTTTATTATGGCTGATAACAGAAGGCAAAAACAAAAGCTAAGACGAGTGCAGGCAAGACAACTAAACTGAAAAACAGACTAAGAAAAACCCATGAAACTGTGATAAAGCTATGAAACTTTGAGACTTAATTCTATGACTGTGACTATGAGAACTGTGACGACTATGACCAGACATAACATGGGAAGGTTACACAGACGACGCGACCCAGACTGAATGAAACACGGAGACTAAATACACATAGGCGATGATGAATGGAAGTGGCCACACATGGGAGCACAGCTGACACACATAACCTAATGACAGGACAGGGGAAGTGAAACTAAATGCAATGAACAAAGAACAGAGGACTCTTACAAAATAAAACAGGAAACATGATGAGACAGACCAAACAACATGGGCTGGACAACATGAGACGTGGAACACAAAGGGCAAATGAGACTAAGATCCAGGGGAAGGGCAAATGAGGAGATCCAATAAACAGAACTAAGGCTGAACAACTTAGGGGTTTAAGAGAGCTAGATGAATGATGAACAATAAATGATGAACAATAAATGACAAAACACAAAGACTCAAGTTTTAACTAATAATGCAAAAACAAGAACTTAACATATTCCCATACTAAAAACAGAAATACACAATATATAATGAACTCAAAATGCTGGGTCACAGACCCAGCCATGACACCCTGTTGGAGTAGTGGTTCAATAAGCCATCCGTTTGTCAAATAAGTCAGTTGTTCCTTGCTGCCTAGAACAAACTTATTGTTGTACTAGGAAGCAAAAACTTTTCTGTGATTAATCTGGCAGATTTGAGGTTTTTGTTTTAGTGATAGATTGATTCTGCCAGTTAAGTTTGTGCTGTTTTTCCCTTTCTAAGAGAGAGAGAGTTTTTCTATAGGTGGACATGTCTGGAATTGGGCCTAATGTTTGTGTAACAGTGCACTTAGAGAAAACCTGTCAGGTGTCAGCCCTCTGGTGATGATGTTTTGTGTGTTGATGATTTTATAGTCGGCTCTCTTTTAAGCAGGCCTGCCAGATTGGAATTAAAAGCGCTATAAAATCTGTCATTGAGAGCAAATATACGGTGAGCTTGTCCAGATTACAATGGGCTTCGGAGCAAATTCGGCAACGCTCACTTCTGCTGTTTCAGCATGACACACGTTAGGTCGTTGATTGATATCATGCCTTGTATGGTGTCAGAAAGTGACACACACACACACACACACACACACACACACACACACACACACACACACACACACACACACACACACACACACACACACACACACACACACACACACAAACAAACCTACAGCAGGTTTCCAAGCAGGGATTCCGGGTAGCAGGAAGGCTTTGGCTTGGCAAGCCGTCCAACATTGGCAGTGGCATTTTGTGAAAGGCAATAAAAAAAAACCCCAGCTAGGTTTCCATGTGTAATTTGTGTGGAACAATATTGCACAAGAAACTTAATAGCTATTTTAGAGACCCCCCCCCCCCCCAAAAAAAAGAAGGACAAGAAAAGATAAATGTCCTTTTTTTTCCTGTTTTCTGTGGCCGGTTGTTTGGCGTAAGGCGTATGACGGAGCGCTCTGAACATGAGCGCCCCGAGTTCGAACCCCTCACGGACTCGCTGCCACGGCCCTGCTTGGGGGGCGGGGAGACGCCAAGTCGCATCTCCTTTTTCCTTTTTCATGCTCTCAGGATGTATTTTGCATCATATAACACGAGGCTGTTCAACTGGGCTAAAACCTCATCTTTACAGCTTTGACTGGCAGCTGCAGTCACGGAGAAACTTGATTATCTCTGCTCGGGAATGGCAGATAGAGCGGGACGCTGAGAGGAGGTCCGGCGAGCTTTTGCTTGCAGCAAGACCACCCCACAGAGGGACAAACAGCCCAGCCCGATTTATGGGACCTCCTTGTTGTCATGGCTACCAACAAGTCATTGCCTGACAAAAAATTATTTCCTATGTTTCCCTGTCTTTTTTTTTTTTTATTTATTCATTTATTTATTTATTTTTATGTCAAATATCTTTACATATCTTGCTAGATAGAATTCCTTGAACAGGGTTTACAAACGCCTTTTCCTCTTTGTCCACTTAAAATATCTTTACACAACTACTCTTAGATTTCTTGCAAGATCTGCTGTCCTTTTGCCCACATTACTCTTAAAAACAACAACACACATTTTTAATGTCAACCACATTTTGGAACTAGATAAATAAAGCGCATATATAAAAGTCACTACCAAACACTCATTGCGGCTTCTGCCTTCTTATAGGAATGTTGTTGTTTGTGGCTCCAGATGACTTGATTTCCAACCCTGTGTCCCAGACTGCCGGGGCAGACCGTGTGGAGTGAGTAGAGGACCCAAGAGCAGACAGAGCTGAGGACACAAAACTGGACTTGACAAAAAGCGAGCCTTTATTATGGCTGATAACAGAAGGCAAAAACAAAAGCTAAGACGAGTGCAGGCAAGACAACTAAACTGAAAAACAGACTAAGAAAAACCCATGAAACTGTGATAAAGCTATGAAACTTTGAGACTTAATTCTATGACTGTGACTATGAGAACTGTGACGACTATGACCAGACATAACATGGGAAGGTTACACAGACGACGCGACCCAGACTGAATGAAACACGGAGACTAAATACACATAGGCGATGATGAATGGAAGTGGCCACACATGGGAGCACAGCTGACACACATAACCTAATGACAGGACAGGGGAAGTGAAACTAAATGCAATGAACAAAGAACAGAGGACTCTTACAAAATAAAACAGGAAACATGATGAGACAGACCAAACAACATGGGCTGGACAACATGAGACGTGGAACACAAAGGGCAAATGAGACTAAGATCCAGGGGAAGGGCAAATGAGGAGATCCAATAAACAGAACTAAGGCTGAACAACTTAGGGGTTTAAGAGAGCTAGATGAATGATGAACAATAAATGATGAACAATAAATGACAAAACACAAAGACTCAAGTTTTAACTAATAATGCAAAACAAGAACTTAACATATTCCCATACTAAAAACAGAAATACACAATATATAATGAACTCAAAATGCTGGGTCACAGACCCAGCCATGACACCCTGTTGGAGTAGTGGTTCAATAAGCCATCCGTTTGTCAAATAAGTCAGTTGTTCCTTGCTGCCTAGAACAAACTTATTGTTGTACTAGGAAGCAAAAACTTTTCTGTGATTAATCTGGCAGATTTGAGGTTTTTGTTTTAGTGATAGATTGATTCTGCCAGTTAAGTTTGTGCTGTTTTTCCCTTTCTAAGAGAGAGAGAGTTTTTCTATAGGTGGACATGTCTGGAATTGGGCCTAATGTTTGTGTAACAGTGCACTTAGAGAAAACCTGTCAGGTGTCAGCCCTCTGGTGATGATGTTTTGTGTGTTGATGATTTTATAGTCGGCTCTCTTTTAAGCAGGCCTGCCAGATTGGAATTAAAAGCGCTATAAAATCTGTCATTGAGAGCAAATATACGGTGAGCTTGTCCAGATTACAATGGGCTTCGGAGCAAATTCGGCAACGCTCACTTCTGCTGTTTCAGCATGACACACGTTAGGTCGTTGATTGATATCATGCCTTGTATGGTGTCAGAAAGTGACACACACACACACACACACACACACACACACACACACACACACACACACACAAACACACAAACAAACCTACAGCAGGTTTCCAAGCAGGGATTCCGGGTAGCAGGAAGGCTTTGGCTTGGCAAGCCGTCCAACATTGGCAGTGGCATTTTGTGAAAGGCAATAAAAAAAAACCCCAGCTAGGTTTCCATGTGTAATTTGTGTGGAACAATATTGCACAAGAAACTTAATAGCTATTTTAGAGACCCCCCCCCCCCCCCCCCCCCCCCCAAAAAAAAAGGAGGACAAGAAAAGATAAATGTCCTTTTTTTTCCTGTTTTCTGTGGCCGGTTGTTTGGCGTAAGGCGTATGACGGAGCGCTCTGAACATGAGCGCCCCGAGTTCGAACCCCTCACGGACTCGCTGCCACGGCCCTGCTTGGGGGGCGGGGAGACGCTAAGTCGCATCTCCTTTTTCCTTTTTCATGCTCTCAGGATGTATTTTGCATCATATAACACGAGGCTGTTCAACTGGGCTAAAACCTCATCTTTACAGCTTTGACTGGCAGCTGCAGTCACGGAGAAACTTGATTATCTCTGCTCGGGAATGGCAGATAGAGCGGGACGCTGAGAGGAGGTCCGGCGAGCTTTTGCTTGCAGCAAGACCACCCCACAGAGGGACAAACAGCCCAGCCCGATTTATGGGACCTCCTTGTTGTCATGGCTACCAACAAGTCATTGCCTGACAAAAAATTATTTCCTATGTTTCCCTGTCTTTTTTTTTTTTTATTTATTCATTTATTTATTTATTTTTATGTCAAATATCTTTACATATCTTGCTAGATAGAATTCCTTGAACAGGGTTTACAAACGCCTTTTCCTCTTTGTCCACTTAAAATATCTTTACACAACTACTCTTAGATTTCTTGCAAGATCTGCTGTCCTTTTGCCCACATTACTCTTAAAAACAACAACACACATTTTTAATGTCAACCACATTTTGGAACTAGATAAATAAAGCGCATATATAAAAGTCACTACCAAACACTCATTGCGGCTTCTGCCTTCTTATAGGAATGTTGTTGTTTGTGGCTCCAGATGACTTGATTTCCAACCCTGTGTCCCAGACTGCCGGGGCAGACCGTGTGGAGTGAGTAGAGGACCCAAGAGCAGACAGAGCTGAGGACACAAAACTGGACTTGACAAAAAGCGAGCCTTTATTATGGCTGATAACAGAAGGCAAAAACAAAAGCTAAGACGAGTGCAGGCAAGACAACTAAACTGAAAAACAGACTAAGAAAAACCCATGAAACTGTGATAAAGCTATGAAACTTTGAGACTTAATTCTATGACTGTGACTATGAGAACTGTGACGACTATGACCAGACATAACATGGGAAGGTTACACAGACGACGCGACCCAGACTGAATGAAACACGGAGACTAAATACACATAGGCGATGATGAATGGAAGTGGCCACACATGGGAGCACAGCTGACACACATAACCTAATGACAGGACAGGGGAAGTGAAACTAAATGCAATGAACAAAGAACAGAGGACTCTTACAAAATAAAACAGGAAACATGATGAGACAGACCAAACAACATGGGCTGGACAACATGAGACGTGGAACACAAAGGGCAAATGAGACTAAGATCCAGGGGAAGGGCAAATGAGGAGATCCAATAAACAGAACTAAGGCTGAACAACTTAGGGATTTAAGAGAGCTAGATGAATGATGAACAATAAATGATGAACAATAAATGACAAAACACAAAGACTCAAGTTTTAACTAATAATGCAAAACAAGAACTTAACATATTCCCATACTAAAAACAGAAATACACAATATATAATGAACTCAAAATGCTGGGTCACAGACCCAGCCATGACACCCTGTTGGAGTAGTGGTTCAATAAGCCATCCGTTTGTCAAATAAGTCAGTTGTTCCTTGCTGCCTAGAACAAACTTATTGTTGTACTAGGAAGCAAAAACTTTTCTGTGATTAATCTGGCAGATTTGAGGTTTTTGTTTTAGTGATAGATTGATTCTGCCAGTTAAGTTTGTGCTGTTTTTCCCTTTCTAAGAGAGAGAGAGTTTTTCTATAGGTGGACATGTCTGGAATTGGGCCTAATGTTTGTGTAACAGTGCACTTAGAGAAAACCTGTCAGGTGTCAGCCCTCTGGTGATGATGTTTTGTGTGTTGATGATTTTATAGTCGGCTCTCTTTTAAGCAGGCCTGCCAGATTGGAATTAAAAGCGCTATAAAATCTGTCATTGAGAGCAAATATACGGTGAGCTTGTCCAGATTACAATGGGCTTCGGAGCAAATTCGGCAACGCTCACTTCTGCTGTTTCAGCATGACACACGTTAGGTCGTTGATTGATATCATGCCTTGTATGGTGTCAGAAAGTGACACACACACACACACACACACACACACACACACACACACACACACACACACACACACACACACACACACACACACACACACACACACACACACACACACACACACACACAAACAAACCTACAGCAGGTTTCCAAGCAGGGATTCCGGGTAGCAGGAAGGCTTTGGCTTGGCAAGCCGTCCAACATTGGCAGTGGCATTTTGTGAAAGGCAATAAAAAAAAAACCCCAGCTAGGTTTCCATGTGTAATTTGTGTGGAACAATATTGCACAAGAAACTTAATAGCTATTTTAGAGACCCCCCCCCCCCCAAAAAAAAAAGAAGGACAAGAAAAGATAAATGTCCTTTTTTTTCCTGTTTTCTGTGGCCGGTCGTTTGGCGTAAGGCGTATGACGGAGCGCTCTGAACATGAGCGCCCCGAGTTCGAACCCCTCACAGACTCGCTGCCACGGCCCTGCTTGGGGGGCGGGGAGACGCCAAGTCGCGTCTCCTTTTTCCTTTTTCATGCTCTCAGGATGTATTTTGCATCATATAACACGAGGCTGTTCAACTGGGCTAAAACCTCATCTTTACAGCTTTGACTGGCAGCTGCAGTCACGGAGAAACTTGATTATCTCTGCTCGGGAATGGCAGATAGAGCGGGACGCTGAGAGGAGGTCCGGCGAGCTTTTGCTTGCAGCAAGACCACCCCACAGAGGGACAAACAGCCCAGCCCGATTTATGGGACCTCCTTGTTGTCATGGCTACCAACAAGTCATTGCCTGACAAAAAATTATTTCCTATGTTTCCCTGTCTTTTTTTTTTTAATTTATTTATTTATTTATTTTTATGTCAAATATCTTTACATATCTTGCTAGATAGAATTCCTTGAACAGGGTTTACAAACGCCTTTTCCTCTTTGTCCACTTAAAATATCTTTACACAACTACTCTTAGATTTCTTGCAAGATCTGCTGTCCTTTTGCCCACATTACTCTTAAAAACAACAACACACATTTTTAATGTCAACCACATTTTGGAACTAGATAAATAAAGCGCATATATAAAAGTCACTACCAAACACTCATTGCGGCTTCTGCCTTCTTATAGGAATGTTGTTGTTTGTGGCTCCAGATGACTTGATTTCCAACCCTGTGTCCCAGACTGCCGGGGCAGACCGTGTGGAGTGAGTAGAGGACCCAAGAGCAGACAGAGCTGAGGACACAAAACTGGACTTGACAAAAAGCGAGCCTTTATTATGGCTGATAACAGAAGGCAAAAACAAAAGCTAAGACGAGTGCAGGCAAGACAACTAAACTGAAAAACAGACTAAGAAAAACCCATGAAACTGTGATAAAGCTATGAAACTTTGAGACTTAATTCTATGACTGTGACTATGAGAACTGTGACGACTATGACCAGACATAACATGGGAAGGTTACACAGACGACGCGACCCAGACTGAATGAAACACGGAGACTAAATACACATAGGCGATGATGAAGGGAAGTGGCCACACATGGGAGCACAGCTGACACACATAACCTAATGACAGGACAGGGGAAGTGAAACTAAATGCAATGAACAAAGAACAGAGGACTCTTACAAAATAAAACAGGAAACATGATGAGACAGACCAAACAACATGGGCTGGACAACATGAGACGTGGAACACAAAGGGCAAATGAGACTAAGATCCAGGGGAAGGGCAAATGAGGAGATCCAATAAACAGAACTAAGGCTGAACAACTTAGGGGTTTAAGAGAGCTAGATGAATGATGAACAATAAATGATGAACAATAAATGACAAAACACAAAGACTCAAGTTTTAACTAATAATGCAAAAACAAGAACTTAACATATTCCCATACTAAAAACAGAAATACACAATATATAATGAACTCAAAATGCTGGGTCACAGACCCAGCCATGACACCCTGTTGGAGTAGTGGTTCAATAAGCCATCCGTTTGTCAAATAAGTCAGTTGTTCCTTGCTGCCTAGAACAAACTTATTGTTGTACTAGGAAGCAAAAACTTTTCTGTGATTAATCTGGCAGATTTGAGGTTTTTGTTTTAGTGATAGATTGATTCTGCCAGTTAAGTTTGTGCTGTTTTTCCCTTTCTAAGAGAGAGAGAGTTTTTCTATAGGTGGACATGTCTGGAATTGGGCCTAATGTTTGTGTAACAGTGCACTTAGAGAAAACCTGTCAGGTGTCAGCCCTCTGGTGATGATGTTTTGTGTGTTGATGATTTTATAGTCGGCTCTCTTTTAAGCAGGCCTGCCAGATTGGAATTAAAAGCGCTATAAAATCTGTCATTGAGAGCAAATATACGGTGAGCTTGTCCAGATTACAATGGGCTTCGGAGCAAATTCGGCAACGCTCACTTCTGCTGTTTCAGCATGACACACGTTAGGTCGTTGATTGATATCATGCCTTGTATGGTGTCAGAAAGTGACACACACACACACACACACACACACACACACACACACACACACACACACACACACACACACACACACACACACACACACACACACACACACACACACACACACACACAAACAAACCTACAGCAGGTTTCCAAGCAGGGATTCCGGGTAGCAGGAAGGCTTTGGCTTGGCAAGCCGTCCAACATTGGCAGTGGCATTTTGTGAAAGGCAATAAAAAAAAACCCCAGCTAGGTTTCCATGTGTAATTTGTGTGGAACAATATTGCACAAGAAACTTAATAGCTATTTTAGAGACCCCCCCCCCCCCCCCCCCCAAAAAAAAGAAGGACAAGAAAAGATAAATGTCCTTTTTTTTCCTGTTTTCTGTGGCCGGTCGTTTGGCGTAAGGCGTATGACGGAGCGCTCTGAACATGAGCGCCCCGAGTTCAAACCCCTCACGGACTCGCTGCCACGGCCCTGCTTGGGGGGCGGGGAGACGCCAAGTCGCATCTCCTTTTTCCTTTTTCATGCTCTCAGGATGTATTTTGCATCATATAACACGAGGCTGTTCAACTGGGCTAAAACCTCATCTTTACAGCTTTGACTGGCAGCTGCAGTCACGGAGAAACTTGATTATCTCTGCTCGGGAATGGCAGATAGAGCGGGACGCTGAGAGGAGGTCCGGCGAGCTTTTGCTTGCAGCAAGACCACCCCACAGAGGGACAAACAGCCCAGCCCGATTTATGGGACCTCCTTGTTGTCATGGCTACCAACAAGTCATTGCCTGACAAAAAATTATTTCCTATGTTTCCCTGTCTTTTTTTTTTTTATTTATTCATTTATTTATTTATTTTTATGTCAAATATCTTTACATATCTTGCTAGATAGAATTCCTTGAACAGGGTTTACAAACGCCTTTTCCTCTTTGTCCACTTAAAATATCTTTACACAACTACTCTTAGATTTCTTGCAAGATCTGCTGTCCTTTTGCCCACATTACTCTTAAAAACAACAACACACATTTTTAATGTCAACCACATTTTGGAACTAGATAAATAAAGCGCATATATAAAAGTCACTACCAAACACTCATTGCGGCTTCTGCCTTCTTATAGGAATGTTGTTGTTTGTGGCTCCAGATGACTTGATTTCCAACCCTGTGTCCCAGACTGCCGGGGCAGACCGTGTGGAGTGAGTAGAGGACCCAAGAGCAGACAGAGCTGAGGACACAAAACTGGACTTGACAAAAAGCGAGCCTTTATTATGGCTGATAACAGAAGGCAAAAACAAAAGCTAAGACGAGTGCAGGCAAGACAACTAAACTGAAAAACAGACTAAGAAAAACCCATGAAACTGTGATAAAGCTATGAAACTTTGAGACTTAATTCTATGACTGTGACTATGAGAACTGTGACGACTATGACCAGACATAACATGGGAAGGTTACACAGACGACGCGACCCAGACTGAATGAAACACGGAGACTAAATACACATAGGCGATGATGAAGGGAAGTGGCCACACATGGGAGCACAGCTGACACACATAACCTAATGACAGGACAGGGGAAGTGAAACTAAATGCAATGAACAAAGAACAGAGGACTCTTACAAAATAAAACAGGAAACATGATGAGACAGACCAAACAACATGGGCTGGACAACATGAGACGTGGAACACAAAGGGCAAATGAGACTAAGATCCAGGGGAAGGGCAAATGAGGAGATCCAATAAACAGAACTAAGGCTGAACAACTTAGGGGTTTAAGAGAGCTAGATGAATGATGAACAATAAATGATGAACAATAAATGACAAAACACAAAGACTCAAGTTTTAACTAATAATGCAAAAACAAGAACTTAACATATTCCCATACTAAAAACAGAAATACACAATATATAATGAACTCAAAATGCTGGGTCACAGACCCAGCCATGACACCCTGTTGGAGTAGTGGTTCAATAAGCCATCCGTTTGTCAAATAAGTCAGTTGTTCCTTGCTGCCTAGAACAAACTTATTGTTGTACTAGGAAGCAAAAACTTTTCTGTGATTAATCTGGCAGATTTGAGGTTTTTGTTTTAGTGATAGATTGATTCTGCCAGTTAAGTTTGTGCTGTTTTTCCCTTTCTAAGAGAGAGAGAGTTTTTCTATAGGTGGACATGTCTGGAATTGGGCCTAATGTTTGTGTAACAGTGCACTTAGAGAAAACCTGTCAGGTGTCAGCCCTCTGGTGATGATGTTTTGTGTGTTGATGATTTAATAGTCGGCTCTCTTTTAAGCAGGCCTGCCAGATTGGAATTAAAAGCGCTATAAAATCTGTCATTGAGAGCAAATATACGGTGAGCTTGTCCAGATTACAATGGGCTTCGGAGCAAATTCGGCAACGCTCACTTCTGCTGTTTCAGCATGACACACGTTAGGTCGTTGATTGATATCATGCCTTGTATGGTGTCAGAAAGTGACACACACACACACACACACACACACACACACACACACACACACACACACACACACACACACACACACACACACACACACACACACACACACACACAAACAAACCTACAGCAGGTTTCCAAGCAGGGATTCCGGGTAGCAGGAAGGCTTTGGCTTGGCAAGCCGTCCAACATTGGCAGTGGCATTTTGTGAAAGGCAATAAAAAAAAACCCCAGCTAGGTTTCCATGTGTAATTTGTGTGGAACAATATTGCACAAGAAACTTAATAGCTATTTTAGAGACCCCCCCCCCCCCCCCCCCCCCCCCCAAAAAAAAGAAGGACAAGAAAAGATAAATGTCCTTTTTTTTCCTGTTTTCTGTGGCCGGTCGTTTGGCGTAAGGCGTATGATGGAGCGCTCTGAACATGAGCGCCCCGAGTTCAAACCCCTCACGGACTCGCTGCCACGGCCCTGCTTGGGGGGCGGGGAGACGCCAAGTCGCATCTCCTTTTTCCTTTTTCATGCTCTCAGGATGTATTTTGCATCATATAACACGAGGCTGTTCAACTGGGCTAAAACCTCATCTTTACAGCTTTGACTGGCAGCTGCAGTCACGGAGAAACTTGATTATCTCTGCTCGGGAATGGCAGATAGAGCGGGACGCTGAGAGGAGGTCCGGCGAGCTTTTGCTTGCAGCAAGACCACCCCACAGAGGGACAAACAGCCCAGCCCGATTTATGGGACCTCCTTGTTGTCATGGCTACCAACAAGTCATTGCCTGACAAAAAATTATTTCCTATGTTTCCCTGTCTTTTTTTTTTTTATTTATTCATTTATTTATTTATTTTTATGTCAAATATCTTTACATATCTTGCTGGATAGAATTCCTTGAACAGGGTTTACAAACGCCTTTTCCTCTTTGTCCACTTAAAATATCTTTACACAACTACTCTTAGATTTCTTGCAAGATCTGCTGTCCTTTTGCCCACATTACTCTTAAAAACAACAACACACATTTTTAATGTCAACCACATTTTGGAACTAGATAAATAAAGCGCATATATAAAAGTCACTACCAAAAACTCATTGCGGCTTCTGCCTTCTTATAGGAATGTTGTTGTTTGTGGCTCCAGATGACTTGATTTCCAACCCTGTGTCCCAGACTGCCGGGGCAGACCGTGTGGAGTGAGTAGAGGACCCAAGAGCAGACAGAGCTGAGGACACAAAACTGGACTTGACAAAAAGCGAGCCTTTATTATGGCTGATAACAGAAGGCAAAAACAAAAGCTAAGACGAGTGCAGGCAAGACAACTAAACTGAAAAACAGACTAAGAAAAACCCATGAAACTGTGATAAAGCTATGAAACTTTGAGACTTAATTCTATGACTGTGACTATGAGAACTGTGACGACTATGACCAGACATAACATGGGAAGGTTACACAGACGACGCGACCCAGACTGAATGAAACACGGAGACTAAATACACATAGGCGATGATGAAGGGAAGTGGCCACACATGGGAGCACAGCTGACACACATAACCTAATGACAGGACAGGGGAAGTGAAACTAAATGCAATGAACAAAGAACAGAGGACTCTTACAAAATAAAACAGGAAACATGATGAGACAGACCAAACAACATGGGCTGGACAACATGAGACGTGGAACACAAAGGGCAAATGAGACTAAGATCCAGGGGAAGGGCAAATGAGGAGATCCAATAAACAGAACTAAGGCTGAACAACTTAGGGGTTTAAGAGAGCTAGATGAATGATGAACAATAAATGATGAACAATAAATGACAAAACACAAAGACTCAAGTTTTAACTAATAATGCAAAAACAAGAACTTAACATATTCCCATACTAAAAACAGAAATACACAATATATAATGAACTCAAAATGCTGGGTCACAGACCCAGCCATGACACCCTGTTGGAGTAGTGGTTCAATAAGCCATCCGTTTGTCAAATAAGTCAGTTGTTCCTTGCTGCCTAGAACAAACTTATTGTTGTACTAGGAAGCAAAAACTTTTCTGTGATTAATCTGGCAGATTTGAGGTTTTTGTTTTAGTGATAGATTGATTCTGCCAGTTAAGTTTGTGCTGTTTTTCCCTTTCTAAGAGAGAGAGAGTTTTTCTATAGGTGGACATGTCTGGAATTGGGCCTAATGTTTGTGTAACAGTGCACTTAGAGAAAACCTGTCAGGTGTCAGCCCTCTGGTGATGATGTTTTGTGTGTTGATGATTTTATAGTCGGCTCTCTTTTAAGCAGGCCTGCCAGATTGGAATTAAAAGCGCTATAAAATCTGTCATTGAGAGCAAATATACGGTGAGCTTGTCCAGATTACAATGGGCTTCGGAGCAAATTCGGCAACGCTCACTTCTGCTGTTTCAGCATGACACACGTTAGGTCGTTGATTGATATCATGCCTTGTATGGTGTCAGAAAGTGACACACACACACACACACACACACACACACACACACACACACACACACACACACACAAACAAACCTACAGCAGGTTTCCAAGCAGGGATTCCGGGTAGCAGGAAGGCTTTGGCTTGGCAAGCCGTCCAACATTGGCAGTGGCATTTTGTGAAAGGCAATAAAAAAAAACCCCAGCTAGGTTTCCATGTGTAATTTGTGTGGAACAATATTGCACAAGAAACTTAATAGCTATTTTAGAGACCCCCCCCCCCCCCCCCCCCCCCCAAAAAAAAAGAAGGACAAGAAAAGATAAATGTCCTTTTTTTTCCTGTTTTCTGTGGCCGGTCGTTTGGCGTAAGGCGTATGACGGAGCGCTCTGAACATGAGCGCCCCGAGTTCGAACCCCTCACGGACTCGCTGCCACGGCCCTGCTTGGGGGGCGGGGAGACGCCAAGTCGCATCTCCTTTTTCCTTTTTCATGCTCTCAGGATGTATTTTGCATCATATAACACGAGGCTGTTCAACTGGGCTAAAACCTCATCTTTACAGCTTTGACTGGCAGCTGCAGTCACGGAGAAACTTGATTATCTCTGCTCGGGAATGGCAGATAGAGCGGGACGCTGAGAGGAGGTCCGGCGAGCTTTTGCTTGCAGCAAGACCACCCCACAGAGGGACAAACAGCCCAGCCCGATTTATGGGACCTCCTTGTTGTCATGGCTACCAACAAGTCATTGCCTGACAAAAAATTATTTCCTATGTTTCCCTGTCTTTTTTTTTTTTATTTATTCATTTATTTATTTATTTTTATGTCAAATATCTTTACATATCTTGCTGGATAGAATTCCTTGAACAGGGTTTACAAACGCCTTTTCCTCTTTGTCCACTTAAAATATCTTTACACAACTACTCTTAGATTTCTTGCAAGATCTGCTGTCCTTTTGCCCACATTACTCTTAAAAACAACAACACACATTTTTAATGTCAACCACATTTTGGAACTAGATAAATAAAGCGCATATATAAAAGTCACTACCAAAAACTCATTGCGGCTTCTGCCTTCTTATAGGAATGTTGTTGTTTGTGGCTCCAGATGACTTGATTTCCAACCCTGTGTCCCAGACTGCCGGGGCAGACCGTGTGGAGTGAGTAGAGGACCCAAGAGCCTCTTTCAGCACACCTAGCTAGTCCCAGCTAGTGTGTGTGTGTGTGTGTGTGTGTGTGTGTGTGTGTGTGTGTGTGTGTGTGTGAGTGAGTGAGTGAGTGACACACTATTGCCATTTCTTCTGTCTCTTTCCCCTGATCTGTGAGTGTGTGTGTGTTTGTCCCACATATTGCATACTCTGCTTTTGTCCTCAAATCGCGTAGGAAGTGTCTGTGTGGTTGAGCTGGTCTGGTCTGTCTAGACTTTCACTACATAGATCAGGCTGCACCCACCTGTGAACCAGGTGGAGGGTCACCAGGACATGCAGAACTCACTGAGAGACTCCTGGCCACCTCTTGCCTCCTTAGTAGAAAGGGCCATTCCCAGAGGCGGAGGGCTGTGAGGCACCGCTCGCCGGGCCCTCTCCTTTGGGAAAACCCTCAACACAGGGCCGAACCTTGGAGTTCTGTATGTCCATTCAGGCACACTCCATACTTGATCTGTAGGCAATTCCTCTCAGAAGTGGAGGTCACGGTGGAGGCATCGGCGGGCGGAAGGCGTTCCATCAGTGGCTCTCCTCTTCTGAGATTGTGTAAAAACATAAGTCAATGTAGTGTAAGCAGCTTGAAAAGAAAGTAATTGAACTTGCTCAAATTTCTGGGAGACGGTTGCTCACACGAGGGCAGCACAGTGGTTAGCACCGTTACCGCACAGGAAGAAGGTCCTGAGTTAAACTCTACCATCGCTCTGTGTGGAGTTTGCATGTTCTTCCTGTTTTTGCCTGGGTTCTTTCTTTGTACTCTAGCTTCCTGCTACAGTCCAACGACCTGCAGTTAGTGGCAATAGGTTAATTGAAGACTCTAAATTGCCCATAGGTGTGAATACTTTTCTGTGTCTATGTGTTAGCCCTGCAACAGACTGGTGACCTGTCGAGGGTGTACCCTGCCTCTCGCCCTAAGATAGCTGGGATAGGCTCGAGCTCCCCTGTGACACTGAAAAAGAAACACAGCAGAGAATGGATGGGTGGCTGATCAAATGTAAACATTTCCAGTCACTTTCAGTTCAAGCTGCTTAGCATGATCTCACATTTGCCAATTTCTCTATCTCTTCCCCCTCTGTTGTGTGTGTGTGTGTGTGTGTGTGTGTGTGTGTGTGTGTGTGTGTGTGTGTGTGTGTGTGTGTGTGTGTGTGTGTGTGTGAGAGAGATATTGTCACTTTTGCCATTTCTTCTGTCTCTTTCCCCTGATCTGTGAGTGTGTGTGTGTGTTTGTTCCACATATTACATACTCTGCTTTTGTCCTCAAATCGGGTAGGAAATGTCTGTGTGGTTGAGCTGGTCTGGTCTGTCTAGACTTTCACTAGATAGATCAGGCTGCACCCACCTGTGAAACAGGTGGAGGGTCACCAGGACATGCAGAACTCTTACCTCCCTAGTAGAAAGGGCCACTCCCAGAGGCGGAGGGCTGTGAGGCATCCAACCCCATCTCATCAATAGGGGGGTATGATCTGAAATAACAATAGATTGATAAGTGCAAGTTTCAATAAGTGGAAGAGGACATTTATCAGTGACAAATGAATTTATCCAATAGAACATTTTGTCGATAGGAGTATAGTCGGAGTATGCCCTGGATGAGTATCCTTATTAGAGCTTCTTTCTAAGTTAGAGAGCACACAGCTTGTACCTCCAGCTAAAATGAGATTGTGTGTTGTCATATCCAGAATTCACGAGAATAAATAGACAATTAAGGTTTCATCATCCCATTTGGGGGCGTAAATGTCAGCTTAAATCAGTTGGAGTCCATAAAGTTGGCCAACCACAATAATACAAGGACCCATAGGATCAGATAAAATAGTTGATACAGGAAATGGGACGTTTTTACCAATAAGGATGACCACCCCTCTGTCTTAGAGTTAAAGTTGGAATAGACTATTTGGCCAACCCAACCAGTCTTCAATCTATATTGGTCTGCTATATAAAGGTGAGTCACCTGCGGAAAAGAGATATCAGATTTTTGAGTTGTGTAAGCACCTTTTTGCGTTTAACAGGGTGATTCATAGACTTAATGTTCCAACTTACAAAGTTGGCTGCTGTCCTGATTCGAGATATTGAGAACCAAAACAAAATATCAGAGGCCCAGAAGGATGCAATCAGATGAAGAGTTTATTGACAACACACGCGTGGGAAGAAGCACACAGCATTACATCTGCGAGGTTCTTCCCCAAACATACACAGAGAATGGTTTTTATAGCATCGGAGTATAACGCCTCCTCTTGCGTTCTATAACATATTTTTGTATTTCTAAGAACATCATTTGCATCTTGTACAGACAATGATCAATTTTTAGAGCCAAAGTCAGACACAGAAGTTCCTCTTTCTAGCATCTTCTTTCCAAATATGGCGATGATTTCAGACCCCTCAAGTCCCCATGGACTTGTCTTCTTTTTAGCACATCTTTGGTCACTTGTTACCAAGCAAACTCACTTGCACCAGGTTACAACAAGAAGCTGAATGCATTCGGGCCTCTGCTCAGGCCTGTTCCTAGATTATATGTATTATATGTGTTTTGTAAGCATGCATGCTGTTTTAACCTTAATGTTGTGTGTGTACACAATGATTATGGCTGCTCCTGTAATACAAATGTCAACATATGATCATGACAACACCTGTAACACAAGTTTCAATGCAATGCCAACAGCTTCAACAAATGCTTTGATGAAATGATGATTAATGCAATGATAATGTTGATGGTTATGAATAGTAGCAGCAAAATATTTCCCTCATCCTGACACTGCATAACCCGTAAGCTTCGCCTGTTTATTGACAGCAGCCATAGAGTTATCTAATCAAAGAGCAACAGTATGAATGTGTATGTGTGATAGCCACTAACGTCTAATCACATTTATGTGAATTAACATATATTTAAGCTATTTTACTTTAAATGTAAGTGACATTTTCTTTTGAAAATTCTCTAAATTAACTAGTTTTAACTATAGACCTGGTAACTAGTCTGGGATATTTGTAGCTGATGCTCCATTTTTGTACCAGTAGGTGGCAGTGTGAGACCATGGTTTGGCCTGTTGTTAGTAGTCAGAAGCATGCTCAGCACTGTTTTCTCATAATGTTACATGTACTCCCTGCCTTATCATTTCTTTCCTGCTTGCAGGCTAGTATTGTGCCAGAAATAGAAAATAAAAGCAGTCACACCTGATATATTGCATAGACTAGTTATTAAGGTCAGAAACTGAAAGCACAGAAACATTGTTTAGTCCAGTAAATTCAACGTTCTGTAATGTTACTGATCGGCTCCACCTTTATAGTGTGTTGTTTTAGTTGTTTGTTTTCTGCCATAAAGTATTTACTTAAATTCAGTGCACATATCAAGATGGTAGTGAATTACATCATTCTTTCGGAATCTTTCGAAATTCATGGATTTATCTTTTTTACATTCATTTTGAAGCGAGTTTCATAAGAAAATTGGCTTTGTCTATGACAGTGGAATATGTTGATTCTCTTTGTCTATCTGATAACGGAACACGTATTGAGAATATGTGAAATCCTATCTCGCTCTTGACGGAAGCAGTTGCATCTTTTCCCTCTCCCTTCCCTTATCTTTCCTGCTTGGCTTCTTATGCCCTTGTGTATTCTCGTGTAACTTTCTAACCCTCTCAGTCTTGTTCTCTAAAACCTGAAGAATTATGAATTTGATCAACTGGTTCCTTAACAAAATTGACACCCTATTTTCTATGAGAAGCCTGGGCTCGGGAGAGCCTGATTGTCCTGCAGAGCCCCTTGCTGCCGGATACTCAATGGTCGGTTGCGTTGTGTGGACATTGAACGAGATCTACCCATTCGGAACCATGATGACAGAGTTCTGGCTGATTGTAGCTGGCTTGAACCTGGCTTATCGAAGAACAAAGAAAGTGGTCCCTCCAGGCTGGCCGACGTGATTGACGATGGGCAATCCCTGAGTACTCACACTGTGTTTATTGAACGCAATATGGATAAGATCTTAGAGAAGCTCACGGCTCTGCAATGGGAAATTGATAGACCAAGTGACCAGTGATGGACATTAGACCAATTGTGAAATTGCATGCGGTTGTTCACATTAACCCAAACAATCATCTCCTTCACTCATTTGGCTCCTGAACAACAAATTCTCTCTGATCCTATCCTTCAAGGACACCTGCTTCGGATCAGGACTGTTGACTTTGCTTAACCAGGTAAAAGGACACTCTCTCTCAAGTTGAACAGAACACACACACACACGCACACATACGCATGTACACTCACCCCCCTCCCCCACCCAAACGCCTCCGAGGGTTGCACCCACCCGATGCAGACTGCGATTGATTGGGCCAGCGTGGAATCATGCTGCTGTCTACACCGGCGACCTCTCACCCCATTTACCCATCCCTGTTGCTTGTCATGTGTTTTCATGGTGTTACAGTGTGAAGATTCATGTGCTTTTTGTGCTGAGGAATTTTTGTTTTCTGTTCTCATACTGATCCCCTACCAGCAGCTCAGTCTGAGTAGAGTTCTCTTTTTTCCTCCTCCACTCCCCTATTGTGTTGTACATTTCACTGTTTTTCTGTAAGCTCCCTCTTCTGACCTGTCTCCCCAATGGGATGTTTGTGTAATGTATGTATGGTCGGAATGGGTCCAATTTTGCTGCAGGCAACTGCAAGTGACAAATAAAGCTTCTTCTTCATCATCATCATAATGTGAGCTATTTTTGGAAAAAGTAAATACACATTTGTAATACTATAAAGTAACAAAAGACTGCATGAGTTTGAATTGGAATAAATAATGGAGCAATGACTAGCCACGTCTCCCTGGCTAGTAATTTCTTTCCTGGTTGCAGGAAAGTAATTTTGGAGTAATTATTGACCAGGATATGTCCTTCAATGCACATATTAAACAAATATGTAGGACTGCTTTCTTCCATTTGTGCAATATCTCTGAAATGAGGAATATCCTGTCCCAGCGTGACGCTAAAAACTTAGTTGTAACACATGATACTTTACCACTACAGAATGTAGAGGAAGTTAGGATCTTGGGTTTATGTTCTCTAGGAATCGACTAAGGAGCAAGTGACACACAGGTAAACGAACAGTTAACATTTATTTAAACAAAACCATAAATAGTCATTCAACAATTCACAATGAGAAAATTCCAATAGTCCATGTTTGTCAGTCTGTGTACTCAGTTCAGAGTTCTTTTCAGTCTTTTCAGTTCAGGTGTGTGAAGTGTGTGTGGATAGTGTTAATGTTAGTAGTACCACCCGGGTAGTGTATTGTTTTGAGATCTCATAAGCTTATCTGTCAGGAAGTAATGCGGCTGTCACTTCTAAGTTGGCTGGAAACCTTCCTGCATCGCAGCTGGGATCCTGAATCCTGGCTCGCTGCAGGTGAATTTACTGGTCTCACTCGCACAATTTCAGACTCCAACAAAAATACCAACCTGCACAGGGCAGTGAACACATTTTGCATTAATATTATAAAACAACTTAATCAACACTAGTGACCATACACCTCTCACTCTTCGTATATTCAATTCAATTCAATTCAATCTTTATTGGCAGACTTCATGTCCATAAAAACAAGACAGAAACACACACACAACCCCCCTCCCCCCCAAAACACAAGGTATAAACCTTAAATATATATATGTATATAAATAAGTATATAAAGCATTTGTAAAAATATAAAACCATAATATACATAAAACACAATTACTTAAAATAAATCAATAAATACACAAACACTTCAACCTGTGCTTTCTCAGACTGGATGAGTAACAGGAACCACTCACTGTCGGATCTGTAAGTGCTAAAATTATACTGTTACTCGAACCATCCAGTCGTTCTCTAAAATTGAACATTAACTTTCTTAAAAGTGCTTTAAAAGTCCAAACACCCACAGCTACAAACATCTGGCTGGCACTACCACTTCTAGGTATCCTGCAAAGGATTCTCATCGCATCATTATATGCAACATGCAGCTTCTGCATGCTACGTTGTTTGTAGGATGACCACAAGGGGGCAGTATATAGCGGTGTGCAATACGCTTTAAACAAAGCCACTTTAACTGGAAGTGAACAAAAGCTGAATTTGCGTGCAATAGTATTTGCCTGCACATAGAGCTTACATCATTGTCTGTATATGTCATCATCATCATTCATTTGCTCAGTAATAAAGTGACCGAGGTATTTCACCTTTTTATGAACTTCAAGAGTTTTTTGGGCCAGTTTAAACAAAGGGAAATTTAGCTGTTTATCCTGCTTGGTTCTACATATCAAAACAGCACTTTTAGCAGCATTGTACTCTATGTCATATTGCACACCATATTCAGTACAGACATTAAGAAGATCCTGTAACCCAGCACTGCTTGGACTAAATACAACCAGGTCATCTGCATACATAAGATGATTTATCAATGTTTTACCTAATATACACCCAGTGTTACAGGCTCTCAGCTGTATGGACAAATCATCAACATATAGATTAAATAAAATTGGAGACAAAATCCCACCCTGTCTGACACCAATGCTGACACCAAAGAGGGCAGAAATACTGCTTCCCCATTTAACCTGCATGCTCTGATGAGCGTACCAGTAAGAGAGAATCCTCACGATGTATTGAGGAACTCCCTGTCTCTTCAATTTATCAAAAAGTTTTCTGCGGTTCACTCAATCAAAAGCCTTAGAGGCATCAATGAAACACATATGACAACTTCAATCGATAATAACAGAATTAAAGAACTTTAAAACAGTTTCCATAGGCAGTTATCACACAAAATTAACTCACATCTCCTCTTTTGTAAACAACGGTAACATTAATCCAGCGCTTACTGAATTGTGAGAATGCACCTCATCGATGCAAGTACAAAAATGTGGTCGCAGTACTATTTATCCAAAGACTGGTCATACTGATTTCAGTTCAGTTCATTTTTATTTCAAACATGTATATTCACCATCATTACATAATATCATTCCATTCTTTTGTTTGAAAAGGAGTAGGCAGAAGTATACACTTATTTGCCCCTACCTCCTCAAATTTTACATCTCATTCATTTAATTTTCTTTTAGTCTTAAATTAAACAAACAAACAAATGGAACAACAGCAAAACAAAACAAAAAAAACATCACAATATAGTTTCACCAAACCAAAACATCACTTCAATTACCGTCCTGGGTTAACCCCGTTTTCTTCATTCTTATATTTGTTTAAAATTTGTTTTTTATATTTTATTTTAAACTGGTTTATGTTGTTACTTTCTTTTATTTCTTCTGTTAGACTGTTCCATAATTTAACTCCTGCTATTGAGATAGACATACTGTGTCCTTGTTCTAGCACTTTGTATTTTTAAATTCCATTTCCCTCTTAAGTTATATCCCCCTTCTCTTTCTATAAACAATTTACAGATGTCTTTTGGAAGCATTTTATTTCCTGCTTTATTATTTGCGCTGTTTTAACCTTCACCAAGTCTTGGAATTTTATAGTTTGCATTTTGATAAAGAGTGCATTTGTACCCCGCATTATTTATTACTGTAATGGCCCTTTTCTGCATTATAGTTATTGTTTGTGTATTACTTCTGTATGTGTTTCCCCAGACCTCTACACAGCAGCTCATATATGGTAGTAGTGAAGCACAGTATAATATGTGCAGTGCTTTCTGATCCAATATTTGCTTTGTTTTCCCCAGAACGGCAACGCCCCCTTTCCAATTTCCCCCTAACAATGATGGTGTGGTCAATGATCACACCAAGAAATTTTATTTCATTTACTCTTTCTAAATATACATTGTCAACACATATTTTTAATTTGATATTTTTCTTATGGTTTCCAAATAACATAAATTTGGTTTTATCTAGATTTAATGATAATTTATTTATATCAAACCACTTCTTTAATATCTTTAATTCCTGTGTGATCACCTCCAAAACCTGTGGCAATTCCACACCTGAACAAAATATATTTGTGTCATCTGCAAATATTACAAACTTTAGAATCTTCGATACTTGGCAAATATCATTTATATACATAATAAACATTTTTGGATCCAGATTTATACTCGTTTATTTGTACATATTGTTGCCTATTCACTACATAACTTTTTATCTAGTCCCGTAAACCCGTACTTTTTCAGTTTTTTTATTAGAATTTTATGATTGACAGTATCGAATGTTTTTTTTAATCTAAAAAAAGTTTCAAGTGCATACTTATTATCCATTCATTCTGTTATCTCTTCCATTAAATCTATCAATGCCAAAGCTGTTGATCTGTTGTTTCTGAACCCATACTGACTATTTGTCAGCAATTCATGTTTGCCCACAAAACTGTCAAATCTTTTTACAAACAGTCTTTCTAGTATCTTAGAAAACTGGGAGAGTATTGATGCTGGTCTATAATTTGTAAAGTGATGCTTTTCACCTGTTTTGTAAATGGGAATAACTTTAGCAACCTTCATTTTTTGTGGAAAAAAACCTTTTTGAAAAGACAAGTTGAAAACATATTTTAATGGTTTTACAATACCATCAATAACTCTCTTTACTGTAACCATATCAATATCATTCCAATCTGTACTGGTTTTGTTCTTAAGTCCTCTAACGATGTCATATATTTCATTCTCTTCCACTGCTCTTAGAAACACTGAGCTTCTATTCCTTTCAATATTTTCACCTGTGTCCCTTTCTATTCCATTGACTTTTATTTCCTCTGCCAGTTTTGGCCCCATATTTACAAAGAATTCATTAAAACCATTTACTACCTCTTTCATTTTGTTAATACTTTTTGTCTCTTCTATAAAGTACCCAGGGTAATCATTGTTCCTTGATTCATTTTTGATTATACTGTTTATGACATTCCATATACCTTTTGTGTTATCTTTATTGTGTGCTAACCTTTTAATAAAATATTCTCTTTTACAGGTTCTCATTATATTAGATAGTTTGTTTTTGTAAGTTTTATATTTCCTTTCAGTTTCTAAGGTTCTCTTTTTTATGAATTCTCGATATAGGGTGTTCTTTTTTTGCTGGCATATTGTAGTCCTTTAGTCATTCATGGTCTTCCTGCATAGTTGTGTTTCCTGTTGATTTCAATCACTGAGCAGTTTTTATCAAGTTACTAATGTGTGTTTAATGTGTTCTTAAACATGCTTCGTAAGGTTTTTTTTAACTTCTTTATTTTCATATACAATATTCCAATCTTGCTTTAAAAGTTCATTTTTAAGACAGTTATATGTCTTCTCTGTTGTAATTATCTTGTAAATAATCTTATGTTCATCTCTGTTAACTTTATGATGGCAATTATAAGGTGCAAAGACTGGTAAGTGGTCACTTATATCATTGATTATCATTGATAGACTATGTGCACCTTAGCATATGCTACTTCCGGTGGGGAAACTCCTGTAGGGCGCTTCGTTTCCGGTGTGATATTCGCGTCTTGTTTATGGTCGGGTTTTCCCACCAAAAAGTCAACCAAATTGACGAATCAAGCGGCGATTTACATTTCTCAAGATGTCTTGGGCATTTACCATATATATATGTAGATGATGTTTCGACTTGTCGATATTTTTCCCTCGTGCTTCAGAGCAAAAGAGAGAAAGGGTTGAAATTTCTCTGTATTTGTATATAGAGTTCCCTCGTTTATCACGGGTGTTATGTTCTAAAAATAACCATCGAAGTGAAATCTGCAAAGTAGTCAGCTTTATTTTTTACAAACATTTTAAGGCTGTAAAACTCGTCACTACACACTTTATACACTTTTCTCAGACAGGCATGAACAGTTTCACACTTTTCTCTCTTGTTTAAACACTCTCAAAGTTCAAACCTTCGTAAAAAAAAAAGAAAAAAAAAGTCCATTATAGAATGAAACCAAAGATCAAAACCTGTTTTCAGTCCCAAACTTTTATTTGAGAAATAAACCTACTGTATATTTGTTTTTCTATAAATAATAATGAGAGATTTTAGAACTAATGAATTTAACTTTAAGTTTAATTGCTTAATTTAAGCTTAATGCACCTTATAATCCGGTGCGCGGTATGGTTAAAAAAAATATATATACAGTAACTTCTACCTTCCTTTAGCATGTCCAGAAGTCCCACTTTTTGTGCATGGTGCTACCTGTGACGGTGCAAAACGTTCCGTCAACATTGTTGTGTTTGTTGGGGAGAAAACTTACAAACATACAGTACAGCACTTCAGAGTCACACTGCTAGTGATCGATGTAGCGATTCTGTACTGTACAGGAGAGCAATGATCAACAGCCGATCGGGACGCAGAACACAATGCGCTTTAAAAAAGAAAAAAAAAACATGCAAAATTGCACTAAAAGAATCCGCGAAACAGCGAGGCTGCAAAAGGTGAACCGCGTTATAGCGAGGGACCACTGTAATTGTGAAGATAAGTCACAACATACCTTTCGTAAATACTAACATATAGAGACCCTTACCCGCAATCATTCATTTACTTTTTTATATCCTGTGGCTTTTTTTCTCGGTTTGTTGACATGCTGTGTAGGTGTGTACCCTACAGTCAATGGTGTGTACTGATGTCGACATAACGGGAAACATCTGGCTTTGACTATTGTTCACCTGTAGTTTGAATACAGGACATTTGCCTGTTTAAATCATAAGAACTGTCACTATACAGAAATGTGCTTCTGAATGTGGACGATGTGTCTTCTGCATGCAGTAATGCAGTTCTGCTTGTGTTGAGTGATGTAAACAAACAATCGATCCACGCTCTTCAAACATCAAAATTGATCATTTGATTTTTTTTTTTTTTGTGACACAGCAATGGTGAGTGTTCCCACCTTCTGCTCTTTGTAACTTAACGTAATCTTTCCCTTTTCGTATTTTGGACATGATTTTTGAGTCCACCTTCACAGTAGCAATTGACTGCAAAATAAAGCTACCGGAAATGTACAACCCTACCTACATCAGGTCTTAAAACAGGAAGTTAGCATTTTCTCGTGCACAGGGTCTGTTGATTATCATCTCCTTCCAGGAAATAATGTTCCCTCTAAGCTGCGCACGTGCGCAATTGCGCACTGCTGGCACGGTCTCTGCGCACAGAAAATCTCTGTTGCGCACAAAAAAAAAATCTAACCTGAATTGAAATTAAAATTAATACTTTAACAATTCTGTTTTGCAGTGTTAGTCAGTAAGTGACTGGCTGCTCCTGTATGGGTTTAGAACGATGCCACCTTATCCCATAGTCCAGCCAATCACGCGATTCACATTCATGTATATGCGCAGCTAATCAACGTCGTTGACAGGCTATGACAGCGTCCTTATGTGTCGACACCGGTGTTTGAGCTGTCAAAGCGGCGTGGCTGATGTGGAGTGAAGCCACATTAATGACAACGTGTACAACCACTGGAGATGTGAGCAGGACAGAGGGAACAATTGACGGGAAAAGTGTGGACTTTATACCAGTTTTTAAATTGTGTTGATAGGCCACGTAAAACCAGAGTTATGATAAAAATATATGCAATGTTTGGTTTTCTTCCTGAATACTATCATTGTTTATATTTACTGTGGCAAGAAACGGTAAAAACAGCGTTTTATAAGGAAAACGCTCGAAAGCACTCTCCGCCTGTGAGCAAAAACAAACCCCACCCCCCTCTTCCTTTCCTATTCGTCCACAAAAGTACCATGTCGACCAATCAAAAAATGATATGGCAACGTGGCATCTAGTTGTTAAGAAACGGGGGTAAGTTTTAGGAGTGACGGCGGTGTTTTGAGATGTGAGAGATTTGCAACGTTTAGCGCAAATCTTGTGTTGTAGTGTGTAGTGTAGTCAATAGTTTTGTTGTGTGTGTCAGAACAGTGAGGCGACTGCTGAATGTTACAGGTGTTACAGGAGTGATACATCTCCTGTTGTCAGGCCTGCAGGTATCAGGCTGTTGTTCTCCTTTATCTCATAGTGGACAGAAATTATTTTTTGGAGTGGCACAAATAATTTGTGTGGCATCAGATTTGATGCAGAACAGCTGATTGTTCTGTAAACAGTGCATTAAAAAAAAAAAAAGCTGCAAAAAACTTTGTTTGCCAAACTCGGTTACTTTTTTGAAGAAGTAACTATATAATTAATTGCCCAGCATTGGTCATTATATACTATATTTTGCAGACAGAGTTACAGGACTCTCTCCCAGACCACAGACTCACAATACAAGTCAGAGCTTTATAAAAAAAAAAAAGAAAAAAAAAAAAAGAAAGTTGTGTTTTCGAAACTGGAGTTCAAGTTATTTTTACTTCCAATAGTGTTAACATACTACACAGGTCAATGACTAGATTTTTTTAAATTTTCATTGTAAGTGGGCTAAAGCAGTTAATTAAAAGTAGTCTAACATAAATGTAAACGCTGTAATTTGATTATATTAATAAACCATGTCACTTGGATTGATTAGATGCTGGCGTGACCACAGTGCACACGTCTGATGTCGCTCACAGTGGTCCAAGGGTTCGCTCAGGGAGTTTGTGTGTTCGCTCAGACACATGAAAAATTAGAGGGAACATTGCTTACTTCCTAGCTTTCAGAACCCCCCCCCATCTCCGATTGGTTTAGGGTATTCACCAGTGTAGAAATAAAAGATAATACAGCACTTAAAGAACACACAGAATTTACATTACACTTAACTAACGATTAGCTTGCTATGCTAATGCAGTTAGTCAACTCACCGGAAATGAACAGGAATCATAAAAGAGGTACATCGGCATCAACAGGAAGTGTCCGCATTTCCCAACAAGCGGAAGAGTAAAATCCAATTTTTTTTTAACAAGGAATAAGGAAAAACTCCTGGTGAGTTGATCCGACCAGCATATATAAGCTGTGTCCCAAAACGTCGGCTGCATCCTTCGGAGGACCTGGGCTTCGCGGTATACGTGAGCCGGGTCCTCCACAGACCAAGAAGGCCGGAAGAGCGAGGTTGTGAAATGGGACGGTCTAGCCTTCAGATTTGCGTCACCGCTGTGGTGGAGTTCAATAAACTCGGCCGTCTGCTCCTTGCTATCTAAAATATAACAGGCATAAATTCTCAACCGGCTCACACTTCTGTTTAATCAGTTTTCTGTTTAACGTTTATTCAGCTGTGTGAAAATCCCGGAGGAACCCACCCGATGGATTAATAAAGTTTTATTTAATCTAATAATCTAATAACTTTGATCTCAGCCAAACCGATTTACTCCGGAACAAATAAAACACCGAAAAAGGCAAACAATTACATTTTTATGTTATCCGATTGACTTATATATCATGTTTAACCTGAGTAGCGAAAGAGCGAGGGTCTGAAAACGATGAAGCCGGGAGTCCGCTGCTCGCGCCGGCTGGAGTGACCATTGAACCCCCCGGCTTGCTATCGAGCGGGTGGGTAACAGACGTCTCCGAAAACGTCGGCACAGTTTTGCAAATATACGATGTCTTGATAAACCAAGCAGATATTTGTAATTTACACAGCAACTTTCTCGCCTGAAAATATGTTAAAAGTTTATTTTGCGACCCAGAAAGATTAATAAGACTAATTTTAAAACTTAGTAGCGGCCGCCATTGTTGGCAGCTGAAATTTGGCTGGGCCGCGCTATGAATTCTGGGATATGGTGGGCCGCCAAGGACACACCGGACCCATCCTTCAAATTCGGGTAAATGAAGGACGCATTTGTTGGCCGCATTTGAAGGAGTCGACGAATTGGGACAGCCTTCGGCGCGTCGCTGTGACGTAATCGGTCTACAAATGCGGCCTCAGGAGGAGGCAGCCCATGAATTTGGACACGACCATAGCCTTGAGCACCTTCGCTATAACAACTCAAGTTCACAAGCACTACACAATCTCAGAGTGCCACCTACTGACATTCTTTGGGAACCGCAGTTAATTTCATGAGGCAATTTTAGGTGGGTTACATAGCTCATGCATTTATTACTTCTAGGCTGGACTACTGTAATTCATTATTATCAGGATGTCCTAAAAAACTCCCTGAAAAGCCTTCAGTTAATCCAAAATGCTACAGATTTCTCCTATATTGGCTTCCCTTCATTGGCTCCCTGTTAAATCCAGAAATGAATTCAAAATCCTGCTTTTCACATACAAGGTCTGTCTTAAATAATAAGGCCCCATCTTATCTTAATGACCTTATAGTACCATATCACCCCATTAGAGTGCTTTGCTCTCGCACTGCAGGCTTATTTGTTGTTCCTAGAGCATTTAAAAGTAGAATGGGAGGGAGAGTCCTTCAGTTTTCAGGCCCCTCTTCCATGGAACCAGCTTCCAGTTTGGATTTGGGAGACAGACACTATCCCTATTTTAAGATTAGGCTTAAAACTGTCCTTTTCGCTAAAGCATATAGTTAGACCTGTATCAGGTGACCCTGAATCCTCCCTTAGTTATGCTGCAATAGGTGTAGGCTGCTAGGGGATTCCCATGACGCATTGAGTGTTTCTTCTTCAGATTCACGTGGACCAGATTGGACACCAGGGATCTGACATCAGTTAAAACAGCATCTGTCGCCAGATTGAAGAGGGTCTCAAAGAACAGTTTAATGATGCCGAAGTTGTGAGGGCTGTCATGAGAGTTATAAAACCTGGTAATTTCAAAGACATGCTAATGAAGTACACTGTAAAAAAGAAAATGTTGAGAAAACGTAAAATTTCAAGGCAACATGATGCAAGAGATTTTTGAGTTTTCTCAACTTTTGCCAACTGTTGTTGACTTAACTAAGAATTACAAGTTCTGCCAACTTGGATCTTCTTGTTCACCTAATTAGGATAATCCTGGAAGTCTAACAAAGAAATTCTGGTTTCGATGCCATGTATTTCTGCCTTCATCAAACACAGATATTCTTGTTGAGTAATCATACAATTCTTACTCCAGTGAGTTGAAAATTTACCTATATAAACAAAGGAAAATGTATGCTGTTATTATACTTAAAAAAAACACTTAATAAATGATATAGAATAAAACAAAGCACAATTCAATGTTATCTAAAAGCTTTTTTATTTTGTTCAACAGTCTTTTCAGTACATTTCAGAATGTCATGGGTAGTAGGGTGAATTTCTGTAAAAAAAAAAAAAAAAACAAAAAGAAAGAAAGAAAAGAAATAACAAACAAACAAAAACGTGTTGCCAGTTTCTTTTGGGTGCTTTGAGCACCCCAGCAGAGACGTTAAAATTCCAGAGTCCAGAACCAAAAAAGAAAAGTGTCCAGCAACTTAATAATTCACCCACACACACCCTGAACGTCTTGTAAAAGCTGAACATAACTATTGCACATTAAATAGCGTAGTGCCACAAACGATTGCCTATGTACCCAGACATTAACATTTTACACAGGCTTACTATGATGAACTATGGAAGTTAAAAGTTATTAGAAATGTTACCATCAATGAAGAGGAAACTAACACAGTTTTTTACAATACTACAAGACAAATTTTCACCATATATTCTCAACAATACAGATTCATCTGACTAAAATTTACATTTCGAATAATGATTTATCCACTTCGCCTTCATATTGTCCGACCAGGTCAAAATAAGATGGCCTGAATTGCTTCAAAGGTAAAACTCATCTGCTTTGGATAATCAATGTTGAGGGCATACAGAAGGCCAAAGAGGTATGCCAGGGCAGTAGAGAGATCTGGAATGTTATGTAGCACGATGTCCCCTTCCAACACAACTGCATGTTCTCGCACAGACGCATCGGCATAGTCATCTTGTAGGATGGTGAGGATGGCAACTGATGCACCATTCAACACTGGTTCCAAAATGTCAGTGTCCTGAAGAAAAGTAAAATATGAATTATTGAAAGCTAAGAAAAACTAAAGACAAAACAAATTTCTAAAGATTTTAACTTTAACCTCTAAACCATGCTGGTCGTTTGACTCATGGAGGTTTTAAGAAGAAAAAGCTTATTTTCCTTTAATTAATTCCACCTTGTGAGTTTTGTACAAAAATATTTTCTGCTATGGAACAACCACCAACAATGCCCAGCTGCTGCTCAGCAGAAAAAAAGGAGTGAGAGTTGTGACAATTGCAATCCCCACTATAAAATTATCTGGACTGCACTGAGGAAGTGTACATTTCCATTTTGGATTAACTCATCCTTTAAAAACATCTCATAGCAATTAGTTTTACTTGCATTACTTTTTTGTACTTACTAAGCACTTAAGGAAAACCTCTGTTGCATCTTCCCTTGAGGAAAAAGGGCAGGCCTCTCAGTGCCCGTTGGACACAGTGTTGGATGTCTAAAGAGTATTCAGTGGAAAACAAGAATTTCAATTAGTGAAGTAACATGGTGTACTATACACAATGCAAAATCAATCTCATAGTAATGAAAGTAAAGCACAGATCAGACCCAGCAACACGCAAAAGGTACAATGTTGCCCCCCCCCCCCCCCCCCCCCCAAAAAAAAAAAAAAAAAAACAACAACACCATGTTAACAATTTTACTTTCTTTTTACAAATTAAATAAAATACTGCCAAATAAGAACAAATCAATGACTAATGACATTCATTTT